>NC_031981.2:7883041-8203875 GCF_001858045.2 Oreochromis niloticus | reverse complement strand
TGTCGATGAAGAGCTGAAGCGACATAAAGTCTTAAAAACAATATAAATGGCTGACTGCTGCCAATTCTTTACATAATTTCCTCCTTTTCCGATGGTTTTGGTTTTGCATTTCCACCCTCACTTGACAGGAACTGTTTTTTGCACTAAAGTCTGCTCTGATAAAATTGGTTAATTCAGCTCAGTTGACAAAAAGAAACCAAGAGTCTTAAGCTACATCCAAACTGGAAGCATTTCACAGTGATGTACTGACCAGAGACCATAGGAAGTGAATGACATTCTGCGAAGCGTAATTTAAGGTTCCGTAAACGTGTCCGCTCGTGTATACATTTTCATTCGGCCATTGAGCAGAGTGGGGTTTTCACCAAGTACACCTCCCGTATGCATCTGCTGAATGCTGATTGGTTGACAAATGGGCCAGTATAGGAAAGGGAGCATGAGTGGAGTTCACTGGGAACGGGGAGAAGCATCAAAACAAACAGTACTACCTGGCACGAGAAGCCAGGTAGATAGAGCGCTTTTCCTGCTGAACGGATAAATTAGGCTTTAAGGCAACTACAGGCAAAAAAGCGCAGGCAACAGGAAGTGGGCAGGACTTAAGATGAACTTTTCTCTACTTCCAGGTGATCGACTGACGTGACTACCAATGATTGTGAAGAATAGCATATGACCTTGTAGTAAACACATTAGAAGGTTATCTTGGCAACTGAAACATAGACTGTCCGCAAGCGACAAGCCGTCAACTTCAAAGCGAAGAGGAAATCGCTTCCAGTGTGTTAGTAGCTTTATCCTCGCATTCAGATTTTGCATATACAGATACATTTAGAAGGATAGAGTGTTACCTTTTTCAAATATGCATCTCATCAGTGCACGCTAAATTAGTTTTTAAGGGTGTTCAATACCTTTGTGATTTACTGTCATTTAGAGAGGATTTCAAATTTAATGCTGCTCACAAAAAAAGCAAAACAAAAAATAACAGAGTCACGAATCTGTCAACATGAGCATCAGCGCACATCTTTTTGCAGCCCCACTGTCATGAATAGCACTTGAGCACTGACAAACAGCTATGGAGGATGAATATAAAGAAATAGTTCATAAAATCCGCTTACAAAAGGATTGTGTTTATGTCATATTCAGCTTTAAGAAAAAATCCTACAAACTTTTGTCACCAGTCGTCTCGTACACAATTTGTATGTTACTCTATATTCTTTTGATTGTACTTGTTGATGGTTTCACACACAATTTCTCCCTACTGTTAATACAATACTGACAGCAATTGTTTGCTTCTGTTTTATTTTTAATGGCTGATATGATATAATCAGTACTTTTATTTGTTAGATTCTTTTCAGTGGACTGATTTTCTTTGTCTTGTAGTCTAGGTGTTTTTCTCGTCTTTTTGTCTACAGTTAATCCATTTCAATTTGATTTAAAAGGTTAAAAAGTAGATTCTATATAGCCAAAGTTGCTATAAACAGATCCCGCATATCTCTGTGTTTCTGTTTTTGTTCTTTTTTCGAGTATTTCAAGGGTTTTCTCCTCTCTCGCTCCTCACGTCTATCTTTTCCTACCCCGGTGCGCCAACACCAGCAGTAAAACATGCACGCAGACATCAGAGCGTGTTGACTTGTGACTGTCATCCCAAGCAGCCGTTTTCTGATGTAAGTGGGGGGAAATCAGAGGTTATCATCTGTCAGGGAATGCATTAAGAACCATCTCATTTCCTGCTCTTTGTACCACTTCTATATGCAAGACGGGCTTCCTTTCAATTAGGCTTCATGAATACAGATCCTTCTTACTGGTTCAGCCTCAGAATGAAGCATGATTTGCCTTATTTTGTGCGTTTTGGGGGAAAAAATATTTTATTCATAAGACAGAGTGTGAGCTAGAGTTACTTTCAAAAAACAGCCTCCTACTGTATCATCCTTGAGACAATCCAAGCTATTTCAGCTTCAATTAAAAGATACTTTCATTCAGTTTCTACCTGATGATTAAAAAAAGCTAGATGGCAAGAGTCAAGAGGTTTGCTTCTTATCAACACCTACTCTAACCTGGCAGTTTGCTTCATTTTCTCTCATAAAATGACTAATGCCTTCTAGATGGGGGGCTCATACATCATGGCAGGGCCAATGTATCTGTGTTTAACTAATAGGCTCTGTGTCCTCAAGCAGCCAGGGATGGCACGGGTTATGACAAACTGCATCAACAAGACATTCATTACCCTCAACATCCTAGCAACCAAATCACAATTACCACGATCCAAGAGTGAGCATCCAACCCCACTGCCACGCTCCTATTCCCCGCACACCATGTCGCCAATGCATAAATTAGCCTCCTTTTGTCACACTGGGGGGTTGCCGGGTTGAGAATTAGCTCTGTTTGTTTTGCTCGTGATGAGATGGGATGCACTGATGATGGATGACTGCAAAACTTCTTTACTGACAAATCAATAAATGCGGTGTGAATCATTTTCACTCGTGCATCTGTACATATGAATGTGTCTGGGTGCCTGGAGAATAAGTGAATATTTTCATGTGTGCATTACACGCGTGTGTGTGTTCATAGCAGATAGCTGTTTTGACTGGCTAATGTACTTGGGTCTGCACTGTAGCAGGACTCTATTGTTGCTCTGAGTCCTCCCCACAGCCATTAGATCGCCATTAATCTCTCATCTGCCATTAAAACAACAGCCAGCGAGCCGAGCTTAACAATAGAGCGCCCCTTCCTCCAGCCCCTTGTTACGTACTAGCAATGAGTTTGAATTAGGCTCTCGGGGTCACCGATTAGACCCTAATAATTCATCCAGACGGCTGAGTTCACAAAGAGGTTACATGTAACACTTCTGTATGAGAAAATGTAACAACACTCCTGTATGTGCATAATTTTGAAATGTAGAAAAGGTTGAGTCTTGATTTCACTTAGTTACTAAATACCATGCAAACCCAGCCACATTTTGAAGATTTTGAAGGAAAAGAGGAAGACCACAGAAAAGGTTCGTGGATGTAGTGAAGCAGGACAAGCAGAGGGGTTGGTGAGACAAAACAAGATGCAGGGGCTAGGGTGAGATGCTGGCAGATGATCTGCTGGAGCAACCTCTGAAAGGAGCAGCTGGAAAGAAGAAGACTGCCTCATTTTCTTTTACAATGTTTTATCCTTGAAAGCCCTTTTCAAATAGAAAAAACAAGTCATCAGATTACAGCATTTCTACTTTAATATTTATGGCATTAATCATAAACCAGGACAAACCATTTCTCCTAAACCAATGTCGACTCATTTCTCGTATAAACTGAACAATAACCACCGTTTTTGTTATGATTCTCACTTTTACTTGGGAAACTAGTTACTATTAAGTCTTCTAATTATTATGAGTGTTATTATTTTTTTTTTAAGGATTAAAGGATGTAATGTATAGTAAATGACACTTCAAAAACTGATGTGGGATAAGAAATAAATAGAACTTGTCCAGCCTCATATCTTTAAGTGTGGCCATGTTGCGTTCGAGGACCGTTTTGTTTTTATTGTCTTGTGTGTACTCAACCCCATAGCTATGGGTTAGCCATACAGAAACATTGTCAGGGTTTTAACAGGTTCAAGGAACTGACACCATTACCATTACCAGCTAAGAGACACAGAGAAATCCAAGGCTGACTGTGACATCTGTTGGAAATTAGCCTCTTGGTGCGTGAAGCACTGAAGCAAGTAGCAACAAACATCTACCCTACTAACTTAGATTTTTAAGCAGGATTTTGCAGAAGAAAATATCAACATCATTTGTTAATTGATTGACAATAAACAACAAGATATTTAATATTTGTTTTGCCATGACGTTTGTGATCTATGTATGTTTAAATAAAATAATCTTAGTTATTCACATGGGCACAAATTTGGTTGAAGGCAAAAAAAAAACCAAAAAGAAGGAAGCTGGATGCAGAGGGCATAATTAGCAAAAGTGTTAAAGCTTGGGAAGTAAAAACATTTTACCGGGGAGCAGTAAAAATCAAAGATTTGTGTGCTGCTTTTTGCATAAAATTAAATCTTTTTCTTTCCTCTAAAGAAGCCTAGAGTGTGAACTTAACATTTTCCCTCCTCCTACCGAATTTTAGCCTATTTCATTTTAAAGTGATGCATGTTTATGCACACTGGAAGCACCTAACACATTAGCATTATTCATCACATGAAGCTCGGTCGGTCCGCCCTTTGGTGGGGAAGAAAAACGACTTCACACTTCACTAGCTGTGAGCGGCGAGAAGAGCTCCTTCCAGCAATGAAAAATACTTCCATCTAAAAGCATGGCTGGTTAGTTAAGTGAGAGACGCACTGTGGTGCAATTTACCCCTCATTCGACCCAGCTTAATCAAGGCTTAAACTGTATTCACCATTTCAGGCAGTAGAGTGTACGTCTGCAATATGACTGAGTGAATATCTAATCACGTTTGCCACCAACATAATATAAGGCGGATGATGATTAGTGGCTGGGGCTGTGCCGAATTTCAGACTGACTCGCTAAATCAGGCCATTGTTTCTCAAAATGTGTTGCATATCTGATTCATGTGAGTTTCCAAATAACAAGGCAGTGAAGCATATTGTAACGATGATGGCTCACTGAGTAAGAACACATGCACTCATCTTTTTGCTCCATGTTGTTTATCTCTCCTCACAAGAACGACTACAGCACAGGTCATGCCTTAAATGATCTATGACCTGGCCTGAAAAGGGCTTGCTGTAGCTGTGTGAAATATTATATTTGTTTAAAAGGTACAAAAGCAGTTGTTTGAAAAATGCAGCTCTTGGCACAAACTGGGTTGCTTTGTGTTATTTTTCCTACATAGAGTGAAAAATGTTTATTAAGGCCGCTCTCCCCAACAAGGGGTCTGTTGTGAAAGCTGTTATTACTTATAGGGTTGTTTTCTAGTATCCTGCATGAAGAAGTACATCTACAACATGAGCCTTGATCATCAGTTTTAGATGAGCTGAACTAAAAACACTGGAAACACAGATCCTTTAACCTAAAACAGGTAATTCATGCATATGTTGTCTCTAAGTGGTTAAACGGTGGCTTGACCTGTGAAACGGTCTTTGTAGTATGGCTGTATGACTGTTCATGAGTCAGACCTAATGCTCGGATGAAATTAAGCACTAGGACAGCATCTATCATGATGAGCTTCCTGGTGTAAAAATCCAAGACTGATGCCTTCCTTCTCCGTGCCGTAGGAAGGAAGCCATGGATTTGAACCTTTGGTGGCCTAATTCCGGCCTGTGGCCATACGTTTGACACCCTTGGTTTAGTTTGTGGACCTATACAGTACTGTGAAAAAGGCTTGACTCATCCTTCACTTTCTTGTATTTTTTCCTTTCAAAAAGAACGATTTTATTGGAATTTTTAAACTGGTCTTTCATTGACTTCAGCTTTTTCACTGATTTTCAGTCCAGTCCTTGTACTTGACCATTTTCAAAAGGATTTTTGTTTGTTAAGCCACTTAATGCTGATCTATGAATAAGGGATGAATTAGTGTTGTGTCTATAATGAACAACTTAACAAAAAAAACAGTTTTAAAGTTTTAAAATCTTTAGATATTTAGACACCTTGTCATTAGAAGCCTGCTGCAAAAACACACCAGTTGTTCACATTTCTTTCGTTAAATCTATAAAAAATGCCAAAGCTAACACAGTTTGACAGCGTAAAATAGTATTTCTGTATCAGCACGATGCCAAAGAGCTATTAGCCAAAAAGCATGCATATCTCGGCATGCTGTGTACTTAAAAAAATTGTAAAACACTGTGATGCTACATTTCTCCAAGGGGTAGTGGGGAACTTGTCAATATTGATGGAATTATGAAGATAAGTACCATCAGACTACGATTCACCATGTCATACCACCTGGAAAGCATTGATTCATGAAGGCTTCGGTTTTCAGTATGACAGTGATCTCAAGCACGCTGCCAATAAAAGCATCATGGATAGAAAAGCACACAATGGAACTCACTTTCAGGGTGGTTGTAGTAAGGAGGTAGAACAGATCATCTGCAATTTGCAAGGCTGGTGGTTCAATCCCTGGCTGCTCCAGTTTGCATGCCAAATATACTCGGGTGGTAAACACTAACACCAAGTTTTTCCTCAATGCATCCATTGGAGTGTAAAACTTATCAAGTACTGAATAAAATGCTTGTGTAAATGAGGCATTTTGAGGGCTCAGGAAGAGTAGAAAGGCGCTATATAAAAACCAGCATTTATCATTTACCATTTATCAGTCATGGATTGGCCTCCCCAGAGTCTGGCCTTCAATATTACTGAAGCAGTGTGGGATCATCTTGACAAAGAACAGAATAAAAGGCAGTCAACATCCAAAGAAGAGCTTTAAATGTCCTTTAGGAATCCCAGATAATTATTACTGAAGACCATTTGAAGAAGAAAGCTGCCTAAGAGAACTCGGGCTGTGTTGAAGAAACAAAGTGGTCATACCAAATATTGACTTTCAAATTTATTAGAACTGTTTAAATTTTGTTTTGGCCTTATATAATGTATTTTCATTTTTGCCGGTGTATTTCCTACGTACAACTATATCCCACTTTTCAAGTACAATATGAAGAAATGAGGGGTGGCTCAGGACTTTTCCACAGTACTGTATTTTTCCAAAAATGATCAACATCTTTTCAAAGATCTTGGTAACATCCTTTTACAAGACAGTCTCTACTTAAGTTTATTTACTCTCAATGACAATAAAAACAAGCTTTCAACTGCTTAAGACCAAGTGATGCAACTGAAAGATCTGGAGATAACAGTCAAGTGGGCTTTGGGTGCCTAGTCTAGCTATCGTAGTTTCTACAGGTACCAGTTTCTGTTTCAAATCACTGGACGTCTTGGGAAAATAAGGATCATGTTTTCACACTAATTTGGTGTTAGGGTTAAGCTTGGAACAGGTTAGGTTAGGGTTAGACACAGCTGGGGTTGTTGAGGTTAGGTTAAGACGCTAGGGAATACATTACATCGATCAGTGCCCTCACAAAGATAGACACACCAGTGTGTTTGTTCTTTCCATTTTTAATCAAACAGGGATTCCTGTCTGTTCAGAAATTTCCCAAAAGAAGGATTTCTAGCCTTAAGCTTATCAAACTCCAGACTATAAGCGCGGGCAGGTGTGTAAACATACGTATAAGTCATTTTTTACTATGGGCATTTGTTAATTTTCATGAAGGCACTTGTAAGCACAGAGAAGCGTCAGATCGTAACATCCTCAAATGGGTTTTTATCTGTTATTGCAATAACAGCAGATGTTTTTCACTTTTTTTCACAAGCCTTTAACTGTACAAAGAGTTGGTTTGTATTACAGCACAAAAGCTGGTGAGACTGGTTGACACGCATTCCCGAATCACAACAAGTGTGAATAAAGCAGCATCTCTTAATATATATTCACACAAACAAACAACAACAACAACAACATCAGAGCTTCAGCCACTCTGCCATCCAGAGGGCATTTCCCATCTCAGCATAAGGCTTATGGTTACACCCCCCCCACTATGCAGATGGTTTAGTGTTATTCTATCTGTAACTGGACTCGATGCCAGGCTCTGAGTGGGCCTAATGACTCCTAAACCCGAGTTGGTTAAGTGGGAATTCAACACCATCTCCCAGCTGTAACCTAATCTCCCTCTAGACCACCTGGACCTAGGATACACCCCGTGGGTTCAAAACGCACTTGACTGTGAAACAATAACAGTCCATTTGCATTTTTAAGCACACCGCTAACAGCGTCTTCGAGACACATGCAGACACCATGCTGCCAAGCAGACGACACGGAGGCCGTGAAAGAAAAACATCATAGTGGATATTATGATCCCGCAAGCTTGAGAAATTAAAGGGAAAAAAAGGAGATGGGGCTGTTAAAAAAGAGGATGTTTGACTATTAAAAGTATGACTTAAATTTGGTCTCAGATGAGAATCACACCTTCTCTGCCAATGAACTTCTCCAAAGACCGAGAGAAATTTTACACTAACGTGAAGGTTGTGCGGTTTTTATGTCTCAGAAGTTGCGTTTCAGTGCCCCCCCCCTTGCTGTGACAGCCGAATATCTGGTGGAGTATTTTCTGCATATTTCATGCGTATGTGTGCATTTTTCGCAGCAGTGTGTAGGAGCAAATGCCTGCAACATATCCATAACAGCTCCAGATGGTTCGTCATAACATCTGTCTAACCTGACAAAACATAGCCTGCAGCGTGTGGCCATAAGGTGTATTATTGGGTTATTCTGGCACAAGGTTGACTTCAGACTGTATAACAGTCATTGGCTGACAGCACACACATACACACGCACACACACACTGAGACTAGACAAAATTACTGGCTCTCTGTGCCACACGTGAATGACAGGCTGCCTCTGTGTCTTCCACTGCTATCTTCTTCCTTCCAGGGTCTACAGAAAATCCATGCCACCTCCAACGGTGGGGTAATGCCAGAGTGTATTAATGAGTCGGATAGACAGACAGCGACAAACAGGAAAAAGACAGACAGGGGCAGCCAAACGGAACGGACTTGAAACAGTGTCTGGTGACTGATAAGTGATGGGGGGAGGAGGAGGGTGACACTTTGTGTTTTGGAGAGGGCGAGGTTAACAAGGGAAAAAATCAGGAGAATTTGGAGACTTATTGATGGCGGACAACTCACATTTCCTTGCTTTCAATCGCCTCATTCACTCTCACCCTGGCTTTCCCCTTCCAATTTTACCTCCACCTCACCCTTTTTTTCCTCTATCTTGTCCAGGCCACTTGGCTGATCAGTGAGTATGGTAATCAGGGAAAGGCTGATAACAACTGATAAGTCCTCTTGTCAGATGCTGAGGGCTAGAATGACATTTTTACACAGTCGTGAAAACAGAGGGGAAAAAAAGCAGTAAAGCTGGTGAATGGATGGCCTCTGCGATTCTGTTCGTGTGATACGCAAATAGGCATATCTACCTCCGTGCTGTGTAGTTGGGTGTACGCGCATCATGCGTGCGTTCTTTGCCTCGTCTGGAGGGGCTGCAGGGGGAGGGAGGCGAGGAGTGTCACTCTGCCCACAGAAAGGGCTTTCATCCTGGGCTTATCAGAGCCAACACAGGGGGAGATTGTTGGCCGGTGGTGCGAAACGACGACTCTTACTGCCCCCGCAACCTCCCCCACCACACACACTGGACCTGTCTTCCCCTGACTTTGTGACTCCCCCTCAGACACAAACACAGGGACAAAAGCGTGTTTGCTCACAGACGCACAAAGAAAGAAAAAGGAACATTAAATGTGCTTATGCTTCAGTCCACCACACTCTGCTAAGCTTCACACACAGACACACACACTTGTATTTATTATCAAAGATATCCCACATATTTCATTTGTTTCTCGTGCGGCACAAGGATGCTGTTTACTGTATTAAACTGGCACTGAATGATCGCCCGTTTCCTGTTTCCACTTTTGGCCGGCGACCAGAAGACGTGCTACCCACAGCGCCAGCGACGAGGCCATATGCACCTCTAAATCATGTGGTATTATCACCATGCTGTGCACCAATGAGCAACTATAACCATGATGGAAGACACCAGATGATCTGTCTTTAGCAGCAGAGTTCATTTCCATAATGATAGATTAACATGTTTTTTTGTTTGTTTTTGTTTTTTTTGTTTTTTTTTGTGTGTGTGTGGGGGGGTCTTCTTTCTTTTTCCCATACAAAATACAAGTCTTGCTAATTAATTTGACAGATCATAAAAGCAGTCAGTCCTGCAGGTGCACATTGATTCAGCACAGAGGCCTCTCTTTTTCTGACTACAGACAGAAAGTGCACGTAACTGTGCATGTGTGTGTGTTTGAGAGAGAGAAAGACTTGTCAAGTGGAATTACAGTCACAGGTGGAAAGGTCAAACTCAGTGACCCACACAGTCAGACAGACAACTTGTTGGGCCCAAAAAATGCACGAAAAAAAATGGAAAGGTCAGTTCATCCAATACTTTCCTGCGAAAGCTCGAAATCCCATCAAGGAGACAGATATAGACAAAAGAGGCATGTGTGTTGTGCTCCTCTGATAAGGAAACTGTTTTCTTCCTCTGTGACTCATTTATTGGCCCAAACGCATCAATAAAAGTTGAGGCCCGGCAGCAGAAGATTACATTCATCACCAATGCCACCTTTTAGTAAATCCCAGACCTCTATGTTATGTGTATTCCACCTAGTACAACTTCATTGATCATGTTCACCTATGAACATCGCTACACTGGTTGAGAAGAAGCTCCGACCTCGCAGGCAACACCGAAGTCACGGTTGAGGTCGGATTTGGCCATATGGAGGTGACGGCTGTGTGGGTCTGACCACACCCTCGCTTGCTCTGTGGCACTCGCTGGATACCATAGGTGGTGGCAGGATGAAAGGGGTGAATATGTAGCCCCCTTCATGCTGTCTAACAGGCTGGACATGAGGCACAGCATCTGTCTCTGGAGGGCGTGCCTGCAAAAAAGGCTGGCCTAGTTAAAAAGGAGGGGGAAATGGACAAATGTAACTTCAAGGTGCTATTACCAAGACGATGAAATGCGATAACAAGGGTGTAAACGGTATGGAAGTCTCATGTACTGTACTGCTTCCCTCTGTTGTTAAAAGGCTTTTCTGAATGACTATTTACTGCTCAGTGGTATCATCTGTTTTTCTAGCTTATTTATTATACCAGTGCTCAGCAAACATTTAGGTTCCTAAAAGGAAAAAAGTGCCAATTCTACATCACTGCCTGACTGGACCTTCTAGTATTATTTTTAGTAGTAGTTCTTTTTATCAGTTCAGACAAAAGAAAACAAAGAAAACATCTTGCTCACTGTGTACTGGACTTGTGCTTGTGACCTTTAATATTCAGAATTTTATCCTATATCCTACTAACCTAAGGCCCCTTAAACATAAGCCCACTGGATCAACTGGTACCAGTTAACGACTAGTAATTACTGGTTACTGGAAAAAATGAGTATTCCCCGACTGGGTGGCTGTCTGATTACAACCATCTCATGACCTCATGAGTTGTCAGTCAGAGATGTGTTGTATGAGAAAATACATTTTGCTTTGTTTATTACAATAATATGAACAATATTTCTTGCTTTGTAAAAGTGGGTTTGTCTGGATCACTCTTTGAAGCAAAGCGACCTTCTGACCACGTTTGTTGCAGGCTTGCTGTTGCACCACAGAACCTGCAGTTCAGGGGTGTTTGCTGGGTGTGATTACTTTAAATGAAGGCACTCATGCAGAGTAACTGCCCCATGTAATTTTACAGGATCAAGAGTGCAGTATCAATAACGGAAAAACAATGGCATGCACAGTTCATAAAATAGCACCTAATCTACAAGACTGTTTTTTTCTTTGTTTTTAACTAATCCAAACCACACTTTAACTATACTTAGCTGTTATAACTGTAATTTTAATTAACCTTTACTATTTTCTTGCTATCATGCACTCTTATAAATTTTCTTGTTTAGTGGCAAGTGGAAATACATGTGTATCAGCCATTAGAAGTTGAGTGTCTCATTACGCTGGACTGAAATAAAATAATGGGCTGAATGTTCTTCATTGCATGAAATCACAGGTAACTTTTTGAGTTTTGTATCCTGCTCATGTATGTACTTCCTCTCTGTGTGCAAATACAATTGAAAACAATGCAAACTACTTGCTATGTGCTTTACAGTTCAAAATAGGCTCAAAATGTAAACACGCAGACAGGCATGTTGAGAAAATAAAAAGGAGTCTTTAGTAGGGCCTGATCAAGAATCCAGGAAAACACAAAAAGCTGGGATAAGGTACGGCAAAATCCAAAATGAAAACACAAAAAGTAAGCTGGCACAAAGAACAGTGACAAACAGTGGGATCAACAAAGCCAGGCAAGGAAAAAGGCAGGGAAACCAGGCAAGCTGACAAAGGATGGAGGAAGACGTGAGGCTATAAATACACACAAGGAAGACTGAGTGATAAAAATACAGGTGGAAATTAGGGTGGAATACACAATCACAGGGTGGGACAAAGAAAGCAAAACAAAAAAAGACAGGTTAGCTAAATCTGCAGGACTATGTACAATATGTACATCTATTTAGGCGAGGGTTTACACAGCAGGAGTTTATCTGCAAACACTCTTTGATTATGTAGATGAGGGAATAATGCACCGGGTTACAAATGGCTGTTGCATCATTAAAAAATAAATTAATTCATTAAAAAAATAAAATGACATATATTGTATATATCTATCTATCTATATATATATAGATAGATATATAGATATATAGATATAAAGATATATCTAGATATTGCCACACAGTCAGTATTGTCTGGTAAAATAGTGCTGACTTTGCTACATATAAAAGCACAAAGCACACAGGCCCTATGAGAGTCTGAAGGCCAGAGGCTTTGGAACGATTTAACACAGCCACAAGCAAAATCCGCAGAATGGCATTTGCAACATAGTGAATAGAGTCCTGTGGCGGGAGAGTGCAGACACACTCACGCACAAAATTACAAATGAAACACTGAATTGTAAATTGTCTGACGAAAGTCATAAATCTCCCAGCGGCCGCTGGGCAGCTGGGGTCGAGCAGCCAGCAGTCCTGTCAGAATAGTGCAGCTGTCTGAACACAGATAGCCACTGGTGTAGCACACAGCACCAAAGCCTGCAGGCTGAAATCTGGAATTGGCCTTTAAAATGCTCTATTATGTCTTTTTTTTAAAATGAAATGTTCTGAAGTCCTCTGTTCCCATGTATTATACAATATGACCATTTTCAGGGGCAAGCCATTACCATAACTTCAAAATAGCTACAATCTATTTTGTAAGTGTTTCATCCGCATAGACCCTAAAGGCTCTGTCACACCAGGAGATTGTGGTTGTATGGGCTTGGTGTTGTAGTGACAGACATAATTGGTGACCTAGCTGGCAAACAAACTCCTAACTTCTTACAAGAAAGGAAGTTATTATTAGACCTTTAACTCTTTCCCCCATAAAGATGACATTTCACAGTCTCCCCTGTACTCTTAATGGCGAATTTTAACACATAAGTGTATATCAGTAAAGATGTGGTTTGACAACCTTAGAATAGTTTCGGGGGGGGGGGGGGGGGGGTTGTAGGGTAGTTGTGTAGGCAGAGCCCACCCTCACTAACTTCTGATGCACAGGCTTGAAATACAACAGAAATACTACAAGTAGACTTTCAAGGAGTAGAGAGTTAAGACTAGCATAACCAGTTCTTTATAACTGATCATACTTCTCTCCCTAAGGTTGAAGTCATAGCTCAAATACCATGTTTTTTGAGCTGCTCCACTAAGATTTGTGAGGGCTTCTTTCTGGATCTGAATTAAGAGACGGCTAATGAACAAAACTAATAGTTACTCACACATCCTATGACAAAATTTGAAAAGGAATTAGTTGGAGCTGGATCGGGTGACCCTAAAATCCTCTTTTAATTACACTGCAGTAGGAGTAATGTTACCTTTTTTCACTGACCATGTGTTCATACACCACTATTTCATAATAAAAAAATAGCTATAATTGATCTCTGGCTCTCTTACACAGTGTTTTGTTTATCCTGTCTTCCTCCCCACACTCCCTGCATCTCACCAAGCCTGTTTCTGCCAGATGTTTCTTCCTCTTAAAAGGGTGTTTTCCTTCCCACTGTTGCCAAGTGCTAGCTCATAGGGCTTCGCTTGATTTGGGGGAGTTTTTTCACTCTTAGTGTTTTTACCTTACAAAATAAAACACCAAGAGATGACTGTTTTTGTGATTTGGAGCATATGTAAAAACACTGAGTTGAATTGAATAATAAAATCAAAAGCCACCTAGAGGGCCACTAAATATGAAAAGTGCAACACACACAGCACCGGAGCATCTTCAAAAATACTCATGCGAAACATGAGTCCAGTAACACTATGCACCTGTTCCAAGCCCCGCTTTAGCTACCTTATAAGCATCCTTCAGTTTTTCACTTGTTTAATGAGCAGGTGGTGTCCTGTTGGGTAGCACTGTTGGAAGTAAAACAGAACAGAAACACATTTAAAGTCTGCAGTGCTGTGCATGTGCCAAAGTAAAATGAGAAAGGGGAGAAACAGATTGCTGAGAGGGAGCCAGTCAGAGGGAGAGCGGGACTAATGAAGGTTACCGAAGAGGAGAAGTATGAAATAGGAAGGAGAAGAAATGAGTCTGGAATGATAAAAGGAAGAGAGACAGTGGGATTGTTGAGGAGTCTCTCTGGATTTGCAGAATCCCCTCAGCCTCAAGTTTTGGTACAAAGTCATACTGACACACTTACTGCCTGGTGAGCCCTCTATCTTTCTCTTCCTCCACTTTCTTTCACACTGGTAATGAGGACTGTAGGTGTCCGCCGACTGTCACATGCACACCACTGAGCGTTTAACAGTAAGAGGGGGGGGGGGGGGGCTGCTTATATTATTCTTGGACATCTGCCATGGTGCCAGGACCTAGGCAATAGTGTGATGCTGAAATAGGAGGGAAGCATAAGGGTTTCTTTTTGTGCTAGTTCCAGCCAATCCCCATGCAAATGGCGTGATTTATATTACATCTGCTCTACATTTTAAAAATGTCTTATTTATCTGTTATTTGGGCTTGTTCTCTTTTATTTTCCTTTTGGTGCCATTTGAAAGCTAATTCATAGCAATGCCAACCTTTTGAAAAGTGAAAGTGGTGCAGTTCTAGACTGCAAATCGGGAAAAAAAAGTGTTGGGAGACATGCATTTTTGTTCTCTTGCTGACATTTGGATGAGTGCATCTGTGTCATATAAAACAGTAATAATCATTGAATTGCATTTGCTCTTATGCCAAGCAGAATGATGAAGATGCCACAGACGTATAAAGATGGATATAGCTTTTGGGCCTAAAAGTGAAGGAAAGGTGGTCTAAACCAGGCTTGGCTGAGTCATCTGCGAATGGTCACCATAGCCCTTCACCATTTATGTTGGTACTTGATGGCACACCAGACTTACTGCAGTCATCTTATGAACAATAGGTGTCGCCAATCAGAAAAAAGCCCTCCATATCAAGATTAATACTGCAGGAGAAGAATTTGAAACAAAGAAATAAAAGAAACTGTGGAGTTTTCTTTCTTCTCCAAAGAAATTTAAAGATCGTGAGGTGTACAACAAGCCTAAATCGGGCTTTAGACCTGGTAGTTTTTTAATGGCCAGACATAGTTACTCCTCTGACTGCAAAGACGAGTAACATTGTGTACTTTATACTAAACTTGAACTTCAAGGCTTTTTGTGGCTTCAAGGATTTTTGGTTTTTAAGACTTCTATATCATCAGTGTGATTTTTTTTCCCTTCAAAACCCCCAAAATACAGCACAATACGTTTTTAAGCAATAAATTGCAAAAAAATAGAAAAAAAGAAAATATGCAAAAAATTAAAAATTTTTATTTTTATGTCAGAAATTTTTTGGCAATTATTTCATCATTCAGGCTTTAAAGGATTAAATGGTTCTCCACAAAGCAGTTGGTGATGTCACAATGTTGATGTTCATCTTTTATTGGCAGTCTACTGTTCTTACAGGTTTTTAAGACCGCAGCTATTTTGCTGGTAGCAAAGAGCAATCGAAGCACAGGGAAACAAATAATATTGCAATTATTTCTTGTGTACATAAATTTAGAGTTTTAGAGATGATGGTGTTATCTGTGCATGGAATCAGACTCCAGCTAGATTTTTTATGCAAGCATTATGCTACGTCCACACTCGTCATGTGTTGCTTTGAAAGGAGTTGCTTGTGGACATTTCAGTATCTGGTTGCTTAAGTATCCATCCATCCATCCATCCATCCATCTATCCATCCATCCATCCAGGTCTGTCGCAGGGCTAACCTGGGTAACTCTCTAACATATGTACTACCTGGTCACATGTCAATCAGCGGTATCCTGCACTCTCATTGGTAGTTGCTTTAGTCCCGCCCATTGCAATTTAATCCCTAGTCATTTACTTTATATCAGGGGTCCCCAACCTCATGGACCGGTTTATGTCCGACAATATTTTCACGGACCGGCCTTTAAGGTGTCGCCGTTAAATACAACAAAATAAAACCACTACTGGTACCAAAAAAAGAAGATTTATTCATAACACACGGGAAAAGACCCAGGGAAACCAAGTTAACGCTAAAAATTATTTAAAAAATAATGATAAAAACCCTGAAAACCATCAATTTCACACCTGAGCCTCAACTCTCGCAGCCCGGTACCAAACGACTCACGGACCGGTAGGGCCTGGGGGTTTGCTTGGACGCAACTTTAGAGTGATATCAATCCTCTAATCTAAAATAATAAACACATTTAAGACAGCAATTGGGTATGATTTAAATGCTTGTATACTCATAATCTTATAACTTTGCTGACTACATCCATTTAACACCTCTTTGACTGCACTGACTGCATTCAGTGTTCCAACATATCACAGCTACGCCTTTTGTTTTGGCAAGTATGTGCAAGTCCATTAACAGTTTCCTACAAAAGCAGCCGCAACCTCCTAGAGTTTCTCTTAAATTGACGTGACCAATTTTCTTGCACTCCACCCAGGCAGACAACACAAACATCCACCGCCTCATTAAAAGCATGGGGGCATTTAGTTTGAAAGCATAACGAGCTTGAGATTGCAGCGCTGTGAATAAGGCTCATAAAAGCAGCATCATGCGGTGGTGGAAAGTTACGTTAATGACAGTATATTTGTTCCATTTTAGAGAGGTCATAACAAAGACGCCTACGGCTGCCTTGTCGTCATTAAACATCATTAACATCAACTAACTGACAACAAGCTGACATTTAAAGTATGAACCCCACATGTATATGCATATTTATATATATATCTAAATATTTTCAGACCGACACTTTGGATGATAGTATATGATTACAGTTTATTTTACATAGCAAAGGAACTGGCGTGCAACAACACTGCTCAGTCTCATCATGCTGTATCTAGTTTCACTGCTGTCTGTAACAGTGTAAGATACTAAATGATGAATGAATTTTGGCCCGATGTTTGCCAGCACTGTTCCCGACAACAGAGATGATCCACACACGTTTCCTCCCAGTGATGTAAAGTGTGCAACTGAAAATTACAAGGTTATCCAACCTTTACTTGCTGTTGAAAGTTGTCTTAAACACCTGAAACCTGCCCAGTTTCCAGAAAGGAGTCAAAGAAAATATTGATTTTTGGCTATATGTTTTTCCTCAGCAGATTCACCCCATCTAACAATCCCTGTGTAACCAACAGCCAAGCACTGTACAATATAACAAGTTACTCATTCACCACATTTTACAGTAATGCAGTGTTTCCGAAGAGTCGCTGACATCATTAGTATCTAAAATAACAAGGTGATCATTTTTTTCTTAATCATGTGTTTATTTCTCCCTCTATATTTTAGGACTTTCACTTGAGCATTAAATTGGAGTAGCTGAACAATTCCTTTTTTTTTTACATGACAGCAGACAGGAAAAAACCCCATCATATGTTAGGTCACAGAAGTCCATTTCTGACAAACAACACAAAGGAAAACAGCAGAACACATTTGCCGGCTGTGCTTTGAACTGTATTGCTTCTAGACAGTCACAGTCAGAGGAGATGTGATGAATTCCCCCGGAGCCAGCTCGGGAAGAAGAGCTGAACTTGTTCTCACATCTCCTGCTACTGAGGAGAAATAACTAGCTTCACTCACTTTGATGGAGTAAAGAAATACACACAGAGACACACACACATACACATACACCCACTGGCTCTTTGCCTGTCTGCTTGGAAGTAACTCATTTTTGTGCATCTCTCTCATGTACCCTGTCTTTTTTCTTCTTCTCCGGGTTTCCCACTCAACCCGGCTGCTTTCCTATACCTCCCTTCTTAGATTTGCTCTCAATTTTCTCAGTTTATACTCGTTGTTGAGGGTTTTTTGTT
The DNA here is from genome assembly GCF_001858045.2 of Oreochromis niloticus. Classification (NCBI taxonomy): domain Eukaryota; kingdom Metazoa; phylum Chordata; class Actinopteri; order Cichliformes; family Cichlidae; genus Oreochromis; species Oreochromis niloticus. The sequence goes on along the minus strand of NC_031981.2, from coordinate 8,185,972 downwards.
TCGCCCTGACCCCGATCCCTTTCACACACCGTCATTAACATTGTCACCTTTGCTCGTCATTAACTTTATGGCAATGATTATTCCGCCGGCGGCGGCGCACTCTCCTTCAAGTCTCACTTACCTGTGCGATCTCGTAGAGCAGTTTGTAGTGTTCCTCCCGTTTCTGCAAGGTGCACAAATTGCAGCCCATTCTAGTTGTCAGGGAAACAGTGCCGAGTGCCCGCTGGAGTGTGTGTGCTGTCTGCGGTGTGTATGAACTCCCCCTTGGGCGATACACACTCAGGCTCCTCTTCCTTGGCTCCCCCACACCTCTTTCTCATCCGTGTATCCTCAGAGATCCCCTCTGTCGCTCTGAGCGCACCACACACGTGTTTCAATTCACTGTTTCAGCGCAGGCTCTGGAGGTACTACCTTCAGTTTGTGAAGTGGGTGTGTGTTTGTATGTGTTTTTCTGTTGTGTGAATCAGTAATTAGATGAGTAAAACGCACCTGGCTTTCTTCCCCTCTTTGCCTGTCACTCCTTCCCTGGAGTCTCACTTGCATGCCTACATACACTCTCTCCCTCCACTCTCTTTACTCCACCACCTCCTCTCTCAGTGTGAGCACACTCTTGTGCATACACACACTTTTGGCTCATGGAGTCACACCTCCTCCTGTGGCAGGCTGCCTACACATGGCTGCTCCTACTCCACCTCATGAATAGATGGCATCCTCATTGGCTGTTTAAGGAGAAGGGGGCTGGGAGAAAAAGAGAGGAGGGGACTGCTCTTATCTTGGGAAGAGTCAGATTCTGAACATCAGTGCTGTTGCGTGTAAGCAAAGGGAAGGACAGGCTGCATGCATGCATGTGTGTGTGTGTGTGTGTGTGTAGTAAAGGTGGGCAGATAGATCCTAATATCGATAGTATCTGTACTTGCATGATTGGATCGATTATCTACGCTCTAAGTTAGATATGTAGCCCAGTGAATTGGGTTAAATTACTTTAAAAACAGGAGGCGACACAAAGTGCTTTAGAGGCATGCACATTTACAACTCCTCCCCATTTACACATGGTTATTAAAATATGTTCAGAATTACCAAATTAATAATGATGAAATTAAATAAATACACAATGCTCTCCTCTACATAAACTGCTTTTACAAGTATCAGTATCAGCAATATTGGCCCTGCATTTACTTGGTATCGGACCAATATCAAAATTTGCAGTATTGCACAGCGCTAGCGTGCAGACTGCACTAGCGTCTGTGTTTGTATGCTGTAAAGTACATTTGTTAGTTTTCTGTGTGTACATACTCAATCAAACATTCAATCTATAATTAAAAAAACCCTCAGACATCAGTTAAAATGCCATGAATGCAGTTAATCAAGTTCCTAAGAGGGCTTTTTGTCAGTCCACACATTTAACAACTGGATTTGGCATTGAAATCAATCTAATTTGGATTCAATCAGATAGTCTTTTGCACTTATCACAATGGCTAGAGGAGTGGTGTTTAGCGGCTGCCATAGATTTACAGTCAGAGGGCGTTAGTCACAAAACAGATGCTCCCCTCCTCTCTCCCTCTCTCTCTGCCGGCAGTTAGACAAGGGCACTGGACTGGGTTGATACACAGGAAGAAACACAGACTAGTATTGATTGGCTTCAAATTAGCTTCCAGCCCAACTGGTCCATCTCTACAGGGGTGAGGAAACAAAAAGGAGAGAGAATGGATGAGAGGAAAGAGGAAGAAAAGAGGAGGATGGAAAACTCAGAGATGCTGCTAAGATAAGTTAAGAGTTCAGCAATGGTATTACAAGCCTCTACTGGCAATTTTGTTTATACAGTAGCAAGTATGCCCTAAAATATGATTCTATCAGCATAATGATAAAAGGTTATTGCTTAACTCATCCAGCAAATTGTAAACTGTTGATAATGCTCATATCTATGAAATTCACTCATACAATGCATATCAGCTTGTAGCAGCTACAGCACAAGAGTTATCTTTTGGTAGCCCCAGCATTATTGAAGGAAAGGATTATTTCATTCCACTGTAGCTACAAAAAAAAGAATAAAGTTGTATTTCTAACCAAAAAACAGCATCAAATATCATCAGTTGTGGCTACATCATTATGAAGGCATGCAGCAAGTAGCTCCTCCCATTGCAGGAAGTGACTATTAACAAATAACAGAACTTAATCTCCTCATCAAAAGGCAATTTTAATAAGCTAATAGTGGGAAGACGCATATATATATCAGAGCATCTTGCAAATATCAGCCAAATTTCCCCCTCCATGCTACACTTGGCACATTCCCCTGGGACCTTGACCATAAAACAGGTAAAAAGAAAAGGGGGGCCTGAAATGGTTTGGCAGTTCCTGGGTCCAAACCAGATGGGATGCCAAGTGCAGGTTGGAGTGCTTTAAGCTATCACACTCACAGTGCCATTACCAACATGCTGGTGTTTAGCAGATAAAATACTCACTGTGGTCACCCTTTTATTTTAGTGTAATGTGATGTGCGATATTTTAAAACGCAGTGAACGCAGAAAAGTATAGTAAACACTGAGTGAACAGCAGGACTCGTCCTCTGAGGACGTTTCATGTCTGTATCATGTTTAGCAGCTAAGTGACTTAGTAAGATATTTACAGGACTGTACAAAAGTTTTGAGGTTCTTTATATTTATAAAAGACTGGGTTTAAAGAATTCTAACAAGTTTGAAAGTCAGTACTTGGAATGACTCCTTTTATTCTGCAAAAGCCTGAATTCTCTTAGTCAAGCTTTCATGTAATTTCTTCAAGTAGTCTTCAGAAATAGTTCTCCAGCCTTCTTGAAGGACAATGAAAGCTCTTCTATGGATGTTGGCTGCCTTTTGTCCCATTCTCTGTCAAGATGATTAAATACTGTTTCAGTAATGTTGAGTACCGAGCTCTGTGGAGGCCTTAATCTCAACACCACTGGCTGAAATGGAGCCCAAAACCATGACACAGCCTACAGAGTGTTTTACAGATGGCTGTAAACTCACTGTTGTACCTCTCTCCTGACCTTCTCCAGACATACTGACAATGATTTGACCAAAAAGTTTCAATTTAGATTCACAACTCCAAAAAAGTTATTGCCACTGCAATTTTTTCTCCTTGTTTCACTATCTAGGGAAGACTACCGCCCTTCTGCTGAGACCATATCTGATGAGGCTTCGGTGAACGTTAGATGGCTCAAATGGAGGGGCAGATGGATTGCTTGTGTCGTGTGTCAGGTCTTTGCCAGATCTATTCCTATTTCTTAAGGACATGGCTTTAGGTCTGCTACTTCTTTTGTCCTCCATTTGCTTAGTTCCTTGAATTCTTAAGAACACAATACATGCCCTGCTCAGAATTTGGGGCTAAAATCTCTTTGAAAATCACCTTGTTTGTGCAAAAACACCACTTTATACCTGCCAATCTGTGTTATATTTTAATATAGGTTGATCACAACATTTGTTTATCCTTTGCAGAACAACTTTTTTATTTGTGAATGATTCATAGATCAGAGTTAAGTGGCTTAAAAAATCCTCTGAAAATGATCAAACTCGAAGACTGGACTGGAAATAAGGGGAAAAGCAGCTAATGTTCAAAGAAAAGCTTTGAAAGACATTCAGAGAGCTTCAAACTACTGGTCCAGACCAACTTTAAAAAGACAAAAAAGTCTGGCTTCTTACAAGCTAAATATTTTTGCGACTTCTGTGCAGTACTGTAAGTCGGGACCAAAAATATGGACAGAACAGTCAACAAGAGGATGCTCAGTGTGAGCCTGGGCCACTAGCATATTAAAAATTTAAAAAATTAATTTCTTTGTGAATAAATACATGTATAGACACATTTCTTTCACACTGGCTCAACACAAATTAAAAAAATAACATTTTTTCAAGTAAACTGGAACAATATAACATATTCATTGTTGACCATTTGTAAGGATTTGCAAGAAACCCCTTTGTCTCTAAGCAAACATGGTATGCAGTTTATTTCCTCTGCAACAGACAGTTTATACTGCCACATAATCTACTGCAGTGGCTGTGTCATGGAAAAACAAGAACTTGTAGTCAAGAAGCAGATATAGCATGCCTGCATGACGAATAGCTGTCACCGCTAAGACTATGAGCAGAGAGCGCAGATGTGTCATAGTCCTTATCACTAGTCATGCAGGTACAGGGACCATACTTGTTCAGTCAAGGGTGTCAGAGCAAATCCAGATACATCCCCCCAGATAACACTTAACCCTTTCCCTCCGACCACCTTTGTCCCATTCTGATGAGGTCACTGTGTCTCCTGTTAATCTCTGAAGGTGACTTTTCAGGATGATATCACCAAATAATAAACTTTCAGATTTTTTTTAGGTTTCTTACTTTTTGTCAAGTGCCTCAAAATCTCTTTTAGTGCTGATGTTTGCAGTCTAACCAAAGGATTACCAATATTACCAGACTCTGGTTAAACTGCTACTGTGGTCATTCATAATCCGAGATTTGCTGACAAACACTTAAATGACTAGGGAGCTAAACGTGCCTCCAGCATTGAAGGCCTCTAATAGCACTCTAAAACGTTTCCCAGAAACTACATCAGTTGTATCTGAAGCGCGATCAGGCAGACTGAAAGTGACCACACCATCAGCCGATCAATACATCAGGCTTGGGTCACATGAGAAAAGCTACTTCATTACAGATTTTTCTAAATAAAGACTGTAACACGCCATTACTGTCTTAGGCTGTCTTAGGCTGTCTAGTAGCGGTCTCGGGGGACAAGTTGTTAGAGTGGACTGGACATATCAGTATTCTGACTGTATATAAGGAGACGAACGAGCAGATGAGATTGTAATGTGTCAAGCCAGCAGTAGAGCAAGGCATTGCCACTATGGAGTTGGACACTCGTGGTAAATCAGGATCGGTGTCCAAGGAGAAATACAACTCTACAGAAACATGCTGCCTCCTGGTTTGTATCTTTCCAGAGAAGGATTCATACTGAGGCATGATAATACAACTTGAAAAGCTGAAAAACGAGCCAACACAGCAGTGCCAAAAACTTAATTTCCTCAAGTTGGTCTGCAAGCAAGTCAGTCCCAACAGACTTTCATGTTAAAATGCCCCAAATGAGCTATGATATCAATGTGATCACAGCCTGGAAAAGAAAAGAAAAGAAAAGTTTTTAAAAAACCGACCCTTTTGCATTTTGTTATAACATCACTGCCTTGATTTGCACTGTAAACACCACCAGCTGTAGCTAGCCCCTTGCTAGGCCTTACCTCTGCTACGCTAAATCAAACCACTAACCTGGACCTTTTGTCCTCCAGTTTTGGTTAGTGAACTTTTAGTGTTTTACCTGTCAGCATTAGTAAGGACAGGCAGCAGCTAATATGTTAATTTTGTGAATAAAAATCCAGAGTGGGATGTGACATCATGGTTGCTACATCCATCCCATCTGTTATTTACAATCTATAGAGAAAAACCCCAAACATGCCCAAAAGCTTTACAAGAATTATTTAACAACCAAAGAAGATCAGGCAGTGCTAAATTTATCTGACCTGGCAGATAGTCGCCTGAACTCGACCACATTGGACAAAGCTCACAAAAAAACTCCTTGGAACAACATGGATTAGAAGACTGTAGACTCCATGTTATCTCCAGCTCATACTTACACATTTTAAATGCTACGATTTCCTGATACTCATGTATATTTCTCAGCATTAACATTGTCAGCCCAAACTGTTGAGCTGGCATTATCATTTGTAATAAGAAACTTTGCAATAATACTTTTTAAAAATACTTTTCAGTTTTTATCTTTGGACTGATATTAAGGCAAATCTGAGATGCATGGCATCATTTTCCTCATTCGTCTGTCCTTTTTATAGTTCACATTAACCACTTTAAATCAGCTCAGCAGTTTCATCATTCTGAATTATAGCCCTTTTGTAGATGAGGTGCATGACAAACTTGTAGCTCATGTGCTCATTTAAAGTTGCAAAGACTTGTATAACTTTAAGAACAATGGAATTTCTAACCAAATATTAAGAAATTATATATAGAATAATATAGCTATCCACAAACAAAAGATGCCACCATCTGAGAATTGGACTTCCAATAAAGTAGTAAAGTGGTGTCGTACCCTTCAGTTTGTATGAGCGGTAAAGTATTTGACCGGCAGCTCACTTTAAGGTTAGAAGGGCTGAGGTGGCTTTGAGCAACTTTATATTCATTAGTGAAGTTGGTCAGTGAGATCTGTCCGTCAGTCAAAGGTTAACCAAAAATAGCTCTCTGGCACAGGGAAAGTGTTGCACTTCAAAGAAAGCCTAACACCACATTAACATAATGTCCTGTGCAGCTATGATTAGAAATGGAGCACTTTGCACATCTCCATCTGAAAATAGTAACTACTTCTTAGTTAAGCTCTTAACAGCTTTAAATTTATGATTTACATCTACATATTCAGTTCTATTAGGAAAGTTTGGAGTTCTTAGATATAGCAGGACAGCTACCTGGGTCCTTTACTGAGATGTTCAAATCACAACAACATTAATTTGGCACTATATATTGAAAAAAAATGAATTGAATTGAACAACAGACAGAGTAGTGCAGTAGTGGGGCATTAGAACTGAACTAGTCAAAAATATTAGTCACACAGTCATTTTGTGCAGCAGAATACCAAGAAACTGTTAAATAACTTACCAGTGCAAGCGTTCCTTTCTTTTCCCATACAGCTGATTGGAGCAAATCAACAGTCAGACAAGGCAACAGCACATCTTTAAAACTAGGCAGGCAGGTAACACCTCCAGGACTCGTAAATCATCTTATAACCTGGGAGAGTGTCCTTCATGAAGTGTCATTTATTAATCCTTAGAATGACAGCCGTGATCGATGTTCTCCAGCAGTGATATTTGCACCATGTTTCTTATGACCAAAGTGGAAAGTATGCTAATAGGTTCTAATGTCAGTTAACCTGCCCATTTTTTAAATTCAGTAATGGCCACCTGTAGTGATAAAGCTTTTAAATGCCACAGCATGTATGGAAAGACTAAAAGACTAAACAGTGGCATTTTTGCCAGTACAGACAACTGGGCGTCTCAAAGCCAACGACGTGAGAAAACCCTGGGGGCGACCCACACATTGCTCTCAACAGCCATAACCCATACATTATTCAACACTGTGAACCATTCATCTAGGTAAAAACATGATTAGCTTGCTACTTATAGCATGGAACTAAAAGATGAGAGCAAATAATGGTGCACGATAGTAATTGAAAAGTGGCTTTCTTTTCTTTTTCTTTTTTTTGTTCTTGTAATTACATTGTAACTATTCATTATTATCTAATTAGCTTGCAAGATCCTCATAATGACTGTCTCTTTTCTGCTCATTGTCTCCCGATCCTGATTGTTAAAGCAAAATTACTGACTCTGTAAAAAAAAAAAAGTGATTCTAGTGATTTAATTATCAAATTATGATCGCAGTTATAATAGAAACAAAAGGCAGTCAATCGACAAAAGTGAGAGAAAGACTAAATAGCTTAACTGGGATGTATTCAGCAAAACACAGAGGAGCCGTTTGTTCATAATTTGCAGACTGCCAGTGGGGCAAAAATCATTCATTAATGAGTTGTTGTAGAAACTGTGTCCCTTTTGAGCAGCCAGGCAAAACGAGGCCAGCGCGTACACAGAAATTCAGAAAATACAGAAAAGCAATGGAACCATATGAAGAAGTTAAATCGTTGCTAAATCAGTCACTGACTTCTTTTTCAGTGCTCCATTAAACAAAGCTATTTAGAAAAGCTCCTTCTTCTTCTTCTTGACCAGACACCCGGATGCTATTTTACCCTCTGCTTGGCTAATTTCATTATTCAGGATATACAACAGTTTACGGTCTCATATTCCCCCCAATCTGCTCTTGTGATGGTGACAGCGTCCTTTACTCTATAAGCCAGCAGCCAAACTGGCGTCTGACCAGCTGACCTCACACCAAGTAGGTTCAAGTAGCCCATAAGGGTGGAGTTGTCCTCAGGCACTGGGACACAGGTTCAGGTTTCCTTCAGCAGCCTTTTTTCTAACAACTGAGCAGCATGGAGGGATAAACAGGCTCTGAAACAACCTACAACACGTAGAGGGTACTTGCTCTGACAAAATGATAGCTCAAGTATGATTTTATAAACTCAGCCATGCTGGTTTGCACACTGGTTTCCACTGGTCACTGGTGTGTCAGTCTACCTTTGAACATTAATCCTTGAGATTGAATCCTGTTAACCTTCATTATTCATTGACTTGCAGACCTGCAGAATTATATGGTTGAACATTTTTAAACTGAATACTATGCCTTGAAATTTGCCAAGACATTCATATTTGCCTTTAGAAGAATTTTGATGATCCTTTTCTCTTTGACATAAAATATTTTGACCATGAGCAGGTTTTAAGAAATGTTAAAAGGAAACCTCCCGAACTGAAAAATGAAGGCAAGGCAGAAGGAGCAAAAACATGGTGTTCTTGAAATGATTTCTTGACCATGCATTCCAAAAATAAACTCAACTCCCTTGTTAAAAGGCCCAAATTTACAGCAGATATAATCACTTGTTGTTGTTGTTGTTTTGTTGTTTTGTTCTTTAAGGGCCATGGGTACTTTGAGTCCTGCTGACTAGCTGTTTGCTAAGTGCCCTATGCAGCTATGATTGGAAGAACACAAAGCATCATTTGAAAAACAATAACTATTTCTTAGTTAAGCTCTGAATTATTTCTGTTTTTTTCTACATTAAAGTTCTATGACCAAAGTTCGGTATAGCAGGACAGCTACCTGGATCCTTCAGAAATGTTCAAACACTACAATGTTTAACATAAGCGACATTGTGATTTAGAGCTGCATAAACAAAATTTAATTAAATTGAATTGAACAACAGACAAAATACTTAAGCTGAGACTTCAAAATAAAGTTAGATGACAAAGTACAATATTTTGGGTTACGGTAAGATATTGTAATAGGTGTGTATAGTAATTTACTGTAAATGGCAAATCATTGCGGTGAAATATTGACTCATTACTGTAATTGTTCACCATAATAATCCCATTTTTGTGCCACCACTCAGCAAAATTTAAACAGTATGAAAGGAGATTTCTTTTAAAATTTAGATTTTAGCAGTTGAGTTCAGTTGAACTGGTAGTAAAATGACAACAAAGAAAATATGCCACTTTAAAAGTTAGTCATAACTCAACTAAATCTAAAACTAAACGGCTAGAAAAACAACTTTAACCTTAACCTGCGATTATTGAGATAACATGATGGTTATCGGCTTTGTGTTTTTTTTTAAAGTATTTTTCTAAACATTTTCACGTTTTCATTTTCTTGTAAAATGATTATGTAAAATAGGTTCAATCTTGTTAACATGATATTAAAATTACATTATTGCAAGTTAGCTAATGCACAAATCAGTCTGTTAAGCAAATCATGAACTGTCCGTCTTTCATATACAGTATATAACTGAACACTGTATGTGTTGAGCATGTTAACATTAGCATGTGGGTGATCTGCTTAAGCATAGCTTCAAAGACCTCAACTTGCTCAACTTGCTGCGTTGCTGCCATTTGTTATTTTTCATGCTACGGTTATTTTAATTAATCATATTTTAATAATATACGTTCTGATTTCATGCAGTTATTTGATCACAGCATGTAAACCAAATGGAACCCTTACACAGCTGAATCTCACATTTCACTCTGACCAGTGTGTGTGTGTGTGTGTGTGTTTGTGTGTGTGTGTGTGTGTGTGTGTGTGTGTGTGTGTGTGTGTGTGTGAGTGAGTGAGTGAGAGAGAGAGAGAAAGAGAGAGAGAGAGAGAGAGAGAGCATAAAAGAGAATGGATAGGAAGGCATTACTATCTATGCTATTGCCTTAGGGTATAAACATACAAAGATTCCCCCTGTGTACGCGCACACACATTTGCACTGGAGTGCTGCTGGGCCTGACCCTGTTGTGTTAACCCAATAGCATAGCTGCAATAAAACTGATTAGAGAAGTCTTCCCCTGCTGCTCCCAGACCCTGCTGCTGGACTAATGGCACAAGTGGGCCCCTTAAACTTTCCACAACATCTGTGCCAGTATTGAACCGTAAGGATGGATTGAGCACCAGGGCCATGAGGTATGAAGGGAGGAAGCCACACAAGACAAACTCAAATATAGAAAAATGGGCAGAGTTAAACATAGTTGATACAACAAAAATAGATGACGACGGTAGATATTCTTAGATTTGGCCACTCTATTAATGTCCTAGTTTTCTCCATGCCATAGAGCACAGGAAGGCCAAGCCAGCTGTTCTTCTATTGTCCAGGTGCTTAAAAGGATTACAGAGGTCCACACGGCTAGGCACACGCACACACATACTCATACCCATCCAGACACTCCCATGCACAGATTTTAGCTAAAACTTCAAAGGCAGACTGAGAAGCTCAAGGACACATCATCCCTCAGCTTTATGGATAAGGACTAGAGCCATGCTTGGCCAAGCATGCACATACTGTGTTACTGGGTTGTTCAATATTACCCAAAGGTGTAAACAACCAGCAGAAATATGCTACAGCAAAACAACCCCAGACAATCTACAGTTGCTGTGATATTTATTAAAACAAATTATAATAATCTAACACAAACTAACATTATTCATTTTTTGTACTTTAGTTTTGCTTCATGCTTCCTTAAAATAATAATAATATATAGATAAATATACTCACATCAACCATGTGAGATACTATGAGAAGCACAATTTGTCACTAATTAAACCTTTAATGAATTTGCTAAGGTTTTAGAGTTTTGCTCATCTTCTATAATCAGGTCTCTTGTGGTTCCCTCTGACATGAATACATGAAACCCTTTACTTTCCTTTTTTCTCATTTCTTTTTGTCAGTGTGGGATTTTTTTTTAACTTTTTTCCAGTCTGGAGCGCTTTTGATATGTAGCATATTCTTGTTCAGTCTGGAATTGAAAAAAACATTTTATGTGACCTTTATAGACAATTACCATCTCCATCTGTTAATACTTCTACGAGTATATTGTGTAATTTTCAAAATTAGAACATTTTGGTGATTCTGATTAAAACCCAACCTTTTCAAAGTATTTATTGTGCAAATAGAGTTCTGTCATTATGGCAACAATGACCTTGAGTAACTTGTTATATCAAAATAACTCTTAGTATAATCAGCAAATGCTATTAATCATGCTCCATTTCCTTTCTGAAGAATACTTTTTTTAGTGTCTCACTCTCTTTTTTCTCTCACTCCTGTGTATATTTTTAAAAAATTACACATTAAATCTACTCATTTGAGCAGTGGATACCGGTGTCACACAGATTGTTTGCTTTGGCAGTAGCGTGTGTTAAATCAACACAAACTATTTATGATCAATCATCACAAACAATACCAAATTTCCCAAAGTTGATCCAATTCCATTAAATTAAACTTTGATCATTTTACTCCCAAACAATTTCAGCACTTTGTCTAACAATTACCTCTTCTTTCATCACAGACTGATCACTTAACTCTAGTTAGAAACAAAAAGAAAGTTTTTATAGGACCCCATGCAGTCCTATGAAGAATTAAGTATACATCCACTGCTTTGACAGGAATTACGAGGGTAAGTAAATAACCATCAGCAAGTGTGACCACTTCTGAGAAGCAGATGTTTTGGTACTTTTCTTTTCTGTGCGTGTCAACACAATGCCACAAGCTTCCCATTAGTGGAGGTTCCAGCAAATACAACTAGAGGTCAGACTGCACAATGCTCAGAGAAACTGGAAAAACCCCAAGACGTACATAGACTCTGAAGGCCTCAGTTAGCTTGCTTGATGTTAAAGTTTATGACAGTAAAATTATAAAAAGTCTGAACAAGTTCAGGCATGTCCCACTGGCCCACCGGCAGACGCAGGACACAATGGAGAGATTATATCTTTTGGCCGGTTTAAGAACATCTCAGGCTGGGCCCCAGGTCTCGGCTTCTCTGCTTAGGGTGCTACCCCCAGGATCAAGCCCCGGATAAGTGGAAGAAAATGTATAGATGGAAGAAAATGGATAGATGGATGGATAGATGAACAAGTATGGCTTGTTTGGAAGAGCTGTTCTTGAAAAATAACATGGTAGCACAACGTAGGTTTCCAAAGTTGCATCTGAACACCTAGACGTCTGAAACAAAGTTTTTTTGGACACATGAGACCAAAGTGGAGATGTTTGGCCATAATGCAATGAATCACATTTAGTGAAAACCAAACACAACACATATCAGCACAAACATCTTATACCAATAGTAAGCACGGTGGCGGCGGGGTCATGATTTGGGCTTGTTTGGTGGCACATAATCTGGGCACCTTGCAGTCACTGAGCTGATGAGGAACTCTGTATGCCGAGGTATAATAGAGTCAGCTATGAGGCCTTATGTCCGACAGCTAAAGCTGAAATTTGGCCATGCAGCTGAATAGTGATTTCACTCACAGCAGCAAATCTACAATAGAATGGCAGAAAAAGAAAAGAATCAAGGTGCTGCAATGGCCCAGTCAACCTGACTCAAGTGGTTTGGCGGTACCCGAAAAAAGCAATGCATAAAAAAACTGCAAAGAATGAACTGAAGCAATACTGTAAAGAGGAGCGGGCCAGAACTCCTCAACAATGATGTGAAATACTGATAGTAATGCAGAAAACGATTAATTCAATTCTTTGCTTACTTTGCTAGTTTATGTGATTGCACACTTATAGGTAATCGAAATTCTAATTTTACAATTTGCTATTTTAACAAGTTTTTCCTTGCTCATTGTTTACGTTACCCACATTTCATTTTCCCTCGCTGAATACACTGAAAGTTTAATTTTGAAACTTTTAGTTCAGAAACTTGCAGGTCCTCCCTTTTACTTTTACCTCTTATGCATGCACTTCCTCCCTTTGCCGAGCACAGCACTTTTGATTTTTATCTGTGCCCCGCTTTGGTTTAAAAGGGCTTCCCTGTTGTGAATTAATGTGGCCTTAATCTGGCGCCCCACACACGGTGATAAAGCAGTGTAAGAGACGGAGCACGTTCGGTCAGAGGATACAAGATTAGTCATACGCCACTGAGCTCGAAGTGGGGTCTGCAGTGTCGCCTGCCGTCTTACTTCTTGATACCAGCTGCTGGTGCCCCCTTTCTTGTCTAATCCTGACTGTGGGACAAAACCTTTGCCTGTCAGGAAGATAAAAAGTGTCTTTTGTCACCGTGATCATCCTTATGTCTGTATATTAAGGTACTGCTTACGCAAACGTGCTAACAGTGTGGGGTAGTAAGAACAGGGGGGAAAAAAAACAACAGGCCACAATAGCTCCATCTGGAAGAAAAGGACACAAAAGTACACATGTTAAGGTAATATCCTTTGATTTTTTACTCATACTTAGACCTTTCTAAGTAGCTGGAGAAAACTGTGGCCATATACATGATCAATCACAGACACCAGACCAATGCTTAGTGCATATTAATTCCTTTACAAGCCAGGAGAAACATTCACTGAGTTCACATGTGAATGCTTTGTGTTTGCCACACTGCATCCATTACAACAGGGGCCTGAGCCCATGTAGTGAATAAGCACAGTGTATTGATCTGGGTTTGCTGGTCTAACTGGCAATGGTTGTCCTTACAGTCAATATGCTCAATAAGATACACACTATAGAACATAGAGTAATTTGGCAAATCCCAAGGAACACAGATCTATAGTGGGCAAATCCATATAACAGGTCAGCTGGGAATTTCTGTAGCACAAACTTAAATGTCTATCCTTTAATTATTTGTTTTCTTAATCATAGTGTAACTTAGAGCAAATGACCTCAATACCACTTTTCTACATGATTCATGTTAAACTGCAAAGTCATTACAGTCTTGCAATCTTGTGAAGGGTCAACATGCACGACACCTTCCGCAATTATAAAACAGGGTTCCTCTCTTAAAATACTAGGAGCTCTAAGTGACACATGATATAATATTGATAGAAAAAATATTAGTTCCAGGTTTATCATAATATCATTTATCATAACTCCTCAAAGACATTGCCAAAGGTTGATAGTTGAGGTTCTACAGACATGTGACCACTAACCATGTGACATTAACTTGTGTGCCGTTTTAGATTTGTGCCAGTCATGGTGACAATGTAAGATCAAGTGTATAAGGCCCCAGTCATAAAAGCTTAAAAAGTGATAGGCAACCATCTGGCAGCCACCAATCACGAGGGGAAAAAATGAGTATTCATCAACTGGTTAGGAGTAGTTGCCCTAAGTGGATGGCATTCGCAAGGAACATGAAATTAAATGGAAGAGACGACTTTGTCTACAAACACTGTCCAAGCTACTCTGCAAGGTGTAATGAAATGGAAAATTGAAACACAAATTGGAAATGGGGAAGGTTAGCCTTCAAAGTTGCACCAAGCATGTAGACTGCAGTGCTGAGGTGTAACTTTTTGAAGTCAAAACTTCTCCATTTCCAGTTTGCTACTGTTTTACTACCCCTCAGCTAGTAGTTAGCATGGATTTTCAGACAAACATGAAAGACTACGAGCAACCGTGGTAACCCGCTACCAACTAAAGCACAAGGAGATTTCGGTGCAGCATTTCACCCAGCCACAGCAAACAACTGGAACCACTGCTAGGCAGACCGGGAATATATAGTTTTCCATTGCAACCAGTGGTTATATCACATCCAGTAAAACAGACAAACCTTGAACAATGTGTGCATGGCATCACAACCAAGATTAGAGACAGAGACCTTTAAGGCACAAGCTTTAAAGGTGTAGACTCGTGCAAGATCAATTCAGGAGATGCAAAATTAAAAAGATACTTTCTTAAACAGATCTTGTATTTCGAATATGAACTCTGAATTTAATTTAGAAAGAAAATGAATAAATGCAGAGAAGAAGAATTTCAAGTTTTGTTGTCACATTATTTTTGGTGACATTTGGGCACCTGAGCCTGAATAGGTTTTGAAAAGGATGTTGTTTGGGACTTCAATACATCATGTCAAAATGTTAAAGTTGTCTTAGAGACCCTGTCTAGCTAAAAGTCTAGCGTGCAAAACCAACTAATGTGGTTGTTTTATGAAGAAGGATGACCTCCCACAGAAACACATATTTTGAATGGCGTAATTAAATAAAAATACTCCTCAAGGTAAAATCTATCGTACATGTTAGTTTTAAGGGGATGTTTTTGAAGACTGGGTGTTTCAGACAAAGCAATAGTTGCTGTTGCTAGAAAATTACTCTAATAAAACCATGGTGAAATGTTTTTCAATTTATTCCACATTGTGGATTTTATTTTGTTTTGTTTGGATCTGCTGGACAGCCGGAGGAGGTCTACGTCTACAAATATTCCAATTGTGTCTTCCTCACAATACAGCCACTTAAATCCTTTTTTTTCTTTCTTGGTCTTCAAAATGATCTACACACAAATAAATTTGACCGATTGCTTGATTGAGTGGGCACGCCTGTAGCACTATGCTTGTCTTTGTCTTTTTCCAAACTGACTAATAAAAAAATTTACTGTCCCCTTGACACCCATAGGAGAGTGAAATATTGCTTTACGAGAAGAAGATGACCAATCAAAGTTGAAAGGAACAGTTTCATTTTATTCTACAGCATATCCAGGATTTATCTGAAGAAAAAAAGCAACAACAACAACAGACGAAATTACTAACATGAAATAGGAACAGGAAAAGTTTTACTTACTTATTGTGGTGTATTTGGTACACAATATGCATAAAAGGCTAAATGGTACACATTTTTATGTTCAATAAAAAGTAAAAGCAAAAGAAAAACTTTAGGAGGAACTTCAGGAAGAATGTTACACTGTGAGCCAGATTTATTTAGCACTGATGTATAGAGCTACTGTGGGTCATTTTGTATATTACAGACAGTAAAAAGCAGCTTGAACACAGATGGTTTGGTATATGAACAAAGCTTTGTCACCAGCTCTGTTATGACCCCAGAGGTCAAAGAGATGGAAGGATCAGATGGCCTCCGTCTTTAGAATGCTAATGAGGATTGCTTTCTAAAGACCTGCTATACACAAGGACTCTGTTGTGCAACACATATGCATCATTTTTAAAGTAGCGTAGCTAAAAGAGGATTTTACATTGACTATATATTACTGACCTTTAATCTAAATTATATCAGAATCAGAATCAGAATCGTATGTGCAGACACATACAAGGAATTTGGTTCCGGTAGATGGAGGCTCTCAAGCACAGCAATGTAAATCACACGCACACATGAACACACACACACACACACACACACACACACACACGTGTCTATATATACATTACACATGCATACACATACATACACAAAGCTGTGTAAACCAACTATAAATAACCAATCTAAACTTATATACATAGAATACAGAAATGAAATGAGGTGGAATGAATACTACAGAATGTACATAAGGTGCAGTTGAAGTCTGGCAGTGGGAGCAGTGTGACAGGTCAACTGTTTAGGAGGGAGATGGCGAGGGGAAAGAAACTGTTCCTGTGTCGGGTGGTCCTGGTCTGCAGGCTTCTGTACCGTCTGCCAGAGGGCAGCAGGTCAAAAAGTCTATGTCCAGGGTGTGAGGGATCTGTGATGATTTTCCCTGCCCGTTTCCTGGTTCTTGAGAGGTACGGATCCTGGATGGAGGGCAGGATGGATCCTTTCTGCTGCCCGTACAGTCCGCTGCAGTCTGCTCCTGTCCTGTTTAGTGGCTGCACCATACCAGACTGTGATGGAGGAGCAGAGGACAGACTCAATGACCCCAATGTCGAACTGGATCAGCAGCTCCTGTGGAAGACTGTACTTCCCCAGTTGTCTCAGGAAGTACATCCTCTGCTGGGTCTTTTTGAGGATGGAGTTGATGTTGGTCTCCCACTTCAGGTCCTGGGAGATGGTGGTACCCAGGAACTTGAAGATCTTCACAGTCGACACAGGGCTGTCTGATATGGTGAGGGGGGGCAGAGTTGAGGGATGTCTCCTGAAGTCCACTGTCATCTCTACAGTTTTAAGAGTGTTCAGCTCCAGATTGTGCTGACTGCACCAGCGTACCAGCTGCTCAACTTCCTGCCGGTATGCAGACTCATCACCATCCTGAATGAGGCCAATGACGGTGGTGTCATCTGCAAACTTTAGGAGTTTAACAGCCGAGTTCTTGGAGGTGCAGTCATTAGTGTAGAGGGAGAACAGTAGTGGTGAGAGGACACATCCTTGAGGGGCACCAATACTGAGGGACTGAGTTTCAGAGGTGATCTCCCCCAGCCTCACTTGTTGCTTTCTATCTGTCAGGAAGCTGGTGATCCACTGACAGGTAACTGGTGACACGCTGAGCTGGGAGAGTTTGGAGGAGAGAAGTTCAGGCATGATGGTGTTAAAAGCCGAACTAAAATCCACAAACAGGACCCTGGCACAAGTTCCCGGGCGGTCGAGGTGTTGCAGGATGTAATGCAGCCCCATGTTCACTGCATCATCCACCGACCTGTTTGCCCGGTAGGCAAACTGCAGAGGGTCCAGCTGGTGGCCTGTAATGTCCTTCAGATGGGCTAACACCAGTCGTTCGAAGGATTTCATGACCACAGAGGTCAAGGCGACAGGTCTGTAGTCATTCAGTCCTGTGATGGTGGGTTTCTTGGGAATAGGGATGATGGTGGAGTGTTTGAAGCAGAAGGGAACTTCACACAGCTCTAGGGATCTGTTGAAGATGCGAGTAAAGATGGGAACCAGCTGTTCAGCACAGATTTTGAGGCAGGAGGGTGAGGCTCACATCCTCAGTGTGTATTTTGAGTTTCAGGGAGGAGGAAAGGGGGGTGAGAGGTGTCATGGAGGTCGTTGAGTCTGGATTGGAGAGGGTGGTGGTGGTCGTTGAGTCTGGAATGGGGAGGGTGGTGGTGGTCGTTGAGTCTGGATTGGGGAGGGTGGGGGTGGTCGTTGAGACTAGATTGGGGAGGGTGAGGGTGAAGGGGGGAGAGGTGGGAGGTGTGTTGGGGTTCAATGTCTGAAGCAATGTCTCTGGGGAGGGGAGGGTGAGGCGTGGGAGTCTGTCCGTCTCAAACCTGCAGTAATATCTCAAAAGTAATATCTCAAAAATGTTACTTTTAAGCTAATAGTATTTTATTCACCACTAAAGTCATAACACACCGGAGTGTGACACAGCTGGTTTTTGTGTAATATTTGGTTTTGAAGCTTGGTGACAATGAATAAAAGGTTAGCTAGCTAGCAGATAGCTGGCTTTGCTAGCCAGCTAGTCTGGAAGTATCGCTAGTATGAGCTGGCACTTGTGTTTTTTATACTCCACAGAGAATTTTTTCACCTGTGTAAGACAATATATTTAATGAAAACTAAGGAAATAGATTTATGTTTGTGCTTATAAATGTATAGCTAGCAAACTCTTTAGCTTGTTTGTTTTTTTATGGCTCAGTCACACTATTTTATTTAATAAAAATAGACTGCAACCTCTTTACAATTAGAAAAAAATGCCCTGTAATTGGATTAAAATTTTGTTGCTTTTGTTGACCAATTATAAGTAGCTACAGCAAGCATTAGGTCAACTTGTCTCCAGACAATCACCATCTGACTGAAATCACTCTCAGGCTAACTGGCAAAGGATTGCAAATAAGCTGTAATTTACGAACACAGACAGGCTGCCAACATGTTGTAATCAGTCTGGGTCTGTTGATGATGAGCATGATTTGTCTCCAATGCGTCTTTTTGCAGAAGGAGACTTGACTCAGCTAGTTGCCAACTCGTTATATTCTGGTTATATTTATATATAAAAGTAAGGTTACTGAATGCCTGTTATTTTGCTGGTAAAGCGTCATCCTGCAGTATCAACATCACTTTTTTGTGGAGGAATCTCTCTGTCATATCTGAGGTTAGTAACAGTTAGTAATTTTTAGCCCATTTATTCTATTCAGTTCAGGTTTATTTATTTATCACCAAAACAAAACAAAACAAAACCCTCAGTTGGCTCAAGAAGATTTATTCAATATGGTGAAGACCTTAAAGTCAATTGCCATATTATTGCAAATTGCCAACTTGACCCCCATTCAGTCGTTAATTAATAGCAGACTAATTGCACTCTTATCTCCATCTTGACCCAACACACTTGATTTGGGAGTGGTCACAGACCCGGTCCCAACTTTGGAGCACTCATTTCAAATTCATAATAATCTTTAGAAAGGTTGGTCAACCACTGTTTTCCTAGTGTGACCATCACATAAAAAGATACACTATTAATTTCTCTGTAACTCTGTCACATGTACACTCTTTTATTTTACAAGAGCATTGACTTTTTTAACATTCTAGTTCTCTCAGTGTTAATTGCCATGGCCTGCTAATAATTGGTGCTAGATCCTCTCAGCTCAGATGTCTGACCTAATCTACCCTGACCCAGTTAATCATCACAGCTCCTCTCTGTCGCATCTCTCCAGGTGATCCCATCTAGCATCTGCCCTTGCTAATTAGTCATTGGCAAAAAAAATTAAAATAAAGTTGATTAGATCAAAGTTTAAATAAACACATAAAAATGCTTTGGGTGGCCTTTACTAAATTTGCAAAGTGCAGGAATTACATTTAAATGAAAAGAAAAGTCAAATATTCTGAATGTGAATATGTTTTGATACTAGCGTGACCTGGATTTAACACCGCTTCTCACAAGGTAAGCAATAAAAAAGATATCCACCCACTGGATGTTTACAGCTCCCTTTTACCTTATAAAAATCACTTGTTTTTCTAATCCGACAGCAGCCTTGTCAGTTGTTTATGATCCAATATCGAGCATTTTTGTTTTTACAAGCAACGTGGACAGAGGGGGAAAAAAAGCACAGACGGTCAGTGTGTAGGTTTTTATTGGCACATACCAATGGTGTAAGTCATGATGCTGTCAGAAGCATTTTACAGCACTTTGAGTGCTTGTTAAAGACAATTCAGCAGTCAGATATGATTGGATTTGTCATATATTCACGGCTTGATGCAGATCACCTGCATGTGCAATATGCGCCATATGTTTATCAAATCAGTCTCGTTTAAAACTAACAGGGTGCCGGGGACCAACACCTTTTTCTCCCTCCCTTTCTTGACATCATGCTGTGGTTGTCATAGCAACCATGCAATATGACAGAGCTGATGACAGAGGAGCGCTAAGCGGAGATCTGTCACTGAAATAGCCTCATATGGTGGAGCCATGCTATAATGATGTGTATACCTGTCAGCCTGTGTATGTGCGCGCACAGGCGAATCGGCGCACGTGTCATTACTTCTTCTTTCTTGTTCTGCTGTGTCCACAGAAAAAGCCTGAGCATTTTTCGTTTGATTTGACCTGAGAGTTCTCCTTTCACCAGAAAGATGACAAAGGAGCGGTGTCGAGTGTGCTTTGCCGGTGTGTCATCTACTGATAGCAGACAAAAACTAATAAGGCTTTTCTGTTTCTTCACTTCACTGAAAGTCAAGGTTATGAGCAACCTGCAGAAAGACCTCTTGCTACAATAAAACCTGTCTGGCAAACAGTCTTTACAAAAAGCAGCGTACATTTTATTTTTCAGGTCTTAGATGTTTCAGCTGGAGGTGGTATAAGGTGACGCATTTACACCGGGGATGAAACGTTTCAGTTGAGATGTGTTGACTGAGTCCCCTTTTTGTGCTGTAAGGCCTGCGTGTGGTGTTCAAGTACTGGAACTGACAGTCCCTCTAGTTTATGGCTGTCACATTTTACTTGAAGTTAAACTACTTTCAGTAATAAGGGAACTAAAATTACATCTTTTCATTTTTTGGTTTTTCAGATTCACAATTAAATACATGATGAGACTTTGTCTTGATTAAAAGATTCTCAAACATCCATTCAAAAAAAGCAACGCAAAAATCAAAGTAGTACCAATCATGTCCTTTATGAACATAGCAATACATTTTGCTTCTGGGACTTTCAAATGGTTTTTTTCTTATAACCAAACAAATCAATAAAAATTTCAGCAATTGGAGGCAAACTCATCTTTGTTAACCAGCCACATGACAATATTGTGTAGTTGCTTATATTAAAAGAGCACAATTACAGGCTACTACAAATAACCCACCCTATAATATAGAATGAGGCAGGATTTTTACAAGTGGCATAAATGTTTTATTTAAAACAAGACATTTCTTAATGCTTGTCTTATATTACTGTGCAAAAGTCTTGAGTCACCCCTAATTTCTTTATATTTTGCATCAAAAGAAATAAACGCTTGTACGTTTTCTTGCTCTTGAGCAGTAGTTTTCCAGGGTTTCTAAAGGTCTTTCAAAAATTTTCTTTGGACATTTGCAGCTTTTTGACTTATTTTCAGTCCATTCATTTGTTGTTGTTGTTGTTGTTTGTTTGTTAAACCTGTTAAACACTGACCTGTTAATCACTTAAGCATAAAAAGGGTGCCTAACTCAAAGGATAACAGTTCAACAAAGAACCAGTTTTGAACTGTATCTTTACAGTCACAAAAATAAAAACAATTGATGGAATTATATAAGTAGAAAAGTACCATCAGATTTTCCCATGCAATATAATTTGGAAAGCACCTGATTGGCAATGCCATGACATTTTCCAACATGACAGTGATCCCAAACATACTGTCTATGCAGTAAAAGCATACCTGGGTAGAAAAACATGCAGTGGAACATTATTATCCTGAGCGTCAGACCTCAACATTATTGAACAATTAAAAAAGGGTGAGGAATGTCCTCCAAGAAACCCGGAGAACTATTCCTGAAGAAATTATAGAAAGAAGAATAAATGTGGTCATACTAAGTATTGATTTTCAAGCTTGTTAGAATTGTACAGACTCTGATTTTGCCTTATATGCTGTAATTCAATTTATCTTTATGTTTGCACATGTTTCGATAAACTGCTGCACCTATTTCCCTGACTCAAGAATTTTGCACAGTACTGTGGAGTTGAGCGGACACCAATAAAAGTTTCACAAAAATTTCCCCAATAAAAAAAATATTGCCAGATTTTTGTCTTACTTATAGCACTTTCTAAAATACTTTAGGACAGTATTTCCCCTCTGGCTGTCCACCTCAAAAACACACTGTAGGAACATTTGAACAGAACTGTGTGTTTAATGAGTGTTTTCAGATTTGTCACTTAAGTCCTGATGGAAGCACTTTCATTGTTTGACCTTTAGTGGTCAGTTTGTTTGAACAGATCATAAGGGCGTGTTGGGGTCACCCTGGATCCCAGTGGGGAGGCGTCCTCTTTGGTCACAAAGATCAAAATGTTTAAGAGGTTTAATCTCACGAGGGTGAAGCTCTTCCAAGACAGGGCCGGTGAAGTGTCAGAGATCAGAAAGCACCACTCACCCTTCTCGCTTCCTTTCTAGCTTTCGTCTTCTGGTGGTAAGCTCTATCAAAACAAACTCACCAGGTGAGATGGTGTAGAGAACAACTTTTGTTACAGCCAGAGAGGCAAAATACTTGAAGGTTAGCACTGAGGTTGTCCCATACACAGTATGAGGGTAAAACTACCAAAGTGCTGCATTCCTCCTGGTCTGATTCTTCAGCGTTCTCAGGCAGAAACATCTCACTTCATGGATTTATTGCTGTTTTTCTTTTTTTGACAACTCTACTGCATTGGAGCAGTGGTGCAATGCAGTAATTCTTCTGCTATGTTTTCTATACAGAGTACAGGAACTACAAGTGTGGTGCTAAAACATGCAGGCAGCTGTGCAAAATATGTCTGTGTATAGGAATCTCACCCCTTTCACACCAGATATTGCCACTATACAGTGCATGATCAAATTGCTTCTTTGCCTGATTCTTAAGCTTTTTACATGAGAGAAAATTAAGTGTGTGAAAATATGATGTAACCAATAAAAAAAAATAAAAAGCTCCAAGATTAAAAGTGAGAAGCTAGCTCCGACATCACTGCTAAGTATCTAGGTTATCTGTGAGGTTGCTTGACCTCAGAGGCCACATTTTTGCTTTATGATAATTTCAACTTGGTCTGGGCTTGCAGCGCCCATAAGTGTCTTCAAGTGCTACCATGGCGAGCAAGACCACTCAAAGCTTTTAGAGCACTGAGGGATAAAAATACAAAGAGGTCTATTAGAGGTCCCAGCATCTAATCATACCAAACATAGTCGCAGCTCAATGTAATAGGTCTTAATGGCAGAGCATTAGGTCCGTTTATTAGGCCATTTCTATGTCAGCTCACATGCTTCCCGAGCTCTTAACATTTCATCACTACTTCTTTTCCTACACTAGCTATTTTTGAATACACCATTCAAACCAGTCATCCATGTATTTTGCTCCCAGCATTTCTAGAAAACTACAGAGACAGAATTTGTATGCACATGTTCAACTGCTCATTAAAGCAAATATCTGATCAGCCAATTTGGTGCTAGATGGACTGGTCTGAGTGTTTCAGAAACTCTGTTCTACTAGGAATTTCCCGGTTTGCCATCTCTAGGGTTCACAGTGAATGTTTTTAAAAAGAGAAAACATAGATTGTGCAGGAGTTCTTTGGGTGAAAATGCCTTATGTCAGACTGCTTTAAGTTAACAGAAAAGCTACAGTAGGTAGGGTATCAGTAAAAAACAGTAAAAACAATCACTTCTTACATAAAAACCTAGTGGTGTATTGCTGTGGTGGATATTTTTTGGCACACTTTAGGCCTCTAGGTTCCAATTTAGAAAAACAGGAATAACCAAAACATTAACAACTTGGTACACCAAGGTATGCAGCAGATTATCTCTGAATGCAAAACACATCTGATCTTGAATCACATGGGCTAAAGCAGCAGAGGAACACACCCGATGTCACTCCTGGCAGCTAATAACACAAAACTAAAGTAAAACTTTCGTGAACTTACCAAAACTGGTCAGTAGAAGATGTAAAAGTATTATCTGGTTTGGTGGGGACATGCTTTCATAATTAATTTGGATTAATTATGAAAGCATCCTACCTTGTGTCATTGGGTCAGTTGGTGGTGTAATGGTGTGGGGGTATTTTCTTGGCAGACTTTTGGTCCCCTTAGTACCAACAGAGTATTCAAACTGGTTTCTTGAATAAATAGTCTAGACAGTCACCAGATGTTAATCCAACAGAGCACCTTTGGGATGTGGTGGAACGGGAAATTTATAGACTAGAAGCAAAGGGGTAAAGGGTGAGGGACAGAATGACAAAAAACCCAAAAAGTACAGCTTTGTTCTCGCCCTGCCCTATAAAAGACAAATGGCAGTGTTGTGTCAGTATATAGTACATTGTATATATATGTAGTTTGTCTTCCCATCTATCGGTGCCTGTCATGCTACGCTGCTTCCAATGCATGACAATTATCCTGCTTCAGACTGTGAAAACAATAAAAAACACAGCTCCATGAAATGACAACCTGCCAGCACAAAACTTCAGCTTTGGACAAGTACACTGTGGCCGCAAAACGTCTTGTAATAGTGTTGCTGTAATATATGGAAACCATCAAAACTACTTAAGATTTAGGGGGACAAAACACTTGTCTACAATATCGACCCTGCATACTAAAAAATATGTTTAAATAGCATGAAACATGACATTAGGGATCCTGTCTAAATGTAACAAGTTGGGAGTGAGACTGGGCTATCAAAACTTTATAAATGCTGTTATACACTTGGGTAAAATTGTATGAGAGGCTGTCTGTTGCTGTATGTGCTATTTCATCAATGTGGAAGAAGTCTGTGGGTGAGGAAGTGAGTGCTGACAGTGGATAAAACAAGCTGAGAATTCAAATAGGGCTGCATTAATAATCCATTTAGAAAAATACAAAGTAAATACAGTGCAAAATTCTGTAATATGTTCAATTCAATTCAATTTTATTTATATAGGGCCAAATCAAAACAGCAGTCGCCTCAAGGCGCTTTATATTGTACAGTAGATCCTACAATAATAGATACGAGAAAAACCCAACAATCATATGACCCCCTATGAGCAAGCACTTTGGTGACAGTGGGAAGGAAAAACTCCCTTTTAACAGGAAGAAACGTTCCAGCAGAACCAGGCTCAGGGAGGGGCGGGGCCATCTGCTGCGACCGGTTGGGGTGAGAGAAGGAAGACAGGATAAAGACATGCTGTGGAAGAGAGACAGAGATTAATAGCAGGTATGATTCAATGATGTTTGGGATTCAAAATATTGTCTCCAGTGTAAGGAAGTGAATGAAGCACCCCACTGCCTACACCTCCAGCATCCAGATTTAAAGCTCTTTAAAAGAGTAAATTTTCAGGGACACAAAAATAAAATTTGGATATTTGTGTCTGAAAACACGAAGAAAAAAAAAAGAAAACACGATGCAAACCACTAAGATAATGAAAAGTAAAAACTTAAATATAACCAATATGTTTTAGGGTTTCAGGTATTTAATCCCTAAAGATACCAATCGTGTGCATGTAGCAAGTGTCAAATGTAACTCAAAACACGATGTCCAATTATCCCCCACAACACTCTGTAATATGGATTTATGTCTCTTTATGTCAGAAGCCTTTGTGTCCTTTTAGCAGTGTCACAGGTCATATACTTCATGAGTCACATAAGGTCAGATGGGGACAGAGGTCACATCAGAGCACATCCTTTTGTATTTATCATCATCAGCGTGCATCAAGCCCACATAAAGTACTTGAAAATAATGAGAAATTCTCTGAGATTCTTACAGTAATAGTATTACTATAGTATTAATATCAACATTTTCTTTGTTATTTGTGTTTATGAGTTAATTGAATCAATAAAAAAAGATTGCAGCTCATAAGGAAAATCTTTAACAGTATATTCTGCAGCTTTGTAGAAAACTGTGAAATAATTAGGCTGCTTTCAAATTACAAAAACCTATATAGGCTTCAAAGGCTTCGTAGCAGGGAATGAAAAATGAGATATTGAATTTTAACCCGATATAAAAGAGAAGAGCATGGTGAATGTATTATTTAGTGTGTTTTTCTTCTCTACTTTTCAGGAATGAAGGATTTCATTTTTTTTTTTACTTTCAAACCGATTTATTCCTCTAATTAACCAAATAAAACCCACAGAAAGAAATTTAAGTGGCAACATCGATTTCAAGAGCTGATTCAAATTATATGAAATTGAACTCACAAACAGTGACAAACTAAAACAAGATCCATTAACTTCCACAAATTGGCACACACCCACAAAGACAGACACAGGCATATGCAGTCCACGCGCATAGTGAGAAAGATTACAAAGAGAGAGCCTCACAAATGAAAATAATTAATACAGATCAACTGATGGAGTTCAATTTTCAGCACAATCATGAGATGCTTATATCAGTTAAACACGGGGTAGTTAAATGTTGCATATATTTTTCATAATCTTTGAAGATGACAAATTATACATACATTCAAGGGGCACTTTATAAAGATCATTAGTTCAGCTACTCATTAATGCAATTATCTAATAAGCCAATGGCACATGGCAGCAATGCAAATGCTTTTAGGCATGTAGACATGTTTAAGACCTGCTAAAGTTCAAACTAAGCATCAGAATGGGGCAGAGAGGTGACTCGGGTGAACATAACATGGATGTTGGTGCTAGATGGGCTGGTCTGAAATAAAAAGCTGTTGATCTACTGGGATTTCCTCACCGAGCCATCTCTATGGTTTACAGAGAATGATATGAAAAAGAGAAAATATTCAGTAAGCGGTAACTCTCTTGGTGAAAATGTCTTGTTGATTACAAAGGTCGGAGGAGACTGTGCAAACTGCTTTGAGTTGATAGGAATGCAACAATGACTCAAATAATCATTCCATGCTAGAGGTATGCAGAAGGGCACCACTAAACACAAAACACAGCAAACCTTGACGCAAATGGGCTAAAGCAGCACAAGACCACACCAAGGTGTCGTTCCTGTTGGCTGAGAACAAGAATTCGCTATTTAGGCTTCCCAAACGTTGTCAATAGAAGACTGGAAAAAAATTGCCTGGTCTGATAAGCTTTGATTTCTGCTCCAACATTCAGATGATAGGGTTGCAATTCGGCATAAAAAATGTGGAACAGATGAATCTACAGTAACCTGCTTGTATGAATCTGTCAGGATGGTGATTGTGTAATGTGGTGCAATGGTGTGGTTGATATTTTCTTGGCACTTTTTGAGCCTCTTAATGCCAAGTGAGCAATGTTTAAATGCCAGAGTCTACCTGGAACCTGCTAACTCATCTTCTGATAGCTGTTTTCAGCAGGATAACGTCTCATCCCATACAGCTCATATAATCCCAAACTTGTTTATTGAACAAGACGATGAGTTACTCAAATGGTCTCCATGGCCACCAGATCTCCAACAGAAGACCTTTGGGATGTGGTGGGACAGGAGTCCCATCTCATGGATGCACAGCTAAGAAATCAAGAAACAGCTTCAATGTGGACCAAAGTTTCTCCAGCACCTTGTTGAATCTACAGATGGTAAGGTAACAGTAGGTCCAACCTGGTACTAGAAAGTTGTACCTACTAAAAATGCCTGTTGAGTGTTTGGCTGCGTATATGCAGTAATTACAGTATAATAGACAAGATCATGTCAAAGTGTGGTATAGAAATAATTCAACATTTCTAGAAATATGTACTGCTAGCACTTTAAATTCTGCAGATGGAACCGCCCCTTTCCTGTGATTAGATTAGCACAGACACAGAAACCAGCTCAACCTTTTCTTTTCCTTCACTGTTGTTGTAATAGAAGAAGCTGATGAGTCAGCTTCTTCTGTGTGTTAACGAAATAGCACGATACTTTTCTGTTTCACAGGTTAGCTTGTGAGTGGGGTAGCTTATTTAGTTTAGCACAAAGAAAACCAGAGGGGGGTATTTGCTAAGCTTAAGCTAGCAAGCTTCTATTGCTAGCTTCATATTCTTAAAAAATATGAGCGAGTAGTTCTATCACTCAAAAAAAAATGTTTTAAAAAAGTTGATTAAATAACACTGCTTTAACCAGGATGGTCTTTGTATTGTGTGTAAGATTGAAAAGCCTATTTTAAACAGCAATAGGCCTTATTGAGAGATTTAAGATCACTGTACTGCACATTTCCTTTGTTTTATAACCTAAAGCAAAAATTAATGTAAGCAAGTACGGTGCCAACATGTAACTTCAAAAGGTACTCAAATGAATAATGAGTGAAAAAAAAAACACTGATTTTCAAGAAAGATTTTTCCTCCGGTTAATCTTGAAATGCGTTTTTTTGCAGCATAATGTGCAGATACAGGAAATTTGGAGAATTAATTAAATTACTAATTATATGAGAACACTTTTTTTTTTAGTAATGTTAACTCTTCTCCCAGTTGCAGAGTAGATGTTTCTTGTACTCTTAAAAAGTACTGGAGTAAGCAATTTGCACACAGTCTTACTGTATATCACGTGTTTAAATCAATGCATGCTTCACATAGCATACACAGGAAAACTGCTGGAAGTACAGATAGCTCGCACACACATACTCACTGATCAATACCACAGCAAGTAGCTGTGTTAAGGTTTTGCTGGTCTTAAGGTAACCTTGTTTGAGGATTCAGAATTGAAGCCACAGAGGCTGATAGAGATTTGTGTTATTTGTTTCGCTACATCCTTGTAGCGGGAACCTGTTGACCCCTTTGTTCAGCTGCTGATTATCTTTTCACTGGCAGACAAAAATATGTTTCTCATTACAAGCACTGGAGATTGATTGTGGTTTTCTTACCTCAGCGCAGCATGTCTGATTGGCCTGCGGTGGAGATAATTGCAAGTCTTGTTGTCTCAAGAACAGGTTCTCATACAGAGCCTCTTTCGTGTGGCTGCCAATACCAGAGCACTCCGTTTTCATCAGTCTCAGGGTCTTCAGGTCACAGTTTCGTTCTGCACTGCACATGCAAATATGCTCCTCAGAACAATGGTTTCTATCTTTAGTTCTCGCAGAGGTTTTAGATATCTCTCATTATAGAATAAAAGGTTGGACTGTGCTGCTCTTAAAAAAAAAAAACTTGAAACTGTTCAACATCATCAGTGCATTTCTCAGCACCTGAAACTCTGATCTATCCAAACTCTCTGTTGAACAAGAAGCCTTTTTAAAACGTGTCACAGCCTCCTGACGTTTAATGTCTTTCTGGGCCGCTTTGTCCAGATGCTACCTGTAATTAGGAACCATTTCAAAAAGCTCCAGACACACCACAACAACTTTGTACCTCTCAACAGACAAATGCGATTCATCAGCTATGTGCCATGTCAGATTTTCAGTGACAAGCTTTTGCTGCTGAATTTGGCAGATTGTTTTGTTATATGAAAGCAAATGTTTCCAAAGTATGTGTGACAATGTGCTGAGAAAACGCAGTAAAATAAAGCAGTCATTGAAGGTGTCAGACTGATTTTGCTAGGCTAGAATTTGCAGCAAAATAATGACTTTGTGCAGCCTGCTTTTACCTGTCAAATGTATTGATGAAGAATGGATTAACAGCAGCACGTCCCTCTCCCCTCTTTCCCCTGTCTTTCCCCTGTCTTTCCTAACAACGGTTAATAACTATAATTACTCATCATTGGTAGCTGCATCTTAAACTCAGCTGTCATTGGGTTCATTCTGAAGGTTGAAAGGTCAAGAAATAATCTTAATCATTTTTTTTTCCAAACCTCAAGAGCGTCTTTTAAGCCACACTGTGTTAAAATGCATGGAAGAACTGATTAGAAACGTGATTGCATGCTTGCATGAAAGCATAAAGCAGGTGTGTAAGACTGCAAGATGCTTGATTGAGTTCAGATGAGCAATGGTGTTAAATTTTAAGAAAGATAATTCAAGAAATGGTCCCGACTTAGTGATGCTATATTTATTTTTTTAATATTTTTTAAATTAGATGCTGCAGAACTGACCCCAAATCAAAAGTTGATGGAAGCAAATGAACAGAGCAAATAATAAGCATGCTTTTTTGTTTTTTCAGCTCTTTGAAAGTTGTTTGCATTAAGAGTACAGTGATGTATCACTGCCTGACCTCATTACCCCAAAGACCCTGCCCTTTGACCTTTAACCCGATCCTGACGTCGCCGCACACACTAGGATCATACCCCTTGTGCACTATTCGCACTACTTTAACCATTACACAGAATTAAGGCCAGAAAGTTTACTTGTTCATCCCCCCATTTGTTGATATGTGGGGGTTTTTGTCTTTAAATTGAATGGGCTCACGTGTCGTGATCAGCAAGCTATCCTCTCTACATTTTAAGTAATGTAAGAAATTGGTTTAGAAATCACATCTGACAAAAGGTAGCCTAAAATCAATAGATGAGGGCTTGCTGTGCAGATGGTTAATGGCTTGTTGAGAAAGGTCTGCTTTTTAGGATTTGCATATGAACACAATCATAGACCAGACTTAAATCTGAAGTGAAATATGCTGTCTCTTTGTGAGCTGATCTATGAATGACCTGGCTTTGCTGTATATCTTTACATGAAAATTAAACATTAGCTATTTTATTGGAGCCATTTTCTTTTCACTGCTGAGAACATAAATAAAGAAATGTTATTTTTCAATTTAATGTAGGCTGTTGTTTTACTAAGGCCAAAGTTACACAGGCTTAGTAATCCTTCAGGGACCCCCTGGCAACCTCTGGGTGCTATGGAAAAATGTGTATTCCCCAACTAGTTGGCAAGTGGTTGCTACAGGTTGCTGGAAGCAGCAGAGCAAAATCAATCCCAAAGACGGCGTTGCACGAAAACACCTTTGTGATTGCGATGTTCATTACTTGTCGCGATCACCAGTTGTTTGCTGACGTACCTTCTGTGTGTGTGTTTATATACCAAAGTAGGTTGATGATCACCGTACAGTAAACATATCGTCTTGATGCATTCTCACAGTAAACATATCTACAGTCAACATGCAGGCATGTTAGCATGCTTTCATTATGGCACTTTCCCATTTTCACCCTGCCACCTTCGCACGTAGCATAATTAGTAGTTAAGGTGGGAGTACACAGGCAGTCAATGCTGGATGATGTTTATTAGTCAGTGAACTCCATGGAACACACATTGATATGTAGATTTACTCTGTTTCCGAGACACAACAGGCAGTGCACTTTCTTGTAGCAGACAGTGGTGGAGGGAGTTATAACCAATCCTATTTGATTCTTGTTAATTTGAAATAGCATTTAATTCAACAAACCCAAATGAGTACTCCATGTCAATTGGGTAGAGAGAGAGTGTAGGTGGTGGAGGTAAATTGATTTTATTATTTAGTTTTTACTCAGCAAGCAGCCAGTATGACTTTTAGTCCTTTTCCAGGGCACACGTGGAAGACATGCAAAATAATAAAATGCTCTTGTTAAGTGTCCTTGAGTAAGACGTTAAATCCCTACTTGCTCACATTTCTTTTACATCTAAAAAGAAAGAGACCCCTGCTGTTTGACGACTTTGAACTTCATGCAATCTTTTATCCAAACAGAACAATCCAAAAGAAGAATTCTATATCTCTTTTCAAAGAAAAGGATCATGAAGGCTTGCTCCTTCCACCAGATCATATAAGCAACTAATCTACTTCCACAGAAGAGCTTCTGTGACATCAGCAGGGCTAAGGCTTATAGACACGGCTAATTTGTTTAATGTTCAGGAACAATGGAAAGAGAGGATTCACTGTGTCATCCATCAATGACTAATGCATGGCTGTAGAATCACCTCAGCTGGGAATTACCGGTAACGGGACATGCCTCTTATTGTTTGAGGGGTTCTTTACAATGAGGTAGTGATGTCATACCAGGCGTGTGAATGTGAAACGAGTGAAACCTTTTCCTCCTCTCATCAGTCTTCACCACCCTGATGGGCTGCTGGTATAGTAAAGGCTCTTGCGGGTTATTTGTGCAGTCCTTCATAGGGGGAAATGATACCATTGCAGGAAGCGTGATGTTACAGTGACATCACAGACATCTTGCTTTCCAGGCCTACAGTGCATTTTAGTGTTTTCAGCTCCTTTTTTGTTTATTTGTTTATTTGCAGATATTACAGATCTACTTTTTCTTTTCTCTTTTACCTCAATTCCATACCAGACATCTACCTAACTGAGCCTGGTACTGCTGGGCGTTTCTTCCTCTTAAAACAGAGTTTTTCCTTCCCACTGTCGCCTAGTGCTTATCCATTTGTTGGGCAAGTTCTGATTATTGGAGGTTTTCACTGGAATACTGTAGGATCTTTATTGTGTAGTATTAAGCACCTTGAGGCGAGTATTGTGATTGGGTGTAATATAAATAATCCTGAAATGAATTGAGCAGACAGTCCTGCTGGGCTGTCTTCCAAAGGTCTTGAGTTAACTTTTTTCAGCTTACACGGCTCGTCCTTTGCAAAGACAATCATAAACAGAACACAGATGCTTCTCCAACCATTTTGCTGGGGCATCATTAAATAAATGACATTATTTCATGACAAGAGAACGTTAAGCAGCCTCATGTGGAATGAAACTGGCAGTCTTCTTGGAAAGACGGGTTTAGGAACTTTCAAAAAAGCAACTCAAACATCTGCTGTGCTGTTCATTTTAGCACCCAACTGTGGCACAGGCTGCAGCCAACCGTACCTCCCTTGAGGTTTCAACAACTGACAGATGGCAGCAAAGGGAAATCAGGCTGTGGATGCACATGCGTCTATGTACCTGTCTATGCATGTATGCGTATGTGCAGATTTCTCTGCATCACATATCCAAAGGGGGGAAAAAAAGAAAAGTGCACTCATCTTAACATCAGTTTGTGGCTGTCTGTATCTGACAAGTGGTCCCTGCGACATAGCAACGCCTTCTCTTTGATATTGCACGATTCTCTCCAGGTGTCACAACCGAGTTAAAATGCCACATCTTGAGAGTCGCCAGAACTTGGAAATGAATCCCACTGAACTAGGGAGGGAAACTGAAAATGTGTCTGGACTAAAAAGCAGTGAACATTAAATGTATTTGTATAACCATGAGCTGATATCTGTGCATGTCAAACAAATGTTTATGTTTGTATTTTGTTATGTGAATTAAACAATTATGTCGTGGGAGTAGTTCTAAACTGCACAAGGAGCCTCTAAATTGCATACCAACCCTTTCAGCTTTTCAGGAATACACCAAATGCAAGTTAAAAGATTGCACCTGGGGGAAAGGACTGATACGAGTAAGTTTCATCTTTCAGCAGTAAGCCAGAATCATGGCTGAGCCATTAGCATTTTTTACTAACTTAGCATAATTTGATGCCTCTCTTGCTTTGAGCTAGGGCTGGTCATTAAAAATGCATCTGTCTCAATTAAGGCAGTACTGCATGCACTCATTCCCTCACAAGGCACACTTTCACCTTTTGTTTTTGCATTTACTAAGCAAAGGTACAAGTCTGTAAATGTACCTTATCTTCTGTTGCTCATGTGGAGATTTGCCAAGTGCAACAGCCTAGGTGTATCTCAGGGTTGTTGTGAGAATGCATATTGGGTAGGTTTGGGAGATTTTCACTTAGAACTAAAGGTCACAGTGTGTCTGCCTGAATTTTAGCCTTTTTCTGGAGGGTTGGGGGTGGTGGAGAGCAATCAGAAGGGAAGGGGAGTTTCTCTGTTGTTTGGTTGGTTGACCTTTTGGCCCAAACTAAACAAACAGGGTTCCCAGAGGTTGAATCTTTCTGATTTGCTGTTGACTTTTGGGTGCTGGTGTCTGCTATTTAATGAAGAATCATAATATTTGGTGCAGACTTTTGTGGTTGTCCAGTAGTTTGGTTTGTGGAATGTATGAACAAATATCTGCATGGCATTCTAATGAGTTTTGGCAAAACTGCGTGGCAGGTCCAGATGCTTCCTCTAATTAACAAATGTTTGATAAAGCTATAGACACATTTCTGTACCTGTCAGAAACCATATGTGATTACACTGCTATTTACCACAGACCTGCTTTAGAAATTCTCTCTCTCTCTAATGTACAAGCATATATTGTTTTTTTAATATTTGGCACAACATTCAGTGGTTTATATCCAGACTCCCTTCTGTGGATTAATCATTATATTAAAAAAATCGTTTTTGGCAAATGTTAATTTTCTGCCTTTAACAAGCAAACTGCTACCTTCTGTGACAAGCAATATATAAGGATAAAAAAAACTTTTATACACTCAAAAGACACTTAAAAGTTTATTAGTTGCTGATTTGAAACCCCTTTGTGCCTTCAGAACTACCTTAATACATTCAGCAAAGGTGCTGGAAGCATTCCTTAGAGATTTTGGTTCATATTGACATGACAGCATCACACAGTTGCTGCAAATTTTCGAATGCACAACCATGAGGCAAATCACCTGCTTCATCACATCCCAGAAGTGCTCTCATGACATGTGGTGACTCTTACCATTTTGAGTACAGTGAACTCACTGTCATTTTCAAGAAACTAGCTTGAGATGCGTTGTCCGCTTAGAACCAGCCTACAGATGATGGGTATACTCTGGTCATAAAGTGATGGACATGGTCAGCAACAACATCAGCATCAGTGTGCCAACGAATATCCTCCACAACATAACACCCCCCTTTTGGTGAGCCTGCTTGAAATTGTAGCTTTAGTTTCCTGTTTTTAGCTGATCGAAGTGGCACCTTGGTGTTAAATGTAATGAAAGTTCAACATTCTGAGATGCTCTTCTGCTCACCTTGGTGGTTATTTGAGTTTCTGTTGCCTGGTTCTCACTGGATATTTTCTCTTTTTCAGACCATTTTCTATGAGCCCTGGAGATGGTTGTGTGGGAAGAAATAACAGTAGATCAGGAGTTTCTGAAATTCTCACACCAGCCAACAACAATGACACATTGAAAATCACACAAATCCCCTCTTATCCTCCTCATTCTGATGCTTGGTTTGAACTTCAGCAGGTCATCTTCACCATGTCTACATCCCTGAGTTGTATTTGTATTTGACCAATTAGATAATTTGCGATATCACATTTTCAGTGTTGGTCTCCATCCAGTCACTGTTCAGTCTACTGTAAATACTTCTTTGCATAGAAGGCTGATATTGGTAGCATTTCCTCCATCGCATTAGGAACAACAAGTTTGTTCATTTCCCTTCAGAGCAGCAGCTTCAGCCAAATTAAAGCTTGCTGTTTTGTAGCCATAGCATCAGCATAATTTTCCCCCTCAGCAGTTCTCACTACCCTCGCTGTGAAGCTCTGCTTAGCTTGAAGGTGCTTTTCAAATTATAAACGTGGACCTCCTTCGCAGTAACTAAATAACGAATTCCCTGGACTCCATCGTAATAAAAAAAGTAATTAGAGTACTTTAAATCTGTAATCCGAAGACCAAAAACCACTCACAAGATCCAGAACTCAACATGCATGCTGCCAGCTCTGAAAGACACAACAGACACTTGATGTTGCCATCACTTACTACAGTAAATAACTGCAGATTTAACAAAAACTACATAGAAATTTGGAAATAAATGTATGCATCTATCCATTTGCATATCTGTCACAGACATCCCTGATTCTAGTGTCAAAGTGAGGGTGAAAGCGTCCCTTTCGAAAGGCAAACAGCTTGGCTTTAAGGCACGATTGTCATATCTGTAGCCATGTTCTACTTATCTACCCAAGCAGGACATTACAGCTGTTTGAGATCAGTGTCACATACTCAGATAAAGAACGTGGTAGCATTGTTAAAGCTGACAATGAAACATGTTTGCTACTGTTTGGCCCACAAAGGGAAGTCATCATTCATAGGAAGTGACATATTTACTGTTGTGTTGTTGTTTTTTTCTGTAGAGATAAAATTTTATGGCTGAGGGTAGAGAACACTTCTCACTGAGGTGGACAGCCTCCACTGTGTACAGGTGACAGGCTGCATCTTCCATTTAATGCAATATCACTAATCACTCTTTATGTAACAACTCTTTTGACAATAGAGCTTGTCGCGGGGGCTGAACCTGAGCTTGTTTGTGCCCATAACACCTGGTGCAATCTGCTTGCCTTGCAAACACGAGTCTAAAATGAAGTGAGTGTGTATGCGAGGAAAAAGGATTTCATTTGGCTTCCTGTCAGGGAGGAAAAAAAGGCAAAATCCCCCAAAGAGCTGCTTTTAAAACAGAGACAAAGGAAATTTACATGCCCAAACAAAATATGCAGACACTAAAAGACATCGCACAGGTCCCATCTTGCTGTGCATCTGTTCCCACTTCAGATTTGGATGAAGTCATTTTAGACTTTTCAAGATGACATTTTCATCACAGCTTCCAGACAGACAGACATCTTGGAGCACACGAGCAGGATATTTTTGGAGGTTGTACCTAGGCACTGCTTTTAAACTATAACTAGATTTGCACTTTCATATCATCTCCTCACTGCTGGAGAAAGCTACCCGGTGAACAGGGACTGTGTGATAAATCCTGCCATTATACAGTGGGTGTGTAACGGGGAGGATGGAGGTGATCATCCTGCCTCTCGGGAACTGATAGAGCCCAACGTTATTTTGACTTTCCTTCCCCTTCCCTCCTTCTATTTCTCTCTTTTTTCTGCCCCTCCCTGCTTGCATCCCTCCACCTTGTCCTTCCAAACAACACAGGTATCACATTCCTCCTTTATCAACCGCTCATTCATCCTTTATTCCTGTGTGACATCTGAGAGCCCGTCTCCCCTGTCCACAGCACAAACAAGACAAGATTGCACTGATATGTAACAGGAAAGATAAAATAAATTTCAGGCATTTAATAGGTGAGTTTCTACTTATATTCATTTGGAAATCCAAACATTATACAACCTCGAAGAGGTTTGATAACAAGGTGAATGCTCTATCAAATGATTAAATCTTGTTTGTGTCATTTCCCTCATGTTGATATCAAGTAATTTAAATAGCTGTTTTACATGTTAGATATCAAAGTGTTCCACTTCCCTTTCAACCACAAAAAGAAATTAAAAATTTACTTACTTTAATTACCAGCAGATAAGGAAATAATTTATTAAATGCATTGTTAGAAGTGGTTTCACTTAATAAAAAAACATTAAGTGGTGAGTAATTTGAACACTTTGCTCTCCTCCTACCTCGTGATCACTACGGGAATAGCAGACAGTTCATATCCTATATAAGCGCCATAGGTTTGTGCTAAATAATAAATGGATTAGACTTGAAGCTTTGTAAGGTTGTGCTTCATGGGGACACCTTTGAGCTAAACACTAAAATGGGAACATTATCACAAGGCTAATTC
Source organism: Oreochromis niloticus (assembly GCF_001858045.2). Lineage (NCBI taxonomy): Eukaryota > Metazoa > Chordata > Actinopteri > Cichliformes > Cichlidae > Oreochromis > Oreochromis niloticus. The sequence goes on along the minus strand of NC_031981.2, from coordinate 8,148,893 downwards.
TGACACTAATAGACAGACTGCTATTTTAGTCATGTTCACAGTCATGTGAAAGGTTTTTGTCACTGCTTCCATAGGAATTAAGAGGGCAAGGTATAAAAGCAGAAGATCTGGTAGTTTGCTGATCGGGAGCATTCAGGTGTGTTTAAAGGCGATGCCACAATCTTTCTAGGAGTGGACGTCCCAGCAAATTCACTTTAAGCTCAGACTGTGCAGTGTTCAGAGAAATGGCAAAATACACAAGAACTATTTCTCAGACTCTACAGGACTCAGTTTGCATATTAAAAGATTGAATAAATGTGGCATGTTTAGAGTTTTCCATTATAAAGCTCTAAAAACAAACACCAGCACCCTATACTGGCTGTCAAGTATGCTGGTAGGGGGGTAAAGATTTGAGCTTGTTTTGCAGTACTCGGGCAACTTTGCGGTCAAGAAGTCGACCGTGAACTCCTCTGCGTACCAAAGCACTCAAAGAGTCAAATCTAAAAAGCTTAAACCTGCCCCAAATGGGATCATGCAACAGAACAATAAATCCAAGCACACCAGCAATTCTACAAAACAGAACGGCTGTAAAACAAAAGAAGCAACCTACATGAAATGCTGTGGCAGAACATTAGGAGACTGTGCACAAACCTCAAGGAACTGAAGAAACAATCTAAATGAGTGAGAAAAAATTCCTGGACAGTGATACGAGAGACTGATACAGTCCTACGGAAAATGATTACTTCATGTTTTTGCTGCTGACAGTGGTTCTACAACCTATTGTAGCTGCTGCGTACCTGAATACTTTCCTTTAACATGACTGGGTGAGGTGGAGACTTATATGCACACTGCTATATACATTTGATTAAATATCACCCAGGAGCTCAACATTTACTTTCTGTTTAAAAGTGCTGCTACAGATGTCAAACTATGACACATTTAATTGTTACGTGCGTACTGCCTGTTTTGCCATTTCAGCAATCACGCCGAATGAACATTTGCAAAACAAACCTGAAAAGGTATTTATACAGAGAAAGGTTCCTGGCTCTGTGTTAATCTTTAATTGAACTACAAAGGATTGGAAGCAGTTTTTCTGGCATCAGCATCAGCAAGCATCAGGTCTGCCAGCACAAGACAGAGACGAAAACAGAGAGGATTTTGTGCGTCTGCCAAAGCAGACTAGGGGGTCCTGGTGCAGAGAGAGCACAAATCTGGCAGGGGACTGATGAGCTACACAAAACCAAGTCACACAGTAGCAAAACCTGTGGGTTGTTATTTCAGAATACAGACTGCACTGTTGGGTGTTAGATATGCAAGTTTCACAATTTAGGCAATGTGCTTTCTGTGAGGGCATACGAAGCACAGTAAGCAATCAGTTCCCCTTCAATGCCACACAGTACAGCTAAAATGGTTCCCCTCAGCCTCAAGGTGCACATTCTTTGTTCACTAATAGTGAGACAGCACCAACATAAACCATCAGCCTGATAAAGTACCACCATCAGAAAGAGCCATATGTGAAGTAGCTATTCCTCACAGACTAAACAGGGTCATAAACTATCCATAGATGAGGCAATTACTTCTTGACCTGACACAACAACCCATTTCAGCCAATCAAACGGCAGTAGGGGCCAGCATCCATGGTGTTACAGGCTGCTAACCAGGTTAGCTGTGCTGCTAACTCGGGCTAAATCTGTCACACTAAATTGGATGGGGAGATTTAGTGTGGCTCCTTCCAATCCTGGGAAGCCATCTGATGTTGCTCAGTAGTCCTCTCTGCTCTGTGGGACCAGTAGTAGCGACTTCTCTAGTCTGGGATAACTAGCTAAAAAGCCATTGGGTCCTGCCAAACGCATGTGATTTATGGGCCAGTGCAGGCTACTTTGCATATGTCCTGGTTTGGCTCTTCATTTTAAGCTTTACCTGGTGCTCATAGCTTTCATAGTATTACCATGTGTGCAATCAAACTACTAGAAGTTGACAAAAACCCTGCTTACATTTATAGATTGCTGATGCACAAAGTACAGTCTGTGCTTTATGGATGGGGATAGCTTAGAGAAGGGAAATAGGACTAAAAGGGTTGAGAAGATTCAATAAAAATGCAACAATCACATGCTGGAGGCAGGAAGTCACACATGCTGAACCTGCTTTGAGCACTGAGGGCTCCAGCTCTATTACTAAGTCTATTTATGTACCTCACACCATCACAGGTTCAATCTGACAGCAAGAGCACTTCTTCTGATCAAATGGAAAGCAGCAAAGGGAATATCTAAATAATCAGCAGCATCCCAAAGAATTCAGTGGGAGTTTATTTACTGTATCTATCATATGCAGTTAGTTTTCCTTTTTTTTTCAGTGATCTGTAAGTTTGCAGTGATCTGTGGACACCTTCGGTTGGTGGTTCCTAACCTGCTATGTTAAATTATTAATTGTTGTCATGGTCCTGGGTCTTGGATAAAGGGGTTTTGATTTTCTTGTAGTTTTTCTGGCTTCTTATTGTTTGTCAGTTTTCATCGTTCTTTTTGCTCTTAGTTTTCATTCATGTTTGAGCTTTGTTGTTGTGATTTTTGGAGTCTTGCTTTTATCATCCTTCCTCCGTCTCAGTCTGTAATAATTTCCCTTTGTGTTTTTTTTCTCTGTTCATCTTGTTAAGCGTTAACATTTAGACTGCTGCAGTTTTTCTCAGGTTATTTCCATTGTACTTTGTTGGTTAATTTTCAGTGGTGTCCTGTATTAGTTATACTTCCCACCTTCATTGTCTCTGTTGTGCTGTTGTTAATCAGTTTCACCCGTGTCCACCTGTTCATCATCCCTTCATCCCATTCTTAAAATTATCTCATGAAGGTGAGATGTTGCTTTAAGCAATGCATTGGCTACAAAATGAAAGAAATATAAAACAGTAGTGCTTCATCGATGGATCATTAATATCCCTAATATATTATACAGAACTTTAAAATTTGCTCATTAAGATTAAACTCATTTTATTTTCTGGACGATTTCTTCTACAAGAATTTTTTGTTGTTGTTTTTGAAATAGACATACATCAAAACCTTTCTGCAGTGCTTCAGTAAGTAAATTTAGTTCCCCTCACCGGTTATAACAATAATTCATTTATTAATTTCCTTTCAAAAGGAAGAAATGTAATTTCCTGGCTTGACTCCTGAATTGTCTACTTTGTGCGTGTGTGTGTGGCAGGTTTCCTATCGTTAAAAAAATAAATAAACTCCAATGTCCAGTGTTTGTCATAGACTGCTTTAAATAATTGTTCAAGAAAAATAAATGGAATCAATTGCTCAAATGAATTCATTGAAAGCATATTCACAGATATCAGTGCTGGACTTCAGTTTGCATATGTATTATTAATCAGGTGATGTAACCCAATCGCCTTTCTCATTTAAAGTAATGATCCAGAGGATTTTTGTTCTTCCTGCACATATCGACGTTCAATATAACACATCCTCAAAGTGACAGCGTTCAGCTGCTATATGTAATTTTCTGAGTATACATGTTGAAAATCAGTCTCATTTATCAAAACAGCCTCAAGTTCTGCTGACAAACTAAACACAATTTCACTGCAACAAACTCCAACAAAAATAACATTTAGCAGAGCTACTGCTGTCCCAGCCACAAACAATATATTTGTGTTCATTGTCCAGAGGAGATCTATACCAAGAATGCTAATAAAAGCTGAAGGAACCATGAATCACAACAGGCTTTTCAATATCCTTCTCTGGAGGACGACTCGTTCCCCTGCCATGGAAGACTCACCTTTGCACATCTGCTGTGATTGTTTGTAAATGACTGCAGCACTGATTTCAGCCTCACATGGGATTTTCAGTGTTTGTGTAATTTGTTTGAATGGAAGGAGGTAAAATGGGAGAAAAACTGGTAATGAAGGTGGCTGCAGGAGAGATAAAAGCCACCCAGTGAGACTACTGTGCTATATACAAGCAAGAGCACAAGTAAAAAGCATGGACTTACAAAAGCCTCTTGCTCTCTAACAGCATCACAGATATTATGGTCATGCTGTAGCCACTGCTTTGGACTAAGCAAAGCAATACTGCAGTAATACGCTGTATGACAAAACTCCCTCTGGGATGCAGTGAATCCCTCCTTCTTCGTCTCTCTATTAGCTTGGAAATACCATAAAATCTATACTATAAATAACATAAATATAGAAAACTATGGGGGGGGGTAGGTTCTTCATTTATTAATTTATTTATTTCCACCCTCGTCTCGCTATCTGGGATGTACGGATCCAGAATGTTCTGGTGGATGCACAGGGGTGGGCAGCATGGGTCAACAGGTCACTGTTTCCATTTTCTTGACTGCACACATCAAAGTCACTACATCAGTAGACCAACACCCTAATAAACAGGCTCCCTACTTTAGGTGTGGGGCTGTTTTGGAAAGGGTCATGCAATGGGTCAGCTGTCTGCTGACAGGCTTTGGGGAGGGGAGGACTCAAAACTGCACAATATCAGTCACAACAACAACAAAAAAAATCCCATCCTTAGCACTTTAAACAGAGACAATCCACATTTTTAACCACATAATAACAATTTCTACTCACCTGGTTGACCTATATGTTTCCAGTGCCATTAGCTAGTTGTTGCTAGGTACACCTGTTCAACTGCAAATATCTCATGAGCCAATGACATAGCAGCAACTCAGTGCATTTAGGGATTTGGACTTGGTAAGACAATCTGCTGTGGTTCAAACTGAGCATCAGAATGTTGATTTAAGAAAAGTGACTCTGAATGTAGCATGGTTCTCAGGGTGGTATCATTATTCCAGAAAATCCTGACCCACTGGGATTTTCTACACATCCATCCGTAGAGACTTTAGAGAGACTGGTCTGAAGATGAGAGAAATGCCTTGTTGGCGACAAAGTTTAGAGCAGCATGCCCAGACTCCTTTGAATGAATAGGAAGGCAAAAGTAACTCAAATAGCTACTCAAATAAAGTATGCAGAAGAGCATTTCTAAACTCAACACAGCCTGCAGCGACTCTGCTGCAGCAGATGACCACACTGGGTCCCACTCCTATCAGCTAAGAATAGAAAAATGAAGCTAGAACTCACCAAGGTTCACCAAAACTAGAAGATTGTGGAAGACCATAGATCCTGAAAACATTGCCTAGTGTGATAACTGTTTTCTTCTGGTGCCCATTATCAGTGGTTTAGGCCACAGTGGTTGTATAATCGCATGGCATACCAAATGAGCATCATTTAAACATCACAACCAACCTGAGTATTTCTGCTGACGATGCCCATCCCTTTATGACCACAGGATAACGCGCCATGTAGCAATGCTAAAGTCATCTCAAACTGTGTTTTTATGAATATAATAATGAGCTCACTGTATTCAAATGGCCTCCACAGTCACCAGATCTTCATTCAGTAGAGCACCTTTGGGATGTGGTGGAAAGGTGATTTTAGGCAAACTGCAGTGACTGTATAATGCTGTCATGTTAATATGGAGCTAAATCACAGAGGAATGTGTCCAGCACCTTGTTGAATCTATGGCATGAAGAATTAAAGCAACAAAGGGCTTAACCCAGAATAAGCAAAGCAGTATAAGCAGTATGTGTATGCTAACATACCCGCCAAGCTCTCTCCCTGTTTTCTCTACAAGCAGTGACTGTTATGGAGTTTTATTCAGGTTAAGAACAAAACACTTTGCAACTACAGTGATGGGCCACTAAAACAGTGGCTAACAACATGTGGCTGTACTGCCATCTGTTGACTGAAAACACACAGCACATTTCCACAAATCCTCCAAAAATAATCAAGTTGTGTCATTTGTTGGGACTCGGTTGGGATGCATTGAGAAAATTTCACAAGAACACAGTTGTCATTTGTTTGTTGTATTCGGTTTAATGGTTTTGCAGCTTGACACAAAGGAAGTTAGCGTATAGATTCAGGTGATATACAGTAGTAGATGTCAAAGCGATATGCCTTTCATTGTTAATAACTCTGAATCATAATTTAGAGTCATTGCGAAACCCACAGCTCCCCCACCAACATTCTGTCCCTGTCATTGGTAGCATTACTCCTGTTTCAATAAATACATTTTTTTTAAAAGAAGAAAAAACGCTCACACAAATAACTTACATACCTTTCATAAACATTTTTTTTAAAATAACCAAAAGCATTTCTTATTATATTTTTGTGTACATACGAATGACTGATTTAACAAACAGAGAGACGGAGACTGTCTGTTTTTAAAAAAATCATAATTTTTCCAACAAAAAAAATTAATAGAAAATAACTTAAGAGACTGGAAGATCGCACTTTTCGCTTAACGAACAACTTAAACTTTCTTTTCCTTGTGCATTTATTTCTATCTACACAGTGTTTGGAGAATCATGTGCCTTGTCATATAATCCATTCAAGACATTTTAGATCTTGTCATATGATGGTAGACTAATGTGGTTGGTAATTGGTCTAGAAAAGCATTTGGATTAACAACAAATCTTATTTTTGAGAAACAATTTTCTTTTTCCAGTGTTGTGTTACACCTGAACAAAAGCTAGAAGGATGCAAGATGTGACATCTTAGACAGTGAGCATCAATGTGAAGACTGATAATAAAGACTAGATCCTCAATATGGTCCGTGTATTTGCTTCCCAGAGTCTGTTATATACATGTTGCTCGAGGCAGGCTTAAATTTCCAGTCCCACAACGCACAGTGCCAGCAGCACCAAAGACACCAGGCTTAAGGTGGGCGTGATTGTAGATGCATGACCTGAGGAAGAAGAAGAAACAACATCAAACACACAAAAAAGTGATTGAAAAGTAGGTAAAATGGGTGAAGACTTTAATTTTTATGTAATGATTTTTCTGAGCTTTACCCAGAATCTTAATCCTCCTGATTGGGCCGTCTCCTCCTTCATAACGGCCGCGCACCATCAGTTCATAATCTCCAACCTGAGGCATGGGGAAGTCCATGAAGTGCCATCCAGTGATGTAGACCTTCCCATAGATGTAGCCTGACTTTCTGAACATGACCTGGCAGATGATGAGACACATGGAAGGTATTCAGCAATCCTGTTATCGCTATACGACAGATGTGAGAAACTTGTTTTAACTCTAATTAAAAGAGTTAAAACAAACACTTTACAAACCTTGTAGTACAGCGGGAAGGAAATATTACCAAACCAGTCGTACTGGATATGATCCCACCACACATACAGCCATTTCCCTGTCCAACTGATGTATCGCCACATCCTGGGAGGATCTGGTGGTGCTGTAAAGAGATCATTTATTGAGTCTCCAAATGCAGATTTGCTCCATATTATGAATCTTATTGTAGTTATACTGTGAGTCATCTGTCTTACGTGGCCTCTTGGTGAACATCTCACACATTTCTCCAGGGGGTCCGAGGCCTGCTCCATTGTAGGCACGGACCTCGATGAGGTAGTGTGAATCTGGCAGCATATTTTCCAGCCTTGTCTGATTGACTGAGGCTGAGACAAAAATACGATTGGCACCTGGTTCCGGATCATCATATTTTCTCCAGTATCTGACCTAGATGACAGGATATGGGATTGTTATGGGATGTACCCCTGTTCAACTGATTGTTAACGCAACTGTCTAATCTGTCTGTGGTTCTGTACCTGGTATCCCTCAATATACTGTTGTAGGCCTGTTCCAGTGTCAACCACTGGCAGCCACCAAACCAGAGCTTCAGTGGAGGACACAGGCCTAGCATAGATATCTGTTGGAGATTCTATAGGTACTGGAGAAGATGGAGAAAAATGAAATTGAAAAAGGTGCTCATAGTTTCCACGGTAATAAAAACAGGAATGTGATCAAGCCCAAAGCAAAGTTCTTACCATCTCGTGGATAGTAGATGACCTTTGTGAGGGTGTAGGGTCCGTCTCCTTTAACATTAAATGACTTGATCTTCACCTGAAACTCTCGCACTTGGAAGTCTTCCTCAGTGGGGATGAAGTATGTGTCTCTGTGAACGTGTCGTCTTGTCTCAGGGTCCGAGATGGTCTCGTACCACCAGTCGTAAGCATCGTGAGGCTTAAACGCCACGATGTAGCCAAACTTCTTACCATAGAAGTACCAAGGCTCCACGGGCTAAAGGACACAAGTTGAAACAGTTTCCAGTAAAATTCAACTGTTAAAATGGAACTTGCGAATGAGGAAGTCAAGCGGAGACACCTACTGTCCACGTGATGATTATCTCACCATTTCGACCTCCATAACCGGCCAGATTGGTGGGAGAAACAACTGGTGCTGAGGGCAGGAAAATAGTTTATCATTAGTATTCTTAAAATAGCATATCTAACGTATCACAACTTCAATTTTTTTTTTATCCTTACGAGCGTCCCAGGTTTTGATCTTGAGGGAGGGGATACTAGCCTCTCCAGAGCCATACTCATTAGTAGCAATGATCCTAAACTGATATTCCATCCAAGGATACAAGTCTGTCACCTCTGCTCTCTCCATACTGCCATCAAGAACAGTTGGAGCTGAAGGACACAAGGAACATTTAAATCAAATGATGCAATAATAATAATAAATATATCTATTATTTTTTAAGTAATTTATATCCAAAAGAATCACAGATCATACTCATTTGTTTCAGAGCCTAAAAATAGTAAAGGATGCTTTAGTTTATCATATCTGTGGCGTGAGGTGGCCCCCTGCTGGCAGCGAGCAGTACTCACAAGTGCTGGCATTCCTCCAGTCATCTTCATATAGAGCCCAGTAGTGTCTGGTCTGAATGGTATAGTAGAGAATAGGGCTATTATGCTCAGCTCCTTTAGTCCACCACAGCTTCACCCACGTGTCCCCAATCTCTTCCACCCGAATCACACCAGGAGGACCAGGAACACCTGGGGTTTGGGGATCAGATGAGGGAGGAGAATGAAAACACATGGAAAAATGAGTAAAGGGGTATAATCATAATATGATAAAAATAATTCCAGTTGTTCTGTAGTCACTTATATTCAGTAGTGTTGCTTTGTTCTAGCACCTCAGAACAGACTTTAATGGCAAAAGATGTCATGCCTATTTGCTAGCATGGAAAAATATTGAGCTGGAGGCGGGTTCCAAAGTAGCTTGCAGATCTCCAGCAACACTAGGCAGGCTACAGCAGCTTAGATAGCATACTTTTATATGAGTTTTCATTGGATCCATGAAAATGTAACAGCTTTGCCATCACTTGCTGATGTGGGCTGATACAGAGAACTTTGCTTCATAGCTTTCTAAGACTATACTTGACTCTTTACATCTGTGTTCACCTCACGCCGAGACTGACCTACAACCTTGAGATCACAGTAGGCAGTGTCACTGTCCACAACAGTCTGAGCCGTGCAGGTGTAGCGACCTTCGTGCCAAATTTGAGCGTTCAATATTTTCAGGTCGCCAACACCGTCTTCGTTCTAAGTGACAGGAAACAACAGCATAATAGAAGGAAGGAAACCCAAAGGAGAGAAGGATAATGAGAAAAGTGGGTGAAGAAGACAGAGGATCTTTAGTCTGCATCTTCGAAGAAGGTTTAACATAAATAGCTGTAATAAATCAACCCTACCATGACACGTTCATATTGTTGCCACTCTGAATTAAAGTCGATGACTCTGAAGTCTATAGCCCAGATAAATGTGATGTCCAGCATGGGGTCGTATGAAGCTTCACACTTCAGAATCACCTCGTCACCAACTTTGGCCTCAGTGTCTTCAGGTGCTACTGTGATGCTGGTAGCCTCTAAGTAAAAGAATATTATAAATACACTTAAAAATCATTCAAGATTGTGGGATCTTTACTCTGTTTAGATGCACACATATACACATGGGCTGACCTGTGATGGTGAGATAGCCAGAGCTGTTGGCCTTTCCTCTGTCATTCTCCGCAAAGCAGGTGTAAACCCCTTCGTCGTTTTTGGTGGCATTCAAGATCTCCAGACTCCCATCAAACATGATTGAAATGCTGTGAATGTGGACATAAGCAGTTAAGCTTCCTGATGTGCCTTTTTTCAACAAGCAAAGGAGTAAAGCTGAGGTATTAGGCTGACCGTGAGCTGTTGTAGAGGAGCTCTTTGCCCTTTGTCCAGGTGAATCGAGGTCTAGGAGCCGCTCTGGGTTTACACTCAATCACCACACGTCCGTCTTTAGCTCCGAGAAGCTGCTTCTTCACAGGGTTGAACTCAAATGTTGGCGCACAGGCTGGAGGGAGGTTAGAAGTGTCATTTTGTGTTTAATACCGGTCTTAAACCATAATGTAGCAGTTCAATTGTGCTTTTAAATGTCAAAGTTCACTAAATCAGAGTACCGATGACTCGCAGCTCAGCGTTGGCGTATTTGATGCCCCAGTAGTTCTCAGCGATGCACTGATACATCCCGGAGTCAGCAAAAGTCAGGCTGGAAAACTTCAGCTCACCTTTACCGTACTAGAAAACGCACAACCCAAACGTGTACTTGAGCCAAAGAAGACTTACACACAGCAACTGTAAAGCCAAGCTGAGATAGCATATCGCCCAGTTTCACACAACATATCAAAGAGTTTTTACCATATATCCATCTTTATACCAGCGGATGAAAGGGAAGGGTTTCCCTGATGCCACACAGCGCATGGTGTGCTCTGAGCCAATGTCTTTCATCGTGTTATTGATGGTCTCTGCCCACTCCGGAGCAGCTGGAAAAACACAATGGGAATCACTATACATTACTGGATAACACAGACAGGCAAGTCACTGAGTTCTGATAAATGACTTACACTCCACATAGAGCCAGGCCTTGTGCCAGTCCTTTCCTTTAGTGTTGATGGCTTCACACTCATAAAATCCCACATCTTCGTACTGTACATTAAACAGATGAAGCACAGCCCCCGATTCACTGATTTCATGATTAGCTGGGAGGTCTGTGGCATCAACCTTCCTCCATACAATATGTGGGATGGGACTGTGCAGAAAACAAAGTTAGTTTGTTGATGTGATAGTAAAACAAACTAAACAGAGGCTCTTCTTTGATGCAGTCCCTACAGATAAAGGTATACAAAAAATAAAAGTATTTTAAAAGGTATAAAAAATGTCTTAGACGACCAGCCAGTTTAAATTAACAATGATTTGGGTAACTGTTCATTACCCAAATCATTTTTCCATTTCTGTAATAGGCAATCCAAGAATATTTATAAACTCTTCGTACAAAATATTCTTAATATAAAATATAATTGTTCTCCATAAATTTTCAATTTTACTGTCGTAAAAAAAGCAGAAAAAAGTAAGACTCATTATTATTTTTGGATTAAGAAGCAAAATTACAGTTATTTACTTGCATACTTGAACAGAAAAATTATGCTCGATTTACCCATATTTGTGCCGGCTAAAATTTGACAACACGTTCTCAATCCCAAAGCGTAACATTTTACGCTAGGTGACAAATCGTCAGTATATTACGCTTCTGAGCCCCCAACACGTCCCTATATTACGAGATCGGAAACTTGGGAACCGTTTGGAATTAATCTACATTCGTTTTACTTAAATCGCTTTGGAAAACACTATCTAATGTCTAAAGTCCTGGTTAAGGTTAGGGATAAGGTTATGGTTAAGTTCAAGGTAGTGCTGTCAGCATTAATCTCGTAAAAATGACGTTAACACCACAACCGCATTAATGCGGCAAATCTCCGTTAGTGAGTTAACGCGGATCGCCCCGTGTGTGGAGCTGGACTGCGCTAACGCATTAAGGAGCTAACCGTGCTGACGCGTTGACGCTGTGCTGACAGCACTAGTTTAGGGATAAGGTTAGGGGTAGGGCTGGAATACATGGCTGGGACATGTATTACCCCGGGAGAGTCATTCTACTGGATTTCATCCATAACCCAGCGCGTAGCATAAGAACGCAGAAGGCCACCTTTCGCGTTCCTCAGGAACGCCTCGGGACTTGACAAATCGTCACTGTATTACACCTCGGGAGTGAGAACGGGGTGAATTTGAACATAACAATGTGAACTGAGTTTGTAATTTGCCAATACAGTTTTTAGTTTTACACAGGTTTTTGACAGATCACTCGAAAAGTTTTATTTTCTTGTTTTTATGACAGGTGGTCAAATAAATTGGTTAGGCTCTGTACATGAATGCAAACTTAAGAATAATTTAAAGGACATAACAAAAGATATTCAAAAGATATAACGTTCTTATCTGGAACAAATAAGTATACAACCCCTTTAGTTACAAATTGTTTCCAGGTTTTCTTGAGTATGAAATAGGACTATAATATGTCAGTGGTTTTTAAATATGGATTTTGACTCAGTCATTTAACAATCCAACCATTTTTCCATTTTGAGTCATGCTTCTTTGTATTTTTATGCCTCTGATTGTCTTTCTATTGAAAGTCCAATTTCTGTAAATGACTTACAAATGACTGCAAAAAGTTGTTTTTACATGTCATCTGCTTGCATTTATACCAATTAATTATCAGTAAAAGGGAATCAAATGTGTGCTTTTGTTACCTTGCCTAGTGTCAAAAAAAGTCAACTATTTTCATTATTGTTTCCACATAAACTCTTTCCTATGGTATTTGAATGATTCAGTGTTATGTAATGCTGCCATGTGTACACTGATTATACTAATAAAAACTTACTTTCCAAGAGCAAAGCATTCTAATGTAATATTAGAGGCCAGCATGGCAGTCGTATCTGGGAACTTCACCCTGATGTCTGCTGGGTATTTTCTCTCCTCACCTGGGAGAAAAGCCTTCATTATATATACAATAATAAAGCATGCAAAAATCCTTTTCCGGTATCGTTGCAGCACGGTGACTAACCATCATCGGGGGGTAAGGGGATGAGAGGGATGAATTTGGAGAAAACACTCTTCCCTAAGACGGGACTAGAAACAAAGCAAGAGTAGTTTCCCGCATCCTGAGCTTCCACCTTGGCAATGTAGAGGTTCCCAGTCTTCTGGGAGACAAACCTACGACGGTCTGTGTTCAGGAACACTGGGAACTCATTGTAGATCCAGCGGTAGGTAACCTCCTCTGAAAGGCAACAGAAAGAGGGAGAGATGCATGGGACACTTTTTCTTGATTGCATCTCTGAAATCTACACAATATTTGAATGATGAATTTGAGGCTGTAATTCTTGAAGACATGTACATACGTGGCCAGGCTTTTGGAGGTACACACAACAGAACTGCTCCCTGTCCTTCTTTGACATAAACTGGGTCTCTCTCTTCATCAGGAAACTCACCCAGAACTACACAGAAAGTACACGGGGGTCAAGTTCAGCCACTGCAAAACTGCTCAAAGGTGTGAATAAGCTTTAGTCATTAAGGAGCTCAATGAGTCAACACAGTGTTTGATAAGTATTATGATTCAAAGACCTTGAATAATTGAGTTCAGGTCCAGATGGGATTACATTCCCTCAAAGATGAGAACTTGCTGTGCTGCTTTCTAGATTTTAGTCTCTGTTGTCCTCTCTTCTGTAAATGGTACTTACATTGTGCCTTTCTACGTAGTTAAACGCTCAATTTGCTTTTACTACAAGTCTCTATCACCCAATCACACACAAATTTGCACCGCTCTTATACTGGTAGATTTACTGGTAGCTTTTATTTGTTCGATTGGTAGAAGACCTGTTCTACCACCTGAGCCTCAGCCTTAGTGATTTGGAACTGATATACCTGGATTAGGTTTTTCCATTTGATCTCCACTTAGTCTTTATCTGTATGCCAGCCTGAGGACGTTACAGCCAAAATTGATACATAAATATCAACACTAAAACAATCTGGACCAGTCAAGGAACTCAATCGTCACAACCTTAATGAGTTGGAGATAATGTGAGCAGACACGTTGTTGAACCTGAAGCTAAAGCCAAGAATATATTCAGCTCAAGATGTCAACACTGAACTTAAGCAGTAATGCCGTGCTCGCTGGTATTCACTTTCTAATACATTTTACATATTATTTTGTTTTTTGACTTTCTGCTTTTAATTCAATTCAATTTCAGTTTAGTTTAGAAAGCAGGTTTGCTTATTTCACTTTGCTTTTTATTTTTATTTTTGGAAAATATCAAGTTTTAGTTTGGTTTGTAGTAGTTTCAGCATTAGTTTTGGTTTTTATTAATTTTTACTGTATGGAGGGCATACGTCAGAGGCAAGACTTAGGAAAGTCAATACAGATAAAAGAATAAAAACACACAACTTTGTATAAGAAGTTGACTCACGTTCTTGTAGGCATCCAAAATGTCAATAAATATGGCTATCAGAGCCTTAAAAGACAAGTTTTAATAACATTTTTTTACACACAAACACAAAAACTAAGGATATTTCCTGTATATTTTTTTAAGTTAGTTTTCCAAGTTCACAAAATTGTTTAAATTAGTTTTATTTCATTTTTTTAAATGTCTAGTTTATAGTTTTATTTAGTTACCTAAAATGTTTTTTTCACATATAGTTTTAGTTTTTAGTTCAGTTTTAGTTAACTATATTATTATACTCACATCCAAACTTGACTCTGGCTTCTTTGCTGATAACGGTGCCGTAAATATTCTTGGCCACACAGACGTACGTCCCAGCATGTTTCTTCTGTATTGGATTGGTGATCACCAAATTCCCCCCCACCAGGCTGTAGTGTTCATCTGGCTGCTCCATGAGCTTGATTTCCCAGTTATCCCGACGCCACCTAGCAGCAATTCAAATGTGACATCCTGTAATGTTTTTAATGTATTTCCTATTTAGGAAAACTATCTTGCACCGGCTTGTAACCTGTATGTAGCTGGGGGGTTAGCACGTGCTCTGCAGTTCATGGAGATTCTCCCATCGGGTGAGTCTTCGATGTAAACCACATCCACAGGCTCCTCTTCAAATATGGGGCCATAACCAGTAGCATCCTCTGACACAGAACAAATGAGTTAGCTCATACATATTAGATCAAAAATAATCCTGAATTAGCTCTTTTAGTTTTCTTTTATTATGACAAAATCAACTCACCACCGTATATTCTGGGCTCACCAAACAAAACCGCCACTAGAAGAGTAGAAACATCATTAAAGGCTGCACAGTAATACCTTTTTTCTTTCTCAACATCATTTTGAGAGAGCATGTGTTATTTTTAGGCATCATTAGTTTTCTTACCTGTGAGGGAGGGGAAGGAGGAGAGAGCCAGCAGCAATAAAGCAGTGGAAGCCATGACAGTCAGCAGACTGACTCAGATGGATGGAGTTATGAGGTGGATGGAGAGAAAAGTCGATGGACAGGACATGAACTGGGGAGGGCTGAAAGAGACAGAGAGGAAGGAGAGCTTTTCCTTCAGGATCTATGTCATCATTTGTTTCATTATTCAGTTCAACTTATTTTATTTCTTCAAAACACTTATGTGACTTAAAACAGGCTAATGACATTACATGCTATTTACTGGACTTTGCAGACCAGAAGCAGTCAGTGCAGAGCAAGCTGGAATCCTCCCTGTGAATATAAATGATTCAGGATGTCAGTGACTCAGCAGTACAATGCAGTGTGAGCTGGGTGGGTGCACAACCACAAGAAAGTGCACCTGCACAAACACACATACCTGCACTGTCTGAGTGCACGCTCAAACACTGAAACCCCACAACTGTCTGCATACGCACAAAACACATTGTAGCTCAGCATTACTTGACGACTCCTGCAGTGCCATGAAACATGCTTACACATCACTCCTACAGGATGAAATGACAGTACTGCTGCTGTGTGTGTGTGTGCAACTGCAGAAAACTATGTCAAACATGACACAGTGTGAAAAACAGAAGGAACGACTCACAGAGGCATGGATATGTAAAGTATGACCTTGGATAGGGTTAAGATGGAAAGTGGATATCTCTGTGTAAAGTTTTAAAATCTCTTGTGGAGAACACATTTTATATCATTATCTCATTAAGAAATTGAGGAATCCCTGTATGTTTATCTGTTTTTCCCCTGTCTTGGCAGGTGTGCTGGGGACCAAGTGGCAACCGGTAAATGCAGTTCCAGGACTGGCCACTTGAGGCTGACTCCAAGAGCCAATCAGTTACCATAACTTCCATTTTAAAATACTGTTATTTACAACAGAAATACACAGATTTACAGCCCCGTGCAGATAGGTTCTTTTTTAGTATTAATGGGTAATTTATCTCTTCATAACAACTGTAAGTGTAGAGACTAATGTAACCCATTTAAGGTTTACAGTTTTGCACATGCTAGCTATCTGTTCGATATCACCATCGCTAATAGAATAGAATAGAATGACTTTATTGTCACTATACAGTTGTACAATTAGAGTCACTGAATTTCTATCAGTTATCTGAAAGATAATATAATCTGTTTTGTTCTTCCAATAAGTCTGTTTTTGTCATAAACTTTACCATTTTATTTGTGTGTTATTTAGCATAAATGTAGCAGTGAAATGCACCCGTTCAGTCTATGGATGCTCCTTGCTAAATAAACTTACTAGCCCTCAATTCTTACATTTAACTACGATCAATTCAGGCTCCAAAAAAGCAAGATGGCAACAACAATAAGCTAAAGTTAAGGTTTTAAATCAGCAAAGTCACATCTACAACCTAGTATGTAGATAGAATTTGGTTTTAATAAGCAAACAAGCCATCTCAGAGGTCATTTTAGTTATACTGTTTTATGCAAGGCTGCTTTAGTTAGCAACCTTTGTGTAAGCCCACTGATGGCTAACTAAAGGCTTCTTCCCCTTTGTGATTTCAGTCTAGGTTTACTGTAAATATAGATAGAAATATGGAAAAAAATTTGCATAAGAATGACAACTAAAATCTTTAGTCGTATTTTAAGCAACTCTGTTATAAACTGCAAGCTGACCTTGTTGTTGCTTATATGACAGTTACATTTCAGGTTTCAGTATTTAAAAAAGGGACGAAGGAAAAGCCTGACTCTGTAATTGTGACGAATCTTGTTATGGGATTGGTGGGTGTAAATGCTACATTTTGGCAGCTTCTCATTTTTGTATTAGTGTTGCAAAGTGCACTGGTTCGGCACAGAATAGACAACTACTACAGCTATGTATGCAAGTTACTTCACTTTACATAGCCAAATACTATTTATGAATTTCCTTGAAGTCTCTGCTGACTTGTTGAGGATACAGGAGCTGCAGATTTCTCTTTTGTGTCCGCCGCTGGTTCAAAATGCATCGGAAATCTTTCAATTTGCCCTAAACCATCATCAACTCAGGCTTATAATGGATAATCTTCATACAATGTCACATGGAATGAAGCTGCATTAAATTGAACATATTAAATATTACATTTATATAGTTAAAGGCACATACTGTATGCATGAAAACAAAAATTAACATGCACTTCCCTTTAGTAATGCAAACTTTAAAAGGCAAATTGAAGCTGAACAGCTATGGTAAAAAAAAATGTGGCAAAAAAATAGACCTAGAAAGGGCCAAACAGCCATCATTCTCAGTTAGCAGCATCTGTCTCAAACAAGCACAAAGAGAGAGTGAGAGAGCAGAGGCATACACCCAGTAGCTTATCCACATGCAGAGACTGCAGCAGTGACTTCTCAAAGGCCCTCATGATGACTCAGCACTAATATCACCACCATGCACAGCAGTTAGCAGCTGCACAGCTCTGCATCTGTGCACCTTATCCTAAGATGAAAGTACACCTCTTTTGCATCTACACAGGCTACATTGAAAGTGAGCAAACACATTCAGAAATCACTTTTATATATAGTACTTTCATACAGCTTTGGCTTTGCAGATTAAAGTTGCAATCTGTCATAATGGAAATTCTGATCAATTCATCCGAGTTTGTTTTCATGTGATTCCCAGCTGGCAATAATCCCACCACCATCCTCTTTGGACAGGCCAGAAAAAAATTTAGGTCAGCACACGTATTAAGCCTCAAGTCTCTCTCGGGGGCTGACTGGATAACCATGTTTGCATGCGGCTTTTGTGGCTGCCAGAAATCACATTCATAGTAATGTTAGAATTCAGCAACAGGGCACTCGAGTAATGCTGCTTTAATCTTGAGTTTGCTGGGTTACTTATGCATGGGCATTTGGATCACAAGTGATGTAAATGACAAAATAAAGACACACGAGGCTGAATAAGGAATAATCAGAATCTTGCAGCCAAATCCATTTGGTGAAGGACTTTTCAGCATCTGAAAGGAGGCGTTACACTCGTCACATCTTTTACAATCTGTTAAATCCCAGCAGACAAGGGGAGAAGAGAGAAAGTGTAGGGGAGGGACACAATCCTGCGATGTGAGCAAACACATTTGAAGTTGCCTTGGTTATACTGACTCTTACAGCTACTTCCATTTCTTTCACACTATGCAACGAATACACTGAACACTACAGTGCAGACCGTTTGCGGCATTAATCTGGCTGACTGTTAAGTTCTTATTGAAAGGGTATGCAGGATGTGGCTCTATAGCAATACACATTTAATTTAACAATAATTCAGAATTAATGTTTTAAGAGGATAGATGTTCCAGCGCATATATACAGCAGTCTGGGCCAATAAGGGAGTAGCCCTGTCAAATACTTTCCCAAACAGATGCCATAATGGATCCACTGCACTCTGCGCCCTTGACGCATCCAGTATAAGACACTTTCACCTTGAGTCTCCTCCCTGCATCCACTGATGCACTTTTTTTTAAAGCATGTGCTGCAGTCGTTTCACTCTGAACTAAACCTGCAGAGTGAAGCGCAAAGCCAGACAGCGCTGACTTTGTCGCAGTCTTCAGTCTTTCAAAGTAACTGCGCAGTTCCTTACATCACTTCACCCCTATGACGACTGAGCGGCACCGGTAATTCACTGCTCTGCATTGCGGTACTCCAGAGCCGGTCCATTTCCACACTCCACCTCTCAAAGCACCCCCGGTTTATTCTCACATCTCCGGACACGAAGAGACAATTGTGTCATGCACGTGCTCGTCTGCGGTGTCGTTCTTACCTTTTGAGGCGGAATGAGAAATTTCAGCGCACTGTCTTCATGGCACACCTGGACCCGAACCGCAACGTGCCACAGAGCCCACCCCGCCGGAGCGTCCCGTTCAGATGAACTTTTTTATTGGATGAGAGAGGCTGAGTGGCAGGTCATGGTTAGCGGGGAGGAGGCGGCTGCGATTGGCTCTCGAGAGAGGGAGGATGAGGATGGGAGGGATGCGAGCATCATGCTTGTGCGCATCCCAGACGAGGGAAATAAGGTCACAGTGGGGAAAAAATAGTCGGTTAAGTCATAATAAGTATTAAAAATAAATCAATAAAATGAAAGGAGGAAATATATTAAGGTGAGTTACTGAACTGCTGTCATCTGATTGAAAATAAAGTACAAGGGCAGGCTATAACTTGGCACTCCAACGCACTAAAGATTTGGCAGGAATGTGGAAATAATACAAAGGGATTTGGGAAATTTGAAAAAAAAAAAAAAAAGACATAAAGGAAAGCTTCCTATAGCTGATGCGGCCATGTGCTGTGCATCTTAAATGACCTGCAGATTAATTATTAATGGTGGATTGCGGACCAGTAAAGACCAGACAAGTACAAAACTATTAAAGTAAACTACTTAAAGTAGCTCAAGTAAGTTCTTACTCTATGATTAGCTAATTTAACAATGAAAAGAAATGATTTTATTACACATTTTTGTTGATAATCTGTCTTTAATACAAATGTAGAAGTAGAAAGGAGCACAACAGAAAAACTGAAGTATATCAAATGTTTGTATGAGTACTGCAGTTACTGCACTTTTACACATTGAGGGTCCTTCAGACAGTCCTCCTCACAGGATTTACAGGATGAGATGTATGGGAGGAAATGATTTGATCCACAGTGTGATTAAAGAATAGCTAACACATTAGCCTAAAAATAAATGTGTTGTCTAGTCCACTGTATGCACTTATCTTGTTTAACAAATTTATCAGACCACCTGTCTTAAAAGCAAGAAAACACAAATGTTTTTTATTACAATTATACAAGTGAATAACTAGTTTGGCATCATAATCAAAAAATAATATTGCGTTTTATTTATTTATTTATTAATATATTTAGCTTTTTTTTTTTTTTTTTTTTTAAATAAAAGAGCACATTTGAAAAATCATTCATGACAACAATAATTATATTTTACCATTAAAAATATAATTCGGATTAAAGCGCTTGCACATACGGGTGAATCGAACATTATAGAAACATGAAAAATTATTCTGGTGATTACTAATACTGTCAATTTAGGCTATGGGATAAACCTTACGCTGGATGAAGGTCTAATAAAATTGTGAATGTGTGTTGTCATCATTTGTATACATTTTTTCAAATTTGGATTTCCAGTCTTTTTGCCTTAATACTGTGTGAGCCTATATGCTGGTTTTTGAATTTTGTGGTCATTTCCTCTGATAGCTGTCATATTTACATGGATTTCCTTTTCAATAGAAACCAGTGTCACAGTGGAATTTGAATAAAGCACACACACCACATATGCGATGTCCCAGATGTATGTTAATCTTGTGAGGATTAACTTTCAGTTGTTAATCTCTGCTGGTCACTATCTGGAGAAAAGACAAATCATGCACTAGGTGGCGCCACACACACGCACATACACACTTTATGTTTTACCCCTTGTACAAAGTCAAAGAAAAACATACCAGTTGTGGAATCCTGAAACCAACATTTATTTCATTTTTTTAAACTTCATTTAAAATACAAAATATTTTGCAATATTATATCGTAGAGTAAACCATTTCGACAGCCTTTCATGCTTCTCGTGTAGCTTCAACATTAACCAGAATGTCATATTATGTCATATCATATACTGTATATCCTACTGTATGTTAACCAGTTAACTAGAACATCGTTTTTGGTGTATTCACACTCCAATTTGCCAGTTCAGTTATAAATCCATGCTGACCATATTTCCATATGCTCCCAATTAATATTAATTGTCGGGGGGGGGGGTGTCTTCTTTTGCATGCACACGCTTTAAAAGGATATCATTTTTAACTGATGTCTAGTTTAGGACAATAGTTCTTGTGCAAGCTACATCCACCCACACGGTGTTGTCCCAAAATAGATGCATGTGTTTATTTGAAATGATATAGCCTATTTAACTGTGTGCCTTTTCTTAATTTTATTTGTAAAAAATACAGAAAATGTGCATGAACTGTCTGAGACAGAAACAATACAGGTGTCACAAGAGCTCAGTCACAAGTTAAATAATCTCCTTTGATACCTGATCGGCTAAACATTTGCAAAGTCACCTGACGGGTTAAAATATAAAATAACTTCACACCAAATGAAAAAGAATGATAACTGTAAATAGTCCCATCTCACACTGAACTGAGTGAAGTCTAGCTCTCACCTTCGACCTCAACGCGCTCAACTCAAACTATTATTTACAAAAATGCAACAGAAATATCTACATGTGGAAAGCTGACACGTTGCAACCTAAAAACTTGATGCAAGTTATGATAAACCCAACACATGGAAATGTTCTCTGAAAAAGGAAAGGAAAGAAAGTTTTGCATGTCCCGTTGAGATTGGGAGCAGACTGCTTGACACACATTGGAATTATAGACTGGTACCAATGGAAACAGAAAGCAACGGCATATATTGGGCACGCTGCAACGCGGTAGCATGCATGTAGTGCACACGCTCACTCTCGTGCACCCGGACATTCGCACTTAAGCTTCATTCATTTTACAGTAATATAAAACTCACTGCGCTCAGACTGAGACGACATACAGCATAAGGGTTGAATGCATAAACCGAAGTCACCAGTGTGTTTTACCATTTGGAGTGAAACAAGCGATATTTTCACATGAACAGATACACCTGTTTTCACATTCAGTATCATTTTTATGACTGCGTCGCTTCTAAGCGCTACCAGCAAATGTAAGTCTATTCCAGATGTTGAGTCTGGTTCCCACTGGCAGTTACCTGGTGAGAAGGTTGGCAGTTGTTTAGTGCTCCCAACAGGTTGGGAGAAGTTTGAAATGGACACATGACACATTTTTCCCATTTTATCATCGAGTGTTCATAGCTGGATGGTATGATTATACGATGTGTATACACTGTGAGCTGATGGTAGCTGGATAATATGATTGTCAACAAGGGCATAGCAATCTATAGGTGGAAGCGATCCCTCACAACAAATGCCACTGTGCAACATCAAAATTGTTCAAATCAAGTCACGTTTATAGCACTGTGTAGGAACCCTGGACTCCAAAATGAAAGAGGCTATTTTTTTAAATAACTAGCTCACATACTCACAATATTTAGTGGCATTACAGCTGATAAAATGGTCTTAGTTTTAATGTTCCCCTATGAACAACTTTATTATCAGCTAAATCCTGAAGCGCGTTTTTTTGCGGTGTTGAACACTCGCGTAGCTTTTAAAGCTGTTATTAAGGTAAGGTCGGGTGGTATTCTGAATGCATCGCAGCTGTAGACTTCTTGAACTGCTCTGAGCTCTGGTCTGTCTCATGTATGAAGGAAGGATGGAACTATGGATCAGGTTGCCGTTCACTACAAAGGCACTAGAAACCGTGCTGAGAGCTTCTCAATCATCACCATCCAAACATCCAGGCACCGCTGCGCCATCTCTCAGTGAACCTTTCTCTACATGCGACATATTTGCAGCACAGTATGCACAGCACATATGCAAGAAGGAATGCTATTGGAAGTAGTGCTGGGGTAGCGGTTAGCTCTATCCCTATAAAACAGAGGCCTGCGCAGGGGCCACAACTCGAGGTGGAAGTACCTGGCAATGACACTGGATCAATCATCGCTTGAGAGGTCAGTGAGAAGAAGCGCAGGCTCGGGAAAAACACAAAAGAATGCAAAAAAGAAAAAAATGGGAGGCTGACTGCAGTTAAGTGTGGGAGGTCTGGCTAGCTGGCTGGTGTGATAAGTGGCTGAAAGCTGAGCTTATCTAATGTCTAGCCAGGTTTTTAATGACCGCAAATAGACATACCTGACCTTAAAATATAGCTTTCTTCTTCTTCTACCACATATGTACAAAAAAGGTCCGTCTCAAAAACATATGCTAGCTTCTACTTGGAGTCACACATTTCACAGCAGTCTCTGCAAAGACACTGCTGCCTTTTTCTTCACTATATATCATACGCGATTTGACACTTTCTGACTGATAAAAAAAAGGAAACAATAAAAGACATACCCAGCTGCTTGTAGGCGTGCACGGTATACAGTTTCAACACGCAGCTTACCTCTGCAACAACTGACACGAGTGTGGTAAAACGCTTATTAGGATCACGATTTACTCCATGCACATGTTTATGAATGGGATTGGATGCATTTTTTTTTTTGCCTGCCTGCTGGTTACGTACTGTAGCTTGCTAAAATATATCTTTTTTGATATTTCATAGCTAGTATATTTTGCAAAGGATATCAAATGGCACTAACACACTTAAAAGATTCGTGCTCAGTCTGAGTGGTAAAAACCCCTTCGGGTACATTCCTTTTGCTTTTCTGTATTGTTTGCTCTCTCCTTCCCTCATTTCACACCTTCTTTCAATGGTTATGGGTGACGTGGAGCCGGTCTTTGCCATGTTGAGTGCGTCTTGATGAGTGGAGGTCACAGTGTGACCGGGGCTGGCAGGTGTGGGGATGAGGGCGTGTCAGCAGTCTTGGTGACAGTTAGCGATGGCCACCGGAGTGAGAACCACCAAGGGGTTAAGGTAGGTGTCCACAACAACTGTCACCTTAGCAGCTGTCACCACAGAGATGGTCACATTTGCCAGGGTGACAAGGGAGTGGCTGAAGCAAGCGTTGCAGCCAGGCCGTGGCCCTTTGTTAGACAAATGAGTTCATGGCGTTGACAGGCGACGGGGCCTCCGAGCTCTCGTTGCCTTCGTGTGTGTCTTTTTCTTTCTTGCCGCTGTACTGGCCGATGAAGGAGCCGTCCTCGTTGAACTGCCCGTCCCCACCTTCACCGTAATCCACCAGGCTGTCGTCGCTCTCATCACGCCGCACCGTCCCGTTGGACGGCGTCCGGCTACCCTTCAGCGGCTTGTGGTCCTCAGTGTCACTGTAAGGAGTAGGAAGATGGCTAAGAAAGAACTCGTGCAGCTTGCAGAACATCTTCTGCACTTCTCATAACCTTTTAGAAAGAAAACAGGCTCTTCAAGCACATAAGCAGTCTGGCTTTTCCACTGCACAAGCATACCTTACCACAGTGACAATATCACTGCAACTTTATGCCATCTTTGGTACACATTTTGATGAAGCTCACTTCAAATGTGCAAATACATCCACAAGTGATGACTTTTTAAAACTAAAAACTGTTCTTAAAATGAGCAAAATCATGGGTAAGTGATACTTTACATGTTGTGGTACTGTTATTGTACAGTGGAGCAGCTCAGTTAAATATCATTTAGGGTGTTAGTGCTGTGGTGGTTTAAGTCCGGGTGCAGCGCTTCAAGAGGAGTTTGCAAATACGTGCCGTTCAGTCCTTTGCAATGTACCTGCATCCGAATGCAATTTCTGAAACGCTTTCAGTCAATATGCTTTCGCTTTACATGCAGGAATCCAAAATGCAAACAGCATCATTTAAACCATTTTCTCACGCTCCACCTGTATTAAAACATTGAGTTTTATTCAATACTATGGCAGCTACAGTGAGGATCATACAAGTACTTTAGCACTTAATGGAGATATTAAATAAATTATCATTATTAAAACAATAACATGAAGGGAGCTAGAAGCAGTTAAAGCAGTAATATTAAATGGTAAATCTGGAGTGTTAATGCTGGTACTATAATGAGCATCATGACACAGTAGTCTCTGCCTTCATTTTTGCTTTAATCAGAAACTCAAGGAGGTTTTATAGGTTGCTCGAATTGCATGCTGCTTTTATCGCATCTTGTCTTACCTCTCCATCGACCTAAACCCCTCCCCCCGAAAAAGAAAACAGAAAGATAAAAGTGGAAGGACACATGAAAAGCAATTCATGAGCCACAGTGAGTGTCTATTTATTGTGAGCTTTTTTTGGAAACAGACAGCGCTTTCAGCTCTGCTAGACGAAGCATGCAAGATCTCAGTTGTTTTAAGAGCAGTTAGTATACAATTGAAGAGGCCAGAGATGAAACAACTTGTTAAAATTGACATATTGTACAATATGAAAAAGCTTTTTTTATATTAGATGGGCAATGTGCAGGTGAGTTGGTAAATGTAAGAGTCAAAGCAGAGTAGTTTGGATTTCGCCTTGCCTCTGTGGAGTGTTTGGTAATCGAGTCTGGTGGGGGGAGTGTTTCTGCAGCCTGGTAAAATGTTCTACATATACAAACAACCCAGTCAGCACACAACGGACGAACACAAAGAGAACGCTCATACACTGCTCTCTGCTCTGGTCCTATTTTAACCATGCTGCTCTGACCGAAGAACGTCTCTCACCTGTACTCTCCAAATGTCCCATCATCCTCCTTCATGGGTTGGATCTCTGGGTCTTGGTGAGCGTCTTCTTTTTCTTTCACTGTCAGTTTCAACAGCAATTAATTTAAATTTCCACCCATCCCCGACTACAGGCTTGGACTCATAATGTACACAGATAATGTGTAGTTTACCTGGATATTTGCCACCCTTGTTTCTCTTGATGAAACACACTATTAGAAGTACCAAGATGAGGAGAGCGATGGCACACATGAGTCCAATAAACCAGCCCTGGGTAGCGATGTCTACCTGCCGGCTGGCTACAGCTGGAGAAAGAAAGAACGAGGAAAGAAAGAAAGAAAAAGGGGGTGGGGAGAAGTTCACAGAAATAAAATAAACATTACGTGTCAGCTCAAAATGTACTTCTAGGCTCCTATAACAGTGAAACTGTCCTCTTCATGCTGAGCAACACTGAGATTAACAGAAGCTGTAAACACAGGATGGAACTGTGAAATGGGTTAATATGAAGATTTTTATGGAGGACCAAAACAGCCAAAATTTAAAAAAAAATATTTATAATTGGGGAATAAATGAATGACTTTAAATAAATTATTATGACGCTTATGGTGATGTTCAATAAGGAAGATCTGTAATCACTGCTGTCATCAGTGCTCAAACTGCTAGCCTATTCTTTACATCACTTCCACTTTCCCACGGTGTCAAACTGACACCGCTGGCATCATTATGCTAGTCCAATCATTTTCTTTCCCCACCCCACAGAACAGAGCCAACTGGCCTCTATTTTGCGTACTTCAAATCTCAGCACTCTTTTTTCAAACTGCTTTAGTGCAATCGGTCTCATCCAAGTCTTCATCTTCATCTTCACCACCACCAGCATTTACACTACGGTGGGTCTTGTCCTAATTCTTATCACCACTGAGATTCTGTCCTGCTGTGACTGATCATCAGAGTCTAATCACCAAGTAGCTTAATTGAATTCTGTATCTCAGTAAATCACATTCAGTTCTTCCAAATGATCTCTCCTTATTGAAATTGTCTTTAATTAAATAAAAAGAATGCAAAACAAAAATAAATACACACAATATTAATGCACTGATAAATGCTCTTGCAACAATATTGTTTGGTCTGTGATTTTTTTTCTGTTGCTGGGTGGTTGTCAGACAGCGTGACCATATAATCCACAAGCAGAGATCTTGTGGATCACAGTAAGATGTGTTTACTTCTGTATGTATTTACTTTTCTATAAATTTTCTGCTTCTATCTACTTTCAGTTGTATTAATTTCATATATACTTACCTTTCCATTTTCCTATTTATTTAGCCAGACTAAATTATTTCTGTTTTTCAATTACATTGTTGTTTTAGTATTCAAACTAGGTTGCTGTTGTTGTGTGAAAAGTGTGCAATGTAGAGGTCTAATTTTTTATGTTGGTGAAGATTACTGGAAAAATGAGGTGTTCGGTTAAACTGGATAATCACTCATTTGCAAGATGAAGAAGCTAAAAGTGCCTGAAAAAGGGCAAAGAAATATGGGTGTTGGGGGGGGGGGGGGGGGGGGGGGGTATTATTTTGTTTTACAGAGTCACGTGTTTCTGTCTTTGTTAATTTTTTATTTCAGCAGTTCTGATCCCCGATGCATGTAGGCACTATCAACACAACAAAATTAAAAGAGTTACAAAGGTAATAATGGGCATTGCGGTGACGACTTTAAATGGCATGCATTAGACCAGAGGCTACTGATGGCAACTCCTGACATGCTTGTACGCTAACTAACTACCGTACATTCATGTCTGAGTGTAACAAACTAAATCTGATGATGAAGGAAAAAAAAAAAGATGAAGCAGGCACTGAAAATAAAAACCATCTATGTTGAGGCATGCCGCCTCACCTGGCACTGTAACCAACATTTCGTCTGTGCTGTGGACTGTCGGGTCGGCTGCATCTTTAGCTATCACTTTCACCCTATAGGAAGTTCCCGGCTTTAAACCTTTTATTGTATGTGAGTGTGACCCGTTTGCAAACTCCTTTTTCCACTCCTCTTTACCTGGAATCGAGGCAGTGGAGAGGAATTAGATTCAGGAATCTGATACTGGGATAAATGCTAATTTTGAAAGTTAAATACGGATCAGATCTAGTCAGTTGTAAGCAAGTCAAGACATGCACTGATGCTTTGAAATACAAGAGAAAGCCTTACTGTTCTCAACAATATACTCCACATATACATTCTTATGGTGTCCAAAGTATTCCCAACTGATCACTGCACTGTCCTCTGATACAGAAGTGTTAACTGTGCCAAAAGCACGACCCACAGGAGGCGCTGGGCAACGAAAAGAGAGAGAAAATGTGTTTTTTGCTAATTTAAAACATAAAAAGTACACACTTTTTAAAGACACCTACATTTTCAACTTACTAAATTACATTAATCTAGAATAAATCCAGTGAAATAAGTAAAATTATATCAATGTTTACATCTATGAACATCTCCAGAACAATTTGCCAGTGTATTAAACAGCTGGTGTCTTTGGTAGTTTTTTCCACCACATGTGGTAAAGTGCACCAGAAGCAAGCTTTAAAAAAGGCCATTGTAGTTACATTTTGGCTCAATATATAAAGTGAACATTTATCTTTGGAAACTTAAAGTTAAAAGTCTACAAAGTACTGTAGCTTTAACGTTACAAAATAAAATCAAGAAAAGAATTACAAAATAAGTAACAACGCTGTGCAGTTCTAAGCTCCTGTTACATTATTAAAAACAGGTCAGGTTAGCTGCTACAAAAATGTCCATCTCAATAAAACACCAATCACGTGGTTAATATTGCTAGCAATATTTTCTGAGCTTTTTTTTTTTTATTAATTTTTTGTGACCTTGTGGCAGTTTTGCCTCTGTACACCACCACAGTGGATTTTAAACCAATCATTCAAGATATGATTAAAGTTCAGAATTTCAATATTATATTAACTGTTTAGGAATTACAGCTGTTTTCTGAGGCGCAATTGACTCACAAGCAGTTTCATTGCCATGTGAGACCTGTTTTGCTCATTATTCTATGAGAAATTTAGCTGATGAAAAATCTGGACTTAGGTGCCAAAGTGCTGAACTTGCATTTGCCATCTCTTCACTGGAGCTCTCAGTATGTGGACCAAAGACATGTCAATGCAAATAAAGGAGGCCATCAGTAGTCTGAAAAGCCAGTAAGACATTGCACTGAAGCTGAAGACTTTCTCAAGGGCAAAAAATCGATGACTAAGTCGGTCACCTCATCTCAACCCAGCACAGCATGTTTATCAGTTACTGAAAACAAATCTGATTTCAGGAGGACCCAAATACAAGCAGCAAGTAAAGGGGGCTGCAAAGCATCATAAAGGAGGAAGCAGAGCATTTGGTGACGTCCACTGATTCTAGACTTCAGGCAGTTATTGACTGCAAAGGATTGTCATCATTAAGCATTAAAATGACGTTATCTTATTAATGTTGAGCCTCTGAAAATAGGGGACTCTATAGAAAAATTGCAGTTATTCCTAAACAGTAATTACAATACTTTTGTTAAACCCCATAAATTAAAACTGCATTTCAATAACATCTTGATTGTTTGATTTAAAAAACAGAGGCAAAATGACAAAAATTGTATCAGTGGTAAGCTAGTTCATTACCATCACGAAATCACATTTGAGTAAAGTCGCTAAGCTAAAATTACTAAGATGGATCATTTCTGCAGGACTGAGTTCATGGGGAGATAGTGGGGGAGGGAGTAAGGGACACAGGGAGTGCTTGTACCCTTGTGAAACGGGGAATGCAGAGACTGAGTGATGGGGGAAGTTGGGTGAGGGGGCTCTGTGGGGCCTGAAAGAACACGGAAAAGAGTGAGACAACATACATAAGCATCACAACAAAGAGCATACAGTACTGACACGGAGAGCTAAAATGTGGCAACGCTTCTTAATACTGAAAGCTAAAATGAAGCAACTGATCCAACTCTGTATCTACACAAAGAAAAATGAGCAACTCTGCAGCAAATAAATTTCTACTTTGTTTATAAGAACAGTCAGTTTATAGCATAAATGTTAGCGCTGGAATTCAAACCATCATGCAAAAGGAATCTGCTGAAACCATGCTCATTTAAAGAAGAGACATACTAAAAGATGAAAAAAAATATCATTTTACAACAT
Source organism: Oreochromis niloticus (assembly GCF_001858045.2). Classification (NCBI taxonomy): domain Eukaryota; kingdom Metazoa; phylum Chordata; class Actinopteri; order Cichliformes; family Cichlidae; genus Oreochromis; species Oreochromis niloticus. The sequence goes on along the minus strand of NC_031981.2, from coordinate 8,119,402 downwards.
AGAAATCCTATATTTCACACCGTGTTACCGTGTAAAAACGACCTATTCTTACAGAACAGGACACAAGCATGGTTTCTCACAATTATTGGATTACCTTAACATGCAGGGAAAAAGTACAATAAACATGACATCTATGCTAGGACTGTTTTTGTTTCTAATATCTATTAATGTAATTAGCATGCAGATACTTCAGTGGCAAACTTGGGTTACCTTTGCCTGCCTCTACAGTGGGCCGAGTATGAGCTTCAAGGAGAAGAGAAAGAGAAAGAGACAGAACCTCCTCAGGGTTGTCATTTTTACAGGAATTTCTGACATCTGTCACTGCACTGTGGCTACCGTTAGGCTGCTTTAAAACGTTTTCTTCCTATTGAGCTTTTATTTGGTTCACCTTAAGTTAAATGCTTAAACTTCAAATTCTTGGACACAGGACTCACTTGTATGCATGACTGTGAAAGCCTCCTCTGTGATGATGGGGCCAGAGCCCTTGTTCGTCTTTGCGCTTAAGTAAAACTTGTAGAGCATGCTGGAGTTCAGGTTACTCAGAGTAATGGTGGTCTCGTTGGCTAGAAAGGTCATGAACTGGACTGGTCCCAGTTCGCTGGTATTGTTGACTGCAGACACGGCAAGAAACAGTCAACAATTGGAAAATGCAAAGATGAAAGTTCAAAGGAAAAAGCACAAATGCTGCATAATACTGTGGCGATACTCAAAGCTGAGGGGGACTGCAAATCCTACCTGGTTGGTATTTCAGAATGTATCCAGTGAGACGTCCATTGTTGTTAATTGGTGGGCCCCATTCCAGAGTGAGAGAGTCCAAACCAGGGTTGATTACATTGAGAAAAGAAGGAGGCCCTGGTACTGAAAACAAAACAGAATTAAGTCAGAGTCTGTTGGCTACATGAGCATTTATAGGATACAACATGAAATATTTTATATTTGAAGGGCATATAATAGTGGCTAAGGAGTACATGAACCTGTATGACTGTTAAGGCTTTAATTGGATGTTGGCTCTGTGTGCCCTTGTATTTGGTAGGCTGTCTTATTAGTACCAACAGTGCTACTAGCAGCAGGTAAAATATACATTTTGTATTAATGTGTACATTTAAGATATTGTAGTATAGCAACATTCAAAGTGTGGTCATCAATTTAAAATTTGGAGGAACTTGGCATCCTTTTACAGTACAAGTTTTTTTATTCTTCTTTGGACCGAAAGACATACACACCTCCCTCAGGTGTCTCAAATGTCTTGCTTTGGCTAGAAGGCCCTTCCCCTTTGTTATTAAGGACTCTGATAGAGAGACTATAGACACTGTAAGGCTGGAGGCCTGGCAATCGTCCCTCACTTCGGTTTCCACTGAAAGTCAACACTTGCATTTCCTGATCAGTCTCCTCTTCTGTCTCATGCAAACCATGCTTTCGCCTGTAGTATACCTGGAGAAAAACAGACCAAGATTTAAATGAATCATTGCGGTGTTGTAACCAGGTACCCCAACACAAAACAGGAGACAAAGAGTGACGTTCAGTAAAAAAAGCAGAGAAAATCTTTTTGGCTCTCCTTCAAAGTTCAAAGTAACTTTTTTATATTTTTTACTTCCTATACTACACTCATTCAGACAGACACTCACAAGTCACTTTGTTAGATACACCTTTTCAACTGCTTGTTAATGCAAATATCTAAGCAGCCAATCACATGCCAGCACCTTCGTCGGGTTAGCCATGTAGACATGGTTAAGATGACCTGCTGTTCAAACCCAGCATCAGAATAGATGTTGGTACCAGATGCTGCTAATCTGCTGGGATCAACTATTTCTTACAATATACAAAGAATGATAAAAAAAAAATCATATGGCAATAAAAGGAAAACAAGAAAATATCCAGTAAGCAGCAGTTCTCGGGGAAAAAATGCCTGTTGATGCTAAAGCTCAAAGAAGAATGGCCAGACTGCTTTGGTTTCGGTTTGGTGGGAGAGCAACAAGAACTTAAAAATAACCACTTGTTACAACCAAGGTTTGCAGAAGACCATTTCTGAAAGCACAGCAGCAGAAGACCACACTTGGTGCCAGTCCTGTCAGCTAAAAACAGAAAACTGAAGCTACAATTCACACGGTCTGACTAAAGTTGAACAACAGAAGATTCGAAAAATGTTGCCTGCTCTGACGAATCTTGCTTTCATTCAAATATTGGGGTCAAAATTTGGTGTAAACATCATGAAAGCATGAATGTGGCATAAGTCACCATTTTTCAGACAATACCTTGTATCCCTGTAGTTTTCCTCTGACAGAGGGTGGTGATATGGGCTCCCAGTGTACTTCTGCCAGTGTGCTGTTATGAACCATGACCTGTATACTCTCTGGAGCAGACAAAGGCACTGCAAAACAGAGAATATGAAATATTAATTTATCATGGATCATAGTCTTTTAATAGTAAACACAGTAAGGTTTTATATTATGTCACATAACTACTCTTATTTCTGACTTGAGCAATACTATAAAACAAAATGACAAAAGTTAAAGCCCCTGTTATTGAAACCTTAAACAATACATGCTCATTCTCAAACTTCCAAGTCTGCTTTATCTATTCCATCTTCCATAGTTCTGATCTAATACCAAAAAGAAACTTATTTCCACGAAATTCACTTACAGTCTTCTCCAGAGTACCCAATCGCCACTTCAGGTTCAGGCCCAACACCATAATCGTTAAAAGCTTGAACTTTGATTTCATAGGGCACATAGGTTGGCGTTCCAGACACAACCCACTGGGATACATTGGCCACATTCTGTGCTGACCACTCCTTCTCCACATCCTTCTGTCTCCACTGCACTTTATATTCCAGACCGGGCCCATTGGACTGGAGTCCTGTGAGTGGCTACACAGAGAGTAATGTTAATTAGTACTCGCATATTCCATCTATACAGTACATTTAGGCTAACACTCAAATCAATCTGAAATATAATTAAAACCATCTCACTGTCCAGGAGATGACCAAGTTGCCTGGCTCGGTTCCTACTCCCTGAACACCTGACGGGTTTTCATCAGGAGCTGAGAAAACCAAAGAATCCTGGTTCAGTCTGAACTTATTTTTGTGTTAAGATGATTAACATATTTCTATTTTCAGTGACTTTTACCTGCAGGGTTGGTCCTATATTGACGTGAGGACTGGCTCGGCTCACTATAGCCGACACGATTTTTAGCCAGCACTCTGAAGGAGTAGTAGACGTATGGAGAGAGGTGCAGCTGTGCTGTGGTGCTGGTACCAGGAACCTCTGTCAGGTTTGTCCAAACTCCTGGCTGGTGGAGAAGATCCCCATACTGGATCACAAATTCTGGAGAAGATAAAAGATTCAGATTTCATGAATGTTTTTAACAGCAGAAACTTTGTTTTCATTTGTACAAGTCATAATTACTGTAGGTTAAATCATGTCTGCCGATAGTACAGTCTGAGCAAACTGCTCCAACACTGAGAATTTCATACTTTCTATAGGACTGTTGTTTTCATCTCCTGGGGTCCAGGTGAGCTGGACACTCCTCTCTGTTTGGTCTGTCAGCTCCAGGTCAGTCGGAGGGTCAGGTTTCTCTGTGAATGCAATAAGAAATTTAGTACCTCGCTTCTGTTTCCATATAAAATTTGGCACCTATACAACACCTTTCCACAATTAAAAACATAACAGCAGTAAATGAAATGTACAGCAGGTATTTTGATGGGTAGCTAGTGAGGTTAACACCAACATTTTTTAGCCGGATTACATTATTCACTGTGTTTTTCTTATTTAAAAAACACGAATGTCAGTCAACAGTTTGTATACACTCACACAGTCCTGAGGAGAGGTCTAAATATTGAAAACGTGGCTGCAAATGTACTGATCATTAACAGTGACGAAAAACTTTTAAAACTCTCACATGCATTCTATGCAAGTATGGTAGGATTTAAAGTTTATGGCACAACACGCAAGTGTTAAGACAAAACTGACCAGAAATAATCAGACCTGAGGGTCAAAAGGTTAATAGGTCAATCACAGTCAAATACCCGAACGCTGCACATTATTGCCAAAAATTAGGACTGTTATATCCACATTTTTTTGACAGTTTTTGCAACTTTATCATTTTTTATGACAGGCACTTTTAAAATAATGCATTTTAAAACTACTAGACAAAATGAAACTGTGTAATATCATAAAAAAGAGGGAATTTCCATTCATATATCAAATAAAAAAACAATTATTAATTTATGATTTTGACCAAAACCTGTGTGATCTTCATCACCAGGACTAGCTTCATATCATCAACACCAGCTCATCAAAGGTTACTAGCAAAAACCTGCCCTATGGGTGGTTCTTTACACGGGCAACATACGCTGAATACCACCCAAAAAATTAAGAACTGGGATTTTTAATAAATCTTTAAAAAACAAAAAAACAAACCAAATAGATGTTAAGCAGCGCTGTATGTGTGTCAAAATTTGTGCAAAGTTTTGTTTAGACTGGCCCACCCGTTAAGCTATGATTGTTACAATTTAATTACTTAATTAACTTGAAAATAGCATTATTTTGTACAGTTTTAGCAGTTGACTGTGACCAACCCGACAGCACTGATGATGATACCACTGCTAGTTAGCGAACAGCACCAGATTTGTTCAGGTGCTGCAGGTAAAACTTCACATTACATATGATGTGTCATCAGAATTTAGTGTTCGTGTGTGTTAAAATGATGTTTTCCATATTGTTAAAGGCACTACACTTTGCAAAAGTACATAAAATGCAGTAGCTAGCATGACAGCAGCAGATGAAACACTGCAAAGGCAACTTTAAGTACTTGTGTGTTTGATTTGAGACAACAGACTGCCAAAAATTACATAGTACAAAAGTAATGTACAACATGAATGGAAGTAGCCAAAGGATACACACAATGAGTTATGCTAATAGAAGCTACATATTGGGACAATGTGGACATTGTTTACCGTAGACAATTGCAGGAGTAGGAGTCGCCTCTGACAGCGAAAAGCAGGAGCAAAGTGCAAGAAGAGGGTTAGAAGTTAGGGACAGACATTTAAGAAACAGCAGAAAGATCTCAATGGTAATGTTATTTTAGGAATGTAACTGAAGCTTGAGGAGAAAACCTAAAGTTTCAGTGCAATTAAGGAACCAAAGGGGGTTATGATTGGAGGGAAAAAAATCAAACAATAGAAGCAGGAAAGCAAAAAAGACTCTGAGTCTGTGTTAGAGATAAATGATAACTACGTTAATACATTAATGTGAGAACGTACCGACAACAGTCAGCATGGCACTGGCTGAGTCCTGATCGAGGGTGGTGTTCATGATGCAAGTATAAGTCCCCTTATCATCATCAGTCACGTCTCTGATGGTCAGACTATCAGCGTCCACCTCAAACCTGAAAGTATTAACAAGAAATAACGTCAGGTATTTCTACAGGGTCAACAGAATAAGTGCAGTCTCAATGGTTGGGCGTACCTCTCATCATCAGGCAACTCTCCTCTGTCTTTGAGCCAGGTCATGGTGGGAATTAGGGAAGGGTCATGCTTGACTTTACACTCAAAGACAGCGCTCATTCCTCTCTGCACCACCTTGTACTCTGGCTGCTTCAGGATACGTGTGGGCTCTGCAAAATGGATAACCATTATGTCACCGCTGATAACCTAATGCCCACTGACAAAGAAGATTTGAACCACCAATGTCACTGTCTGAGTTGGGATTAGACTATACTGACCTTTAACCTCCAGAAAGACATGGTTCTCCTTGATCCCAAGGTTGTTTGTGGCAATGCAGGTGTACTTTCCGCTATTTAGCGGCTGGGCTACATTTATTTCCAGTGTACCATTCTCATGGATTACATATGGGTCAGTATTCCTAATGCTGATCTGACTGTCTTTGAACCTGCATAGAAATGGCAACCAAGGCGGCTCAAGTATAGTACATTGCATCTTAGCTTTGAAATCTAATAATATTTCAAATGAGCTGACAGTTACCATGTGATGGTTGGTATAGGCGAGCCAAAGGAAGCACAGTGTAGTAATGCAGGGCTGTTGGTGATGACCTGGTACACTTGGTTAGGTGGAGTGAGCACCCTTGGTGGTTCAGCTTTAAAGGAAAAAAAGAGAAGATGCTTGGTAAAACTCATTAATATGGCCATTTTCCAAATTGTTTCCAACTAAAGATTTGTATGGGGCAGTTCTAATATGAAATAAATATCTCTTAACTCACCAAGAACACTGACAAAAGCATTCGCCAAGAGGTAGCCGAATTCATTGGAAGCATTACACTGGTAGACAGCGCTGGACCCTGACTGCACGTTGCTGAGAATCACAGTGTCGTCTTCCACCTTGCGGCTGGGGTCCTCAGGAGTGTCTAGCACAGGGCAAGATGATCTCTACATCATTATCTTTAATTGAAAATGAGCTGGAACTGAGAATTCAGTCCCCAGCTAATCAAGTTTACTATTTTGTCTGCTTTAAATTAGAAGTGATCTAATTTTTCTTACTCTCTATGGGAATTCCATTGACAAACCAGTCTATCCTTGGTTTGGGTTCTCCATTGACTCGACAAGTCAACACGCCAGTTTCATTAGGGGCGAGGATCAGGTTCCTGGGAATGCTGACCCAGAAAGGAGCAGCTGGGGATAATGAACAAGACTGAAGATGCTCAGTGAAATTCTTGACGAGCTATCACTATAAATCTTTCTTTAGCTTTCAACTTAATATAGGAGAGAAGACACTGGTTGTTTCTATAAATGGAAGATTCAAATGTGGATTTATCTGCTTGCATTAGAATGCATTTATGAATAAAAATTGGGGTTCAGAATAAAATATGGTAATACTGTAAAACAAATTTAAGGGCATCAGTAACATGCCTGAGCTGATCTGCCTACCTTTGACAGTGACCTTGATGGTATGGTGTATAGTGCCCAAGTTATTTGTGGCTACGCAGCGGTAGTTGCCAGCATCATTTTCATTCACATCAGAAATCTTCAGTGTTTTCTTGAAGTTGTGGTAGGACACTCTGTTGCTTGGTAACTCTCCTCCTTCTTTCTGCCACGAGATATCTGGAGTCGGCCTATCACAGAAGAAAAGAGATTTCAACAAACAACTCTTCCAGTCAGTTAGTTTTTCTTCTCTTTCAGACACTGCGGCACTAATTTGAGTAAACATAAACCCTTAGAGTAGTTACTGCATATGCCAACTTACAAGCCCTCAGCGATGCATTCTAGCTCCAGAGTCTGCCCTCTCAGAACCATCTTGGTGCTGGTGGTGCCGAGAGGCAGCATAAAACCAGGACGACGCTCGCCCTCTGGGCTGCCTGAACAGGTCAGAGCACAAGACCATATCAGCACCAGACCAAAACATTATACTTTAAGACTGCTCTTCCTAAAAAACAGAGCAGAAACCTCAGGGATGATTTACATTTTCAAAGGGCAAAGGGAGAGGCAAATGTAGTGTTGATGAAAAACAATTTGTGGATAGGAGAGATGGTTCAGTAGAATGTAAAAGAAAGTCTTTACTAACAGCATAAAGACAATACCGGAGCAAAGGGAATGTCTTTGAAAGACCCAAGCATTTGTTTCAGTAAACAACCCATGCATATAAATGCACAGCTGGACTGACTCCAGTTGTAAGCCAGTGCCTTGGTCAAGAGAACAGTGCCAGCATGTTTTGATGCAGGGTTCAAATAACAAAGGACCAGAATTTGCAGGAAAGGTCAGAAAATGGCAAATTATCCATATCAAGTTTCACAAGGTGGAGACGAACAATGTTACGTAAAAATAATGTTAACATAATAATGTACTTTAATTTGTGACTATAGATAATTACTTAAAGGCTACAAACTGTCATTAACAATTAATTGATAGAGTTGCATTTTGCCTTGTATCACACTTTGTATCTTGTTTGTATTGATTAACGTTGAATTTGAATGAAGTAGGAGAAACCTGAGGAAGGGCAAGTGTTACTTACAGAGGAGGGGATTGAGGCCAAGTTAAAGGTGAGTGAGTGTGTAAGTCAGATATGGTTATGCAGGGTAGTAAAAACAGGGCCGGGTTCACACTGAAGGGGGCTGAATGGGTATAAACCAGCACTCACCACTATAGAAATCAGTGATATTGTATAAAGCAGCCAGAGTCTCATTCATTGTTTCCACTGTAATATAACAGAGAATCATAAGCATGCAAAACTAGGAAATGCAATGCATTTCCTAGTTTACATTGTATAGCAAAGCATGTGTGTCACCCAAAGCCATAATTGAAAAAAACAAGAACAAATAAATAAAATAAAATGAAAATAATTACACAATTATTATTAGTGAGGCTGAGATAAGGACATTATAAAAATCAAAGCCCTTATAGAGCTCAGGGGAGACCAACAGAAAGTAACATTTATCTACGACAGTTTTCCAACAGTGAAGTAAGGAAACAAAGTTGTAAAGTAAAAGGGTGTCTACCAAAAGAGAAAAACTAATATTCAGTTTACAATACAAACTGAAAGTTTTCACATGTGAAATGCTGGAAATTACTTGTGCAAGCTTAGACCAGACCTTTTTAGCTCCATAGTTATTTCTAGCTGCATAGCTTCATAGTTTAGGATTCCATTAGAGATGCTTTGCATGGTTTTAAAAACCCTTCAGCTCCTCCTCTATTTGAAACAAGTCGTTTTAGTTCCTTCCTTTAAAAAAACCTACGTTTTTCTGATTGGATGCCCCTAACCTGGCTTCCACAAACAGAACCCAGTGCTTGTAAGCTCTGGCTTTTCACGTGAGATGACCATATAAGGAAATATATGCTGAGCTGACTTAAGCTTGGCTCAGTAGAAAATATTGTGAGAAATGCAGAAAAAGGTCCTTTTTTAATTTAAGTAATTGAGTTTTTGGCTTCTTTAAGGAGAAATCAATTGCTTATTTAAACCAGTTTTGACTTACTGTCCAGGACAGTGACTGAAATCGGCTGTTTCTGCTGGATGGTTTGTGTATGAGGAAAGCGAGCATAACAAATGTAGTCACTCCTGGTGTCTTCTGGGAGAACATTGGAAAAGTACAAGTCTCCATTCAGGGCCTGGGACACTCGTTTATCCAGTGGTAGCTTCTGAAAGTCTGGGAGGGTGAGAGAGTGACAATAACAAGCAACTTAACAATGCAAAAAGCTTCAATTAGCTCACGAGATTGTTTTATCAACTACATTCAGAAATGAGATGGGTCAGAAAGTTTTGACCCAATCTTTTGTTTGTGAAGGTGAAATTCTTTAGTCATTGCACGTTATATGTCTGCAAATATGTACACACGACTTACTATTATCCATCCAGAAGATGACAGGAGGGGGCAGCCCAGCAGGGGGTCGACATTGCAGCACAAGGGAGACCCCCTTCTGCACCATGATGGCCTCATTTCTCTCCTTTGACCATAAGGGGGACCCTGTGAGTCACAAACATTAACACCAAGAGGTTAATGTAGAGTGGATAATATTTATTTGTACTCAACTAGTCATCACTTTTAAAGCCCAAGCTTTTAGAGCTTATGCATTTAAATACAAAGAGAAGACTTACTGGACTGCCTGATGACAATGCTGTCGGATACGGCAGTGCCATGCTCATTGTTAGCTATGCATTGGTAAGTTCCCTCATACGCTTCAGCCCTTTCGCTGCTGATATCAATGACCAGAGTTCCTGAACCGGGCTTCATTAAAACTTTGGAGTCTTTTTCCACATCAAAGTGAGTCCCATTTCTTGTCCAGGAGAAGCTAGAACCAAGAAGTATAGAGCCATGAAGGAAACACATGGAGCAGAAGAAGATGTTATAGCACATTTATTCATGTGTCAGGCCAATCTGAATTACTAATTTGACACTAAATCATTCATTAGGCATTGCAGGGATTCTCTCACCTGGGATGAGGCTTCCCCTTGGCTTCACAGTGGATGACAATGTTCTCGCGTGGATCAAAGATGTAATCCTTTGGGGACTGTAATATTATAGTAGGGGGCTGTGGCACTGAAGAAACACGAAAAGAAGCGTAGTTTAGATACACAGCGATACAAAACCTGAATGTGCTGAATAATGCTGAATGTGTTCAAACAGAGGATCTACAAGCAGCATGCAACAAGCAGCAACAATCAAGACATTTATAGATGAAACACTCTGTGCAGCTTACCATCACATCTACAAAGCACCACTTTTTACAGTGTTGAAATAAGTGCATGCACATCATTCGCCAAAAGATTAAAAAACTCCACACCAGAAACCACACCAGTGTTTGGGGAAACTTACATCCTTCCAGTACTTTAGCTTTTTGTCCACCGTGACATGCCACACCACAGTAATAGAATATTGAGGAAAGGTGTTAGTTTTTGCAAGGACTAAACAACAGGTTCAGGTGAAATAGATTCAGGTACTTCTAAGCATTTGACTGAGCCTGCACACTTTTTGAGGGGAGGGTGTTTGGTAAGGCAGGTGCAATAAATGCTAGAAAAGTAGATGAAGACGTTCAACAGTTCAAACAGGTTGTGTGATACCAAGATAAACAGAAATCCTTAAAATCTGATTGCAAAACACCATGCTGAAACATGCAAAGTTGAAATAGAATAGATAGAATAGAAATAGATTATTGCTACATTTTCATGAGGTAAAATATCTTCACTTTATCTCACAATATGAAAGTATTTTACTGAAATTCCATTAGTTTGAGAAGAATTATACAAGCGTAACATCAAGTCTTACAATCACAGAGCGTGTAAAGGGCAATGCTTACGATCAAGAGGCACTTCAAGTGCTGAAGTCATGTGACTTAGGAGTGTCAGCAGCACAGCTCCGAAGCCTGGCACCCACTTCCTATTCCTGTCCATGCTCAGGTGTGTCAGTGGCACGGTGCAAACCTTTTCCCCTAGGTCCAACAGAGGTGAAGGTTGTAGACAGTGTGAAGAAGTCTGAATCTGCACTACACAGAGGAATAAAAAATACTAAGAAAAACTTACTGAGATTTGTCTTAGCAATTTTAATGGCAAAAAAGATTTCAGAATCAAAAAACGAGTGCACACGCACTATCCTCAGATGCATACAAATATGGTTAAATAATGTGAGCATGAGTCCATCCATTGAAATGAACTACAGGTAAATAGAGCTGAATATTTACTCTGTATTACAATGGAAAGTTTACTTTAGTTTTTCTACGAGGTTATTTCCAAAGTTGGGTATCTAGAGTCATGCTTGGCAAGTGACTCATGGTCATGCATAGGCTATCATTCGTTCAATGTAAAGACACTGGCAGGAGAAGTCCAAACAAACCGGATTCCCATCCTTGCAACTTAAACAACTTCAGCAGTGTGCATGCATCTGTCCTTCTTCGTTTGTTTACGTTCTCTTCTGATGAAAATGCCAGCGAGATAGACTGGCCCGGCACAATGAGCTTCCAAGCGTAGGTGCTGTCAGAATTAATCATCTGGGTGTTATATTCCAAAAAGCAGACACAGACTAATATGCTTGGGCAGTTTGTGTTGACTTATTTGGCGCTAGCTGCATTCACATCTTATTGACCTCCAGACAAAATAGCCACTCAAACACAGCATGTGCACTGCTGAGATGTTCCTCCTACCACGTGCGTGCCTGTAAACATATGACATGTGAGTGCACTGGGCTGGAACGATCGCAGCTCTGCTGCAGATATAGCCTCACACGGATTGGCACATGCATACAAATACATATCACATTAGAAGCACCATCGTTGCCAGTGTGTCATATATATCAAGTTACACATGAAACATGAGCCTCGGCTTCTGTTGCGTAGTTCTAAACAAATAGATGCAGATTGATGAGCCGTCACAAACACTCAGAATTGTGTTGGCATTAATGGGCTGCTGTAAACTGGGCCATGGGGAGCAGGACATTATGTATGTTTGTTTTTCCCGTTCATGTCCTATGCAGTGTGCATGAACTGAAATCATCATCCTGTTTTTCCTTCATGGAAAATTCCTTCGTGCTTTACTTTGAGTTTCATGGGGGGAATTGCAAGGTAGTTCAGAATAGATAAGGCTATATGGAGCTGCAGCATAAAGCTTCTATTTAATTGAGTTCTGGATTTAACAGGTTTGTAGTCATGGTGTGAAAAAGCTTTGCAGAACTTTTAAAACCTTCTTATACCCCACACAATAATGTTTTGACTCCCAAATATCACCCTAGGGATCATAAGATTTCCCCCAAAAAGTTTCATGTGATAAGACAGTTGTGGTCACAAAGACAAGTATATGGAATTCCAGAGTCACTTATATGGCTAATTCTTAACCAGATTAAAATCAGAAGAACACATGAGTTATATGTAATAAGGGATCCATGTCTCAGTGCATCCTGACATTTTGATTATTCTTAACCAGCACTTGCATCTCTGTATACACACTATTCTATGAGCAGTGAACAAACACACCAGTATATTATTTTGACAGAAGGGGGTTAAGGTCCTCAGAGGCATTTGAGGGTGAAATTTTCAGGCTCATTACTTCAGGCTATCTCTACTCTGCGGGACAGGAAGCATGTCTGATGATATGAAAAAGTATGGTAATGACTCTGACACAAGTATTGCGCACTATTGTGACAGGGCAGAGAGTGTGAGCTAATACAACCCTAGGACACAGCTAATTACACTGACACGTCCTATTGGATATTCCTCTCACAAATTAGTCGAGAGGAGAGACACCAGGGAGAAAGAAGCACACAACAAAACCTTTGAAACTCATTGTGGAGAGAGGCAATATGATCATGCAAATGTAATGGGCTATCCTCAGATTAATTACGATCATAGTCCATGCAGCTATAACAGTAATGGCCTCCCACACAGTGTCACTAGCCACGCTGAGCTGTGCTGGACCTTGGGGCATTTTCCCACAGAGACACATTGAGTCTGAGTTCATTCAAAAGTGAATGAAGCTTTTAAGTAGTTGTTTGGTCTAAAAGGTAATGATTAAAAAGGAGAAAGGATGGTATCACCGAGAATGAAGAGAATGTTCAATGTGGGTTTAAAATTAAGATACCTATAGCATTAGTGAAGACTGAAATACACTACATCATCCATATTACCATCCTATTCCACTCCTTTAAGGTGGAGAGACAAATTTTAAGAAACATTTTAAGCATAGCAGATTTAATTCACTAGGCATTCAATAGCGCGCTCTTTAGCTATGTCAGGAAGCTAGGCTATGGATTACGCTAGGCTACTGTTTTCTATGCTGAAGAATTGAAAGAGAATTTTTTAGCACAGAACAAAAAATAGCCTTAAACAATGACCCTTAAACCATGTAACCATTTGAGAAATGTGAGGAAACAAGACTCAGTTGCTTGCTAAATTGGTAAAAATGTATTTAACAAAAGTATCTTTAGCTTAATTAAGCTATCAACACAATGCAACTAAATCAACGAAGCTCTGCAGTATACATGTAGTGTAAAATTAAATATCAGCTGCCTTCAAAAAAATTCTCAGTTTATTAAAATGTTTTCTCACTTGCTATTAACTAAAAAACAAAAAAACAAATGCTTGAAACATCAGTTAATCACATTGTGCATTTGATTAGAATATTTTCCCTCTATTTTGCACTCCTAGAAATCCATATGTAACATGGTCAGTGGCAGTATTTACTGTTGGTAAATATCAACAGTACTCTTTTATGGGAAAGCCCAGTTTGCATTGGCTCTAAGATTATTACACTTTAACTCTTCTACATATATAAGATGACAAAAGAGCATGTTAGCTAATTAATGAGCATTACAAGCTTTACAACTGATTTTTACATGTGTAGAAAAATCAGCTTTTATATCTGACCTAAATCACATCTCCAGAGTGAAGATTGCCTGTAGGGTAAAAAAAAAAAAGGTAGACAACACAGATGACATAGTGAAGCATAGACACAAACACACATATGCATAAAATTAGCTGCATGTACAAATGCCAGCATCTGCATATTTCTACTGCTAGAACTCACTTGGGTCTAACTGGCACAGTGCTCAGACATTCATGTTGTAAATACAGAAACTTTAACTTGCGTGATCATACACAATAAAACTGAACTCCCAATATTTGCATGACAAGGACAAACAGTCCCTCAAACCTATTTGTTGCACAGTCAACACCGAATGTGTTTATGACTCCTGTTGATTGAATTTGTCATAATTAAAGCCACGAGGCTGTACTGTGCAGCGTGGCGGAAGATATCTCTCTGGCAGGAGACTCATCCACACAAAGACGCTTATAAAAGTGTAATTACACACATACATGTAGAGAGCTGGACATTCTTCCTGAAGCTAGATGGGAAAAAAATAGTTTCTCGTTGCTCATTTTTTCAGAGGCTCCAAACAAAAAAGCCAAAGATGATGAAAACAAAGAGGACTCAATGGAGGATGACTGGGATGACTGGCTAGTAGGCAAGTCATCTCTCATCCTTCTTTTTTCTCTTCTTACTGACTCAAAGGTCGAAGTCCACAGGTCAAAAAAGTCACCCTAAGGCTCTGCCTTTTCCTTCTTGATCACTCTATCCTTTCCTCTTTTCTTTCAGCCTGATCGTCACTGTGTTCTCCATTTCTTTCTTAAACCAAGCCCATGAGCAAGATATAGTTTCACTATCTCATCAGTTTTTTAATTTTACTGTAGAATACTTGATATTTTAAGCATTTAAAGCAGAAGGTACTCCTATTTTTCTTCAGAGTGAATGAAAAGAGTGTTCAGTGTATATCATAAAACAAAACACAGATCCTTGTATCCATGTACACAAAACACTGACCGTTAGCAACCTGAAAATAGTTTGATTTTGACAACTTTTTGCTTGCCTTCTTGCCAGAGCCAAGAAGACTGAAAGCGCTCTCACTATGAGCACACAGCTTCTTATCTCTGTGCTATGGTAAACTACCCAGCTTTGAGAGTTAGCGTATTATTTAGCATATTTAGCATAGAATTGAGAGCGAGCCAGTGAGTGTCATGTGGTGCCTCTAACCGAAACTAAAGGGAATGTTTCCAGTAGTGAGAACACACCTGATTCAGAGAACAAAAAACAAAAAAAAGATGATTCTGGATTTGGGAGAATCAAAAAGTGGCTCAGCTAACTTATGAGGTATATTATATGATATCAAGTTCACTCCTTCAAGTTTACCCATTTGTACTGATTAGTGACATTCTCCCACTGAAAAACCACACTGTAAGTATTTTATGTGGATTGTTATTTTAACTGTTAGGACAAAGGATGTTGCGTATGGAGCTGCTGGGCAGAAGGAATATCCGTGACCCTGTCATGGATAAGTGGAAGAGAATGGATGGATGGATGGATGGGATGGTATCCGAAGGTAAATAAGTGTTTAACTAAGCAATTATTATTATATGTAAATCTAATAAAACAAATCAAAGTAAAAATGGGAGAAAGTATAACCTACAAATGGTCTCAAGTGAAAGTTCAGTCTCCAGGTTGAGGGTTTGGTGTCACTCCACTACCCCAACGGAGGTAGCAACAAATGACCTATATGAATACTTGCTACATACAGTTGAAGGACTTGCTGCTTGCTACTGAACTCCTGGTTACTTTCACTCAAATTACCCTTGACAAAAGCAGTCATCATAAACAGAGTCAACATTTCAGGATGTGAAGGCAGCTGACACAAACCCAACAGTCTTCTTAGTTCGTAAACCCTGAAGCGACTTGCTAAGTTGGTCACTACGCAGCCCTCAGTCACACTGAGAGACACTGAGAGATGACAGCCTGACTAGAGAGATGAGTGAGGCAGAAAAGGGAAGCGGGAGGAGAATTAGAGGGAGGGACGGAAAACACAATCATCTGTAGTCGCATCAAATCATAGTGACAGAGATATTTGTGAACAATAGACTGAGTCAGACTGCTTTCAGCTAGACTGGACTAGACTGAATGCTCTCTCATCTGTACTGTAGCTCAGCACTCAGATAGTTCACTCTTTTTACATAGCTGACATCACAATAAAATACGTTCAGTTTGTAGAGTAAAAGCTGCAGTTCACCATGTAATCAGAATTGACATCCGATACATTTTCTTTGATTTCTGTGTTTCTTTCAGTCAGTGAAAGCAGAGTTTATATTGTCATTCCACTGTGGGCACCCAGAGGTACAATAATTATATGAGTGAAATCCTTTAGAAACATCAATAAACACATAAAAAACGATACTCAAATAATACCAGCAGCTGAAATATATTACTCCAGGCTCCAGAAAAGAGAAAGGAAGACAGAAACAGCTTCCTGTAACCAAATACAAAAAAAGTGCAGGCTGATACCAAACAACTGCTTTTGCGCTACCAGTGCCTGAGGATAGAACTTTACCTCAGTGGTTCGCAGTACTTTCACAACTGATGCTGCTTTCATTGATGAAAAGCAAGTGCTGGTGTCAGTCTATCAGGGAATATTAGCTTTTTTCATTTATAATATAGGAAACATAATCCAGTAATACTGTTATACTTTAAAAACCGAACATTTTTTTTGCTAACCTTTTAGCTACTAAAACATAAACAGCCTGTGAACCCAAATTTTTAGATCAAACAGTGACAAACAATAGAGGCTATTCTGTCCCTGAGGTAAATAATACCATCTTAAAGAAAAAAGATCAATGATCATTATCCTTGTTGCTCAGCTTTGGTCTCCATCAGCTCCTTCAGATAGATAAATCCTATTCTACACTAACGCCAGAGGAAAGTTACGGTATTGGAAATAAGCCAGAGATGTAATGATACACCATGAAAGAGACACTTACCTATCAGTCTTCTGAGTAAAGGGCTCGTGTTAAAAACACCAACCTACTCCTAGTGCTGTATCTATCACTTTCATAACCTTATTGGCTGACTGCTCGACTCATGTTCTCTATTTCTATCTCTCTCTAGCCGATCTATGACAATGAACTGCCTGTTCTTTGGGGCAAGGCCTGGACTGTGTGTGGAAGAAAAATAACTGGTAGCACTGCCTTACTAATCAGCTTTGATAGATGAGGTGCTATTCATGCATGCTCTCATATCTTTTTACAGAACCTAGAATTATTTACTTTACTTATCTATGCTTCACTGTAGTTCTCTTTGCTTGGACTGTAAGGTGAAGCAGTACTCGGTACTCGGTACCGGTCACAATCCCATCTCATCACAAATGGGAAGCTATGCAATGCAAATGCAGATTTTAATGAAGAAAAGCACAAAAATTCAAACTGGTATGGATTTGATGAAATACCTATGAGATATTATTGACGTGTGTGTGCGTGTAAATGTTTTTATAGGAAAGAAATCAGGAGGCTTGTTGTGGTGTGGAGAATCTGAGAGGGAGCAGTTTGCCATCCAGGGGCAGTAGTTGCACAGGGATGAACTACTGGCGTATTGCTGTCCTTGAAGGTACCGGCCATGGCCAATTTGACCTCAATCCTTTGTGCTGTGGCTGACTTCTTGCCAACCTAGGGCCTTTTCCATTCTGTAAGCAGTGCAGGCTCACGCACTCTGAACCACATCTTAAATGCCTATTCCAAAGCACTGGAAGAAGGAAGCTCAAAGAAATGGCCGAACGGACATCCATAAAGTCAAAGCTAATAAATACCACCCCAACCTACCCACTCAAAGTTTTAGGTTACAAAAGGAAGGAAACAACTCCCAAGAACCTGTCCTGTTTTCTTCACAAGATCATCTTAAAACCAAAATGGCTGATCTGCAGGTGAAGACTTACTGTACCTCATCTTCAGTTGAGGCGTACAGGTTAAGGGGTGAAACGCTGGTGACACTGCTGAGTTACCAACCAAGACTATCTTGAGTAGGCCACATCAGTGATTTCCTCACCTCACCTTGCTTAACATGCACTATTTTTAAGAAATACAAGCTGCACACACTTGTATACTTGGAAGATAGGGAGTATAAGTAAGTATATATATATACACATATATATACACATGTATATATATATATATAGGTATATATATATATAAAAAAAAACAAAAACACCCAGCACGCCCCTGCGGGCGGTTTATCCTTCAAGCTCGGGTCCTCTACCAGAGGCCTGGGAGCTTGAGGGTCCTGCGCAGTATCTTAGCTGTTCCCAGGACTGCGCTCTTCTGGACAGAGATCTCCGATGTTGTTCCCGGGATCTGCTGGAGCCACTCGCCTAGCTTGGGAGTCACTGCACCTAGTGCTCCGATTACCACTGGGACCACCGTTACCTTCACCCTCCACATCCTCTCGAGCTCTTCTCTGAGCCCTTGGTATTTCTCCAGCTTCTCGTGTTCCTTCTTTCTGATGTTGCTGTCATTCGGAACCGCTACATCGATCACTACGGCCGTCTTCTTCTGTTTGTCTACCACCACTATGTCCGGTTGGTTAGCCACCACCATTTTGTCCGTCTGCATCTGGAAGTCCCACAGGATCTTAGCTCGGTCATCTATATATATATATATATATATATATACATATAAGTATATAAAATGTATATACTTTTAAGCAGTGAGCAGTTTGTTTGTTGCCAAAGATCATTTCAGCAGGATTTACCCAACTTTAACTGCTGACTATCTATGAGTCTATCTGCTATTTGGAAGTTGATGTAGAGGGAGCTTTCACTACACTAACACCACTTCTTTACAGTCAAAATACAGACCTGGCAGGCCCATTGTCCTCAATAGCCCCCAAACCGGATCACACGCAGATAACTAATCAAAGCCAACTATCTAATGCTCTTTTGCATGCGGACACACATACACACAGTGTGGGTTTTCCCTTTTAGGATCAGTTATTCTAGCACCATCCGCAGAATCCCCCAGCGCCTGCTTTTCTCTGAGGCTTTGTGAAGTGCTGATGGTCAGCATGCACCACGCCATGTCCATTGTGCTTCCTGTTGTTTACTAAAGGGATAATGCTGAAATGGCAGGGGACAAGGTCACACCTCCAGAAATAAAAGATGTAGCCACAGTGCCACCCAATACTGTTGTGATGACAGAAACTAATACACGTAGGTACAATGTGACCTGGTTTTGATACTCATATGTTAATTTGGAAATGCATTTATAATCAATTTTGCTTGGTCCAAGAAATGATGCAATTTATAAGGGATGGTGTCATCTGCATAACCATAAATGATACATATGCAGGCTGTGTGACTGTATGATCATTGTATGGGCACATAGACACAGTTGTGTTTCCTTAAACCAAACATAAATTTCACATTTTTAAATATTTTCAGTGAGTTTCAATGCAAGCTAAAGTCAAGTAAAAGAAAAGGTGTTACAAACCTAGTTTTATGTTTTTAGTCATAAACATGCACAACTAGCTTCTCCCTTATTTGCCTCTGAGGTATCTGAATGTTCCCAGATGTTATTGAAAGGCATGGCACACTGACTGATGGTCTTGGCTTTCTTTTTTTTTTTAGCTTTGTGCTGTTTAAATTTGTGATTTTTGTGCTAGTGTGCAGGAGCACGCAGGTGACACGAAGTGATCAAAGTCATAGCAGCTATATATCTGAATGGGTTGGTGAGTGTCATCTGACCCCCCCATATTTCATACTGGGATTATCACTGGTTGGTCGCTGTTTGCCTGGGGATTAAAACATCGTGCTTTACAAGCCTTTAAAGCTGTCGACAACAGGTCTATTTATGAACGAGGAGTCAAAGTGAAACTAAGCTTATGTAATATCATTCTGTGCTGTTTTACTGGCCAGTTTGTACATCTGTCTTGCATAAAAGGGGACATAAGCTGAAAATCTGCTGACCCCCCCCCACCACCGCCACCCTGTAACCACTATCAAATTCAACCCTGTTGAAGTAAATTCCCATGCATATCCAACCACTCATAATCCCATGATATAAAAGGTTGACTGTAACAAAGCAAAAGCGTATCTTATTGTCTTTCCTTTTTCTCCTATTGAGGGAAAGAGAGGAGCCCTGCCTTTGCAAGACGTGAATGCTAACAGCTTTGCTCCCGGCATATTCGTGTAAAAGAGTGAGAAAATAGCTAGGGAGGACTTTGAAGGTATCATTCACACGGCCTAACAAAGGAAACAAACTGCAGTGTTCATTTTGTGACAAAAAGATTAATGGCACTAAGAATGGGATTGTTTTTTAGATCGAAACATAAAAAAAGCAGACACATCAGAGATTATTAGTTGTATAAATGCATATCATGTTGATAGACAATGAAGATCCAATAAGAGAGCAAAAGACTCCAAGTTGTCTTTTCTTCCATCAAACCAAGTTTATATACTTAAACTATAGAGGCTTTGTAAATGATAACTGCCTTAAAACAAGGACAGGGGGATACTCATCCATGCATAACTCATCAGAAGCTATTAACGATGGCTTTCATTAAAATTCGCTTCATCTGATGTCAGATTTTACGGCTGTGATATCTGGAATATTGTGTGCATTTCGCCAGGAGTAGGGACATGCTTGCTGCTGGCTGCCGACAGCCCGGTTGGGTGTGTGCAGGCATCAGTTGCGAGTGTCTCGCCTGTCTAAGGTCATCTCATCAAAAGCCATGGGCTCAGTCAGAGCCGGGGGCCGTGCTGGCTCAATCCATAAGTGATTTTTTTGTGTTTGTGTGTGTGACAGGTGGTGTGAGGAAAACTCGATAACCCTGAAAAATATGTTGATATCATGTAACAAAAGATTTTACAGCCTATATAGCCATATTGTTTTACTCGTTCAGTCACTGCAATAAATGTCAGTTTGAGCTGCAATAATTTACAGAAACATCCACATAAAATGCAATGAATGCCTCATTTAATTGCTTTATTTTTAGTGATGCATATCCATCTTTTTTGCAGTTATTCCAAAACATTTCATCTAATCACTGTATTCTTATTCTAAAATGATCTTTCACAAAGCATTTACTATAATTGCCAAGGTCTTTACCATCGATGATTAAGTTTGTGAAATGGGAAAGAAATCATCTGCACCATCTCTCAGCTATGAAATGAAAAGCAATGTTTTATTTAGCAAAATGAAGAGTAAACAGTGGTTCCAACTACACAGAAATCCATAAAAATCATGTATCTTAAAGTGTTTTAAAATAAAGATAAGTTGACACCAATTAAGGCACTGCAACTGCAGAGGCTTCTGCTTCAAGGTGGGGCTGTATAAAGTGTGAAAAAGTGTGTTTACTAAGAAGAAAATTAAAAAAACAGACCCTAAAATCAATGGGCAGTCTCATTCTAATACAGTACTACAATGTGACAGAGCATGAACCCAGCTGGGCTTGTAACCGAGCCAAGACTCATTGGTATTCCTCCGGGGTTACTGCTAGGTAAAGGGTATCAATAGATGCACATGGCTTTGGTACGTGACTCTGACATGACTTACTGTGTGTCCTATAATTTATTTTGTTTCCAGCATGTGGCTGTTTTTATCCTTCGGGGCAAGACTGTTACACCTTTAACTTACTCCCACATATGGCTCTTGCAGTGATGATATAACAAAAATAGTCACATTGTCAAACCGATTGACAGGCTAACTGACAGTGCGATCGGGGCAGGCGGGGGGAATGAAATGATGAGGGAGAAAGAAGACGGTGGGAAATTTTTAAGGCGGAACGGGCTGAAATGTTGACAGGATGGGACGGGGGAGGGGACTGATTGACAGTGTTATAGCTGCGCAACAAGCTGGCATGCCCCTTTTTTTTTCTCCTCCACCCATCTGTTCAGAAGGATTACTCATAGAGACGGGTGGACAGGAGGAGAGAGGAAGCTGGAGGAAGAGGGCAGGGAGGAGAGGAGATCCATCATTACAACCTGCGATAACTGAATTCAAACCACTTTTCCATGACTTCTTTTCAGTTAAATAAACTGCTGCGATAATGACTCACTGTTAAAATTATGGCTCACTGCAATATAGTAGAGGGCTCTCATGGGACTATTGAGGTAACAATGATAGTACCGGAAGGTGGAAACACTGTAGTGATGTGTTATGTAATTGCTGAGTGTGCTCTACTTACTAAGACTATGGCTCCCCAGCATGCTGTATAGCAGTGGCCTGTTGGTCGTGCCACTCACAAGCCATTATATTTGTTGCTGCTCAGTATTTATTTATTTATTTATTTTGTATTTATTTATTTTGTTCCTGTCTGGCAATGCAGATTTACGTTCCTAAGTGGACCTCAGTATTTGCTCGGTATTCCAAAAGCAATTACATTCTAATGCGCTGTTTAATTCTTTGTACCTCAAAGCACATTACCACTCTCTTTCCAGCCTTCTAACATTTATACATTACTACTTGATAATGACTGTAAAACTCCCTGCACTAATCTGAATGTGTTAATTCGCATCAATGCACCACGCTCCTGTCTGTTTGTGTGTCCTCTGTATGTGCACTCGAGTGTGCTGATTATCAGGTGAGCAGCAGATGATGCCAGGACATGTGGCTGCTATTTATCCAGTCATAAACAATCCCCTGTGTTCAAACAGTTGCTGAGTAATTACACTAACCTGTGGTGGCCTTTTAGGCTGCGGATTTATGGGGACTTTGGCTGTTTTTATTATGTGACCTTAAGGATTTTCCATGTTTACACTTGAATCTGTTCCCAAAAAATCTTTCATAGCATGTGCCTGACCTGTGAATACTACTCTAAATAAAATCAAACTTAAATGATCTGTTATGGCAATTTTCATGTCTTGCACTCAAGTAGCTTTACATGATTCACAGTTTCACAGTTCAAAACAATTGTCAAAAATAGGGCACTTTAGCTACTTTCACACTTATTTTAAACCAGCTGTCTTCTGATTGGCTTCCCCATTGTAAACAAAAGGGTTGACCCATAAGCGTGGTGCTGTGTCCCTGAGATTACCATATTAGGGATATCCACGCTTACTGACAGCATACAGAACCAAGAGTAAAAAAAAAAGTCTAAAACCGAGCGTTTCAAGCTTGAGCCTTTGGCCCATAGATTTTACTCGCACATAGGCTAATGGGTTGTCGTAGCTATTCAGAGGTTACAGCATCCACAAGGTTTATTCTAGTGTTCTCGCTTTTCTTACTTGTACTTGCTGAGTGTATACACTGCAGATACAAACAGGGCAGAGCCAAGACTGCAAAGGGTATCAGTCACTGCCAGCTGTGAGTCATGCTCAACACTCAGCACTTTTCATCTATGCTAACTGACCTTTTTATTTGAAGTACAGCCAGGGATTGAGCCGCTTATAAAGTTCATAAAATGATCTGTCATGTGTATTTACAAATTGAAAGATATTTGTAGGTCTGTTAGACTCATACATTCGAGTAATATAAACGTCTGTCAGAAAGAAAAAAACTCTGTATTTAGCGTATAATTGCAACCAAGTAGAGTTTATGGCTTTGTACAAACTGCAGTACCTCTTTGGCATGATACTAACCATAACACAACGGGTGCATATTACTAAGACGAAAATATAAAAAGAAATGCCAACTAAAAAAAAGCACTAGAACAGACATGCCATCAGCAAAAACTGGGGTTGGGGTATTCGAGGAAGAAGAAGCTGGCTGACACATTCAGTAACATCATTGTGCACACGTAGCATGTAGCTGCAGTAGCATTACAAGTGAATCAGAGCAAAGCATAAGCACTTTTTATAGTTACTGAACCTGGGTGACCCTCTTCTTCTACTCTATAGGTAGAAGCATTATTCTCTCGGTTATACACATAAACAATTAGAATAATTGAGGAAATTTAAAATCAACATTTCAAAAGATGTTTGAAAATTTTTAAGAAAATGATGTGAACAAGCAGCTGCTTGCTCAACGTGTTCTCAGAGAACCGTATCACAAACCGATTTTTGAATCACATTTACAGAAGAAGAATGGGTCAGCATCCCGAGAATGTCACATGTCATTCACATTGGAACAACCAGAACCAACCATCATTCAGACTCACAATTTCATCAATATATATAGAACTCATTCAGACTGCTGTCTCCTCCAATGCTGCCATATCATCAACTATATAATGACATAATCTGCTTAGCTACCCATTAATGGCTTAAACCTCTGTTTTATGTATTCTCCCTATATAATGATTTTTTTACATCTCTATGCTACTTTTAAATTCAATAATATATCACTCATTAAAGAGAGAACGATGTAAATTGGCTCATCGTGGAGAAAATGTAGTCAAGCAGTCAAAATATACTCAGAAGCAATCTCTGACTCACCTCTGAGGATTTATTCTCAGCTGCTGTTTGTCTTCAACGGATATTTCAACCTGAAAAAACAAGACGAAAATGACTATAAATAAGGAGTTTACCTCAGATTAGAAATACTATAAATAATTCACATCTAAGCATTCATGGGGAATGACGCTGACTCCTTTGACATCATGTAGCAAGGGTGCTTTTACTGCATAATATTTGGCAAAGAAAATCTGAGTATATTTAAAGTCTATCACAGCTTCCATTTATGCAAACTCAGACCAGATACCTAATCAGCATCATGTTAGAGGGAAGGAGTTGGAGTTAAAAGACATGTTCACTGCTCTCAAAAAAGACCTTGGATTTCAAAAGAGACTGAGAACCTTCAATTAACTAAATACACTTGGCAAATGCTTATTTAGGCCTCTTTGATTCATTCATTGCACAAGGCCAGTGTCACCCACCAGCACTACATAAATACATGGGCACCTCCACTATCCAGGGAATACCCAGTAAATGACTGCATATTGCTGAACACAAGGACCTCAATCAATAACCAAAATCTCTCCTGTCATTTTTATTACTTTTATCTCCAGTAGGGACACACGCACAAATGAAAGGTTACCCACCACCATACACGCACTTGCACACAGTGACCTCTGCTTTCCCCAAACGGCCGTCCCTTCGTGACCGTGAATGCCTTATCATAATCTCCCGAGAGACACTCCATTCATCTCATATTAGCAAAACAAATGTGACAGACAAAGAACGGCGGCGCATTTGGACGTGAAGCCATTAAAACTGTAGTTAGATCAGATGGGAAAGATGGTGAGTCATGCAATAAAGCAAGGTTGAGCTGTTTGAATTTACTAGATGATGTAAAAAGATGAGAGAAGGTTCTTGATCTATTACTTAGATGCTGTCACTTAGAGGAAGAACCTGAATGATCCAGCCTAAGCCCAAAATGTGATCTGAAGGAAGTAAACAATAAAAAAAAAGGAAGGTAGTTTGTTATTGTATAACCTCACCTTATAATTAAATAAACCCAGCATTGAATCCATCTTAATGAAGACGACTGAAAGTGCATTGATTTAAATGTGTCAGGATAAACTGAATGAATTTTTCATTGTGAACTGGTCTGAAATGATCTGATCCGATTTGAACTGAGCTGCATTGATCTTATCTCAGCTGAATTGAAACAAATTGAAGTGAGACAAAAGGGGGCAGACACAGATCAGGGAAAGAGGAAGAAACAGTGTGAGATGTTAATGAATGGAAGCAGGAATGTAGCAAGTCATAAAAAAAAGGCAGAGCGAGGATGATGAGGGGGAAAGAGTGCTTTTAAGAGAAAGAGATAGAAATGAAGAGACGAAGAAAGATGGGGAACAAACATTAAAAAATGAAGAGAGAGCAGGAATCAGAAACATCCATTTTTAATCGGCAAATCTAAAAGCGCTTCATCATCTTAGCGCAAGGAGGGGGATGGAGAGAGATACACATATAGTATAAAACGAGAGGAGAGCTGGGAGGTGCTACAAGAGCAAAGCTAGCAGAGCTGACCCCATGCTCTAGCAGGTTGCCATGGAGACAAAAAAAGAGACATGCAGAGAAGAATAAAGAATACAGTTTCCCTTTCAAGAAAACACTTAAACATTTGGGGACCAAACCAAACTATAACAAAACTTTGGGGGTGTATGTAGGTTTGTGTGCAAACAGTCAACTTAGCAAAAAGTAAATCTGGTTTCAATAGCTTCATAAATTAGGTGTAAAAATAACGATTATGGGTCTGCCCCAGGCCTCCTTTCATGTACGGAAAACCTCAGCCAGGAGCTCCTCACCCTATCTCTAAGGGAGAGGCCAGCCGCTCTTCGGAGAAAGCTAATTTCCGCCGCTTCTATCTGCAGTCTCGTTCTTTCGGTCACTGCCCACAAATAAGGGCTGCAACGCAGATCCACCGGTAAATCAAGAGCTAACATACATAGCCAAAACATAAAGAACAACTTGGCTCGAACAGAAACACGATTGCTTGTAAAGGTAAAAAGCAAACAAACAAACAACAAAAGAAAAACATAGAAATTGAAAAATCAATAGAACATTAAATAAATCAGAACCTGCAATTTAGAATAGTTTGTTAAAAGAGGTCTTAATATAACCTGTCAACAAGAAAAGAAAACCCCCCCAAAAAGCAGAAACTATAAGATCCTTGCCAGAGCAAGGATCGTTAGAATTATTTGAACAGAATTAAGACAATAAAAAAAAGTTAAATTAACATCTCAGTAAATAAAACAGGGATTTTAAATTTTAAATGCAGTCTTCCTTTTCCACCGTTTTCACCAACATCCTTAGCCAAACAATATATAACCGCATCAGTAATTTCCATGCACCATTTGCTTTTCCTTTCACATGGATTCAGGTAGTGAGCGATCCCACGATGCTAGGCTGAGTTTTTTGTTTACTTAACCAGCTGCTAACATCTCACTCTCGCATACCTTTGTAGCCTGGTTTTACTCAACAGAGTGATTTTACCTCAAGTGGTGTAACACGTTTGTTGTTTCCACCTTTAGCAGTAATAGTTTTCTTGAATATTTTGAAACCTACTGTGCTTTGTTGGAGGTTATTGACCGAATTCCCTTTTCCTTACTCCTGCTCCCAGACGTGCTTGTACTTGTGCAATTTATGTAGAACAGTATTGTCTTTCCATCCATTTTCTACAGCTTATCTTTTTTTTAGTAGTATTTTAATTTACAGGCTGTCAGGGTAAGTTGTATTGTTTTTAACTTGTTAGTCTGTTGGCCTGGTTGGAAAATGTTTAAGATATTCTTTAAACCTTGTGCAAGGCCCTAAAAGGAAAGTTAGGACAGCATAAACAGTATTAAAACAAACATTTTAAACTCCCCAACAAAAAGCAAAATCTGTATTTTTCACATTCACATTGTTGTTTATAATTTTAATTTCAAGTAATTTGTCATAATTTGTTTTCTCCACACTGACTTCATTTTAAACAAATGGGAATTATTTTAAAACCCAGGACAAGAGACAAGTTACCCAACAAGCACTCTACGTATGTGCTTACACCAACTAAACTGTGATCACCATTCTGGATTATTAAAGTCATATATGTGCCAAGGCCTGGTGAAATACCGCTTTGATTTATTATCTAGCTCCTGTTTCAATTAGCCTTTTGAGTTTATGAATCCACTGGGAGTCAGTAAACTGCAAGCGTCTAAATGTATCGGTGTGGGGATTTTTCATCCTGTGATAGAATAACTGACCCCAGGCATGAATAGAAATTGTGAGTGTGGGCTGTAATCCCTTAGGCCAAGGGGGCCAGAGCAATCAGCGATGGTGGCAGCTGCCTGAAAAGCACACTTAACACATGCCCTGACTGCCTGGCCTCTTCACTCCCTACCTTTAAAGTAGTGAAATATTGTGTCCAGACAAGTGTGCCATCAAGTCTTACTCGCTTACATTTGATCTCCACACACCGACTGACCTGAAGCCAGAGTGGAAGCAGCAAATACAGGCTTTCAGTCCCACAACAACAATAAGAGAGAGTTGCAGGTATTTGCGACCATGTTTTGGTTTCATTGTGAAATGAGAAGAAAAAACAAAGAAAAACGAGTGCTTCCATTGGATGTAGCACCTGAACAGTGACAAATGTCTATCTGTAGAAGCTTTTTTGTGCACTTTTTCAGACATACCATCCGTGCGTAATAACATTTTGCTGTGATTGTTTACTACCATGATTGTGCCCATGCACATCAGTCTATATGTTCCTTTAGAGACAGAAAATGACAAATGACATTATTAAGATGCGAGCCTGGTAGGGTTCAGTGGACCGATTCATAGTGTTGTATAGATATATAGCTCCCTTGGGCAAAGAAAAATTAAAATTGTATTTGATTTTCTTTAAAGAAAATTCCACCATTAATACAAGTGCTGCAGTTTAAATGTTGAAGATACCACCAGTTCCTGTCAGACTGAACCTCTTTCAGTTTACAGCTTATGCAGTCCAGACAGATGGAAATTATATAATTGTATTTCTTATGATACGGCTACATTAAAAAAGGCCACAAGTCAGTGTCAGTTTGACCTTTCAGACTGCTTTTGAAGCCTCCCCCAAAACGATTTAAACCCATACATTCCCTTGTAATGGTTGTGTGTGTGCTAGAGACACAGACTGAAAGGGAGGGTTGGTTACCATGACTGTTCTACGGGGTTTTTAATTTTAACAGTCTGTGAGCATCCTTCAGATGACAGACAGCACACATAGTCCAGTCCCACACAGAAAAGGGCCGCCAAAGAGGAGCTGGTTTTAATCAGAGAGATTTATAACCTCCCGCAAGTTTATTTCTTCCCTTCAGAGGTTAAAGAGGCAGTTCTCCCATCCGAGCTTTTCCCACTCGACACCGCACAGTGCACACAATGGAGTCATCAAGAATGTCAAACATACACACAGAGACAGAGGAGAAAGAAAGATAAATCAAGATTAAAGAACAGCAGGAAGTAGCTTTTTAATTTCATTGGCTGATTCTCTACTGAGCTTTCTGCAGCTGGGCGATGCATACTGTAAAAAAGAAAATCCAGGTATGAGATCTCTGGGGATTGATCCAATCAACAAACTCATCTCAAAGTCCCAGCAGAAGGATGAAAGCATGAGTGAAGCAGGGAGGGAGTAAAAACGTGTTTGGAGCAACAGAAGAAGAAACAGGGTGACTGTAGGGAAAGAAATGATGTGCAAGATGAGCCGATGAGCCAAAACTGGTGCAGATAAAATACTCTGACTCTGATTTAACAGAGTCAAGCCACAGTAAGAGGGTTGTGAGTGTCTGGATTCCTGCAGGCTTTATATGGAAATGCTCATTTGGGCTATAAAACTTAATTTAACATAAACATGCACTCCTACTCCTAAAGCTTTAACATTTTACTTCCTTCACAGGCCACAGATCTATGCAATTAAGCACCTTGTTTGAGTTTACTATTCAGTGACACTCCACAAGAGATAACAGCTGCTCTATCAATCTGACAAGAATCTTATGACGTCCTAAATTAACTATCATTACAAATTTCAATAATAAACTTAGAACATGAAAGCAAATGTTTAGCCTACCAGCAAGTTCACACTGCAAAAGTCTTTATCTATAGGAGTCTTTAGACTGCAGGAATTTTTTCATAATCCATGTTATTGTTGGGGGATTTGCCTTTTTTGGTGTGAAACTGAAGAACTACATTTGTGGTGGTCTTTTATGGTCTAGCAGGCTAAGTGCTCTCCTAGCATGGTCGACATATAAGTGCTTACACTAAGTGTTCTAACCAAGCGGCAACCTCGGGGGTTGAAAAATGAAACCAACATGGTGGTTCGTTTATTTGTCACTTAAAACTGACATCAAATAAATTAATCTTTTCTGTTAAAAGGTCCAAATTTATTTATGAAAAATAAATGTGGTTATAGCTTTGTACAAAATATAGTTCTCATCTCTCAATCTAAATTTCCTTTCATGACAACTTTTTATTTTTCAGCTCTTGGGTTTCTGTTAAAGTATATATGTCTTATATAAGTTATGCATTATTTTTGATTGGCATGTCTGTGCTGACCACTGTCTGTCTACTACAGTAGGTGTCTGTTCAACCAAACTGAACTGTCAGTGAGCTGTAGGTTTGAGTACCAAACTTAAACGGTAAATGGGCTGGTACTTATATAACACCTTTGTTCTCAAATTGAGACCAAAAAAGCACTTCCTACTAAAAGTCTCATTTGCATAGACTCACACATGGATGCATCGGGCTCAATTGAACATTCAGTAAGAATACTTCAACATGTAGATGGAAAAAGTCGATGGATCGATCTACCAACCTTGGTAGATGATCCACTGCCATTCCTAAAGTACTGTTTCACACTAAATCAGCTGGTTCCAAACCTCAGAGCACACCAGGGTTAGGGGATGTGTGGTCACTCCTGTGACATGTTGAAACCAAACAAACACGTTGGGCAATGGCGGCAGTGGCACCCAAAAACCAAAAACCGAAATCTCAGGTGTGGTTACACTTTTCAAAACTCAATGCAGAAAATGCTTTCTTTAACATCTTTATTGCAGAATGTAAAGCTGGATATGGCAACACATCTAACCTGAAGAAAAACCTGGTAAAACACAAAATACAATTAAAAGCTGAGTGTACTGGATTTGAAGCTAAATTTATTGACACACATGCTAACTTTAGCCTCCCTGTTCTCTAGCATAGATCAAGCTTAGCCCCTATCATAAACAAACATGTTATGTCAGATAGTATGTCTATGTTTAACATTTAACTCTAATCAAAAATCGAATACCATGTAAAATTATAACATATTATCACTATAAGAGTCATGTCAACATCACAGACATTTTTTTCAGGCAGTTTCCTTTGAAAGAACTAGTACCAGATTTGGTTACTTTCATATTTAAAACAAATTCCATACCAAATCCTTCTGTGTTATTACTTTCTGGATCATTTTGGATGTGCTGTTTCATTCATTGTATCAAAAGTACTATTTAAGAAGTCTGTGCTCCGCTTCCTGGTCAGTAAAATTTTTGTATTATTTATCCACGTCTGCACTAATTAGCAAGTATCTTTATCTGTGCATCTTGCTAACCAAGTTGGTTATATCCACTCCAAATACGGTTAGTTCACACTCAAGAAATGGCAATATTAGAGCTTCAAAACAGCAGTCCACAACCATCTTTTATATCTTTTACAGTATATGGGTCACAAGCATGTATAAATAAGCTTAAACCACCATTTTAAAAAACTTGTGTAAACATTAACAAAAGGCTGAAAATTTGAAAAAAAGTTCTTAATGTAGGGCTTAAAAAACACACAAACACAAGAGTAATGGGTTGACAGTGAAGTTGGGGCTATTAAGCCTGCATGCAACTGAGGAAATACATCACCATTTTCACTGGCATACCAACAAATGACCAACTTTAATCAATTCAGCATACATAAGAGCTAATATATAATGATATATTGAAGGTTATATAGCTCTTGGGGAAGGCCCCACTACACAAACACAGCCTTTATAACAAGTAAAGCAGCGCAGTAAAAGAGCTGCACATTTTTATTGAAAGAGACCTTTTAGACACCTATTCTGGTTAATGAGGCACAGGTCTACACCAGTATACTGGACATTGTGAGAAGAATTTGGTTTGAAAATATCTTAAATATCCAGTACAGTATGACTGCTATAAAAAAACTAGGCCGCACAGAGCTTTAACTAGTGTCGCCATAGAGAGTGTCAAACAGAGTAGCACATGAAAACTTAACAGAGTAGGACGCGACACGTCAGAAACATGCTTAAAAAAAACTCCATACAGCCAGAACCCCGGAGACCCTCTTAACGAAAGCAACAACACAAAAGGGATGTAAGGAAAAGCAAAGATGGAGGCAGATGTAGAACTATCGCTGAGAGTGAAAACGAGTGGAGGACACTGAGAAACAGAACAGTGGAAATGAGAGTGTGAGGAACAAAAGGCTTGTTTAAAAAAGGGTGAGCAAACAGCAGAGGTATATGGCCCTATAGGACGCCTTGGAAACATCTAATATTGACTGCACATCTTTCACCTCACAGAGAGAAAGGCAGAAGAAGAACAGATGAGGATTGAGGCCTCCTAATATTAGTAACAGAAGTGGAGAGGGATTTCTCTAAGTGATCTCATTAATTTAAAACTCCTCAAATACAAAAAAAAAGAAGTTCTCAGGCTTAAAGCTGTGATGAGGAAGTGAGAAGCTCATACAAAAGCTTTCTGTGTCAGCAATGTGCAGATCTGCCTGGCAGTGTGCTGTAACCAAGAGATTAAAGTAAATGGGATATCACGTTTTCCACTTTGGTTTAAGACAGGCACAGCATGAAGACTGATGCTTGATTGTAGCTTTATCAGACTAAGAAGCACATTTCTCCCTCTCCTGTCAGTCTTACTCCAGACAAACAAAAACCTTGCAGGAACAGCCATCTTGCACAGGAGACTCTAGCTCCTGTTTATTAGTGTGTTTATTAGGATTACTGAAAGCACAGCAGGTGTAGTATTCATACATATGCCCTAGTATTATGTTATGAATGATTTTTCTAGTTAAAAATAAAAATATTACGCACCTATTTTTTTAACCTATTCTTTTCCATTTATGTTACACAGTCAGTGTAATGAGGCAATGTTAAAAAGGATTATGTTCAGGGACTAAATACCCGTGGCTAAGTGCTTTAAAAGGCCACTTCAGGGATCTGAACAGTGACTAAATAAGATTTGAAAACACTCAATCAAGCTGTGTCTCAGCTATTAATTAATTGTTTATTTAAGATATCAGCCCAGCCTATATCTTATTGGAACGATAACGTCCTTTAAAAAGTCAATATGCCAGCCAGGCCTCATGAACATTTGTGAAATACTCACGTTTGTTTGCATGTTTGTTTACAATTTTTACATTTTTTAATGCAATATAGGACATATTTTATGTTAGGGGCATGTAAAAAAAGATAGGGAGGTCTTTTAAAAGTATGTGACAGGCATTTTATTTTAATGGAACTTCAATATTTTTGTAAAGGTAATCAAGTCATGTGTGGAGTTCCTCAGGGCTCTGTGCTGGAACCTATTCTGTTTTTAATATATATTTTTCCTTTAAGCCAGATAATACAGCAGTTTCCTGATGTAAAAAGATGTATCTTATCATCTTTTTGTTGACAATATTCAGATAAATCACTCATTTAAGCCTTCTGAAGTTTGTAAGCTCTCCGCTCTGATTGACTGTTTAACCAACATTAAGCAATTGTTCAACAACAATTGCTTACAGCTAAACCCAGACAAAACAGAAACTTTGATTATTGCACCAGACAGTGCAATACCTGATATTAAACAATGACTGGGTGATTTAGGTTCCTCACAGAAGGATAACCTTAGAAATCTAGGTGTTATTTTTGATGAAGCTTTTTCTTTGGAGGAACATTTAAATCAGATATTAAGAACCTGCTTTTTTCAATTGAGGAACATTTCTAAACTTAGATCCATCATGTCAACAAGTGAACTTGAGATGATAATCCATGCTTTTATCTCTACAAGACTCGACTACTGTAACAGCCTGTTCACTTGTCTAAACAAGAAAGGGCTAGCTCATCTACATGTTGTTCAAAACTCTGCAGTGAGGCTACTGACCCGTTCGAATAAGGGAGCTCGCATGACCGCTGTTTTAAAGTCGCTACACTGGCTACCAATCAGATATAGGTTCCATTTTAAAATTTTAGTTTTAACTTTTAGAGCACTACAGGGACAGACAGCTCCCTGTATTGCTGATTTGACTGCGGAATGCACTTCTTCTAATTCTACGGTGTCTGGACTCAGTGGAGATCTTTAAAAAGCAGCTAAAGACATTTTTATTCCAAAAAGCTTTTAATTAGACCAGGATTCTATGATGTATTTATGACTATATTGTGTTTTCTTACCTTTCTTGCAAAGCACTTTGTGACACATGTCTGTGAAAGGTGCTATATAAATAAACTTTACTTACGTTTGTTACCGTAACCCAATACTTCTTATATGCCTAAACTATACTGTACATAGTTCAGCATGATATGTTTGCTAGAACAGTGAAGTGCTAATGTGTCAGGTGTGCAGGACCTGTGTGAATATCTGTTTCTCTGTATGTCTGCCTAAGCAAAGTGCTAATAGCCCTCTGCTCTGCAGTTGTCTTTCTGTGAACCTTTCTGAGGGAAAGCTCTGAAATGTGTACTTGAGCTCCATATCACTCTCACTGAACAAGAACAAAGCAGGGGGATAGCTAAGCAGTAGCAGAGCTTTGCCATAAATGAATTAACATGTTTGTCTGTTTTTCTTTTGCATTTCGAAGTGCTATATTTGTTTATTGGCCTTGGGGTCAAATAAATCTCAGTTGCCGCTCGCATGGCTTTCAGTTCTGTGGCCCTCGGCTTTGTTAATGTGACAACATTGTCTGGGATAACAAAGGAAGGCTAATGTGCAAATTTCCCTGAGGCCTTCCTATTATCTGACAGCCATGAGTCATGCCCTCACCTGTGCAGAAAAATTATGACGCTTGGTATAACCTATTTGGATGCTTTGATGGTTCAGTGATACAGTGATGCTGCTGTTTCCTTGCTGCTGTGTGCAGGACCACTGTTGCATGAACTGGACACAGATGATTCCATACAGTACATACACTTGGCTCACACACACACTGCAAACCTCCTTTATTTGTTTCCTACCTTTGCCTTGATTTTCATTAAACAAATTCTTAATCAAACACCATTGATCTATAGTCAAATTCCAGCACACAAAATAAACCAGACAGCAAACATCAGTCTGAGACCTACAAACCTATCAAAGATTGGCAGGTTTGAAACAGGCTAATATCACACTTCTGCCATCATTTGGATAAAGCTGTTAAGATAATTTGATACATTTGTGACACTGTAGATAATAGACTATGTCTGTGTCCCAGTAGCCTCATTCTTTGACACCAATCTCAGTACTATTGAGGGCTTGCTATATCTATCTTTTCACACCCTTCCATGGCTTATGGAGGAGATTTAAAGATTTCATGTGTTGTTTCTTTCACTCCTGCAAACCTCTTATCATTCCTCATAAGACTAGCAAAAACCTTGTTTTGGGCCAGGTCTCCGAATCTGTCCATTCCAGCAAGTCATCAGCACTGTGACAATAAAAGGCAGCTGTGCTGTTAAAAAAAGCAAATGGTCCAGTAAAATGGAAACATGGGCATGGTAGGACTAACGACAAGTCACAAGCACGATTAACATCATTGTTGAACTGTTAGGCATGGTTTAATAATATTCATGACTTGTATTCTCAGTATTGGCTGATAGTGTAGTTTGTTTTTGTACTTCACCATGGCCACACATCACGTATGACTGGTTAGGGTGATATTTTAGGGCTGTCACATTAAGTAAATTCGACGACCGTGGCTCAGGGGGTTGGGAAGCGCATCTGTAACCGGAAGGTCGCCGGTTCGATCCCTGGGCTCTCTGTCCTGGTCGTTGTGTCCTTGGGCAGGACACTTTACCCTACCGCCTACTGGTGTTGGCCAGAGGGGCCGATGGCACGATATGGCAGCCTCGCTTCTGTCAGTCTGCCCCAGGGCAGCTGTGGCTACAACTGTAGCTTGCCTCCACCAGTGTGTGGATGTGAGAGTAAATGAATAGTGGAATTGTAAAGCGCTTTGGGTGCCTTGAAAAGCGCTATATAAATGCAATCCATTATTATAAATTCAGACTGGATACTATGCCACAAAAAAGGAGGACGTAAACATCTTTATTTTATATCATACATTTATACATTTATATCAATAAAGTACCAAATGGTTTACAGACATTTATGTAAAGATGCCAGTTTTTACATAGCGATGAATCCACACAAGCAAAGTGCACGTAGTCTGTTAAGTATTTTAGCATCTTTGAGCACACTGCTTTGGATTTCCCTTGGAAAACTTGTCTAAAAACTATTGATGAAAACTTTAAATAGTATTAGTACTACTTAAGCACAAGCACTTAAATAATACTTCCACACTGCAGTAATTTAAATAACCACTCATTACAACCAAGGTATGCAGAACAGTACCTCTGAATGCACAACATGTCAAACTTTGAAGCAAACAGGCTACAGCAGCAGAAGACCATACCAGCTAAAAACAGGAAACTGAGGCTACAGTTCACACATGCTTACAAAATGGACAACAGAAGATTAGAAAAATATTTTCTTGTCTGCTGAGACTCAGTTTGTACTATAACATTCAGGGCATATAACATTCGAGTTTTCTTGTAACAGTTTGGGCCTGTTAGTACCAACTTAGCATCTTTTAAATATCATATTTTGCCAATAGACAGAATAAAACAGGGATCTAGCTTCCTTGTCGGAAGAAAAGGAGCTAAAGAAGTCTGTGTTGACCTGTGAAAACACTTTCCTGATGAGTTTATGGGCTTAGCCACTTGTTTGGCCGAGATCAATAACACCAGGGAAAACTAGGACTATTGGACTTAGCAAAGTAGCAGACCCCAGCAGCTTGCCGTCAGCACATCTCACATAACACACACACACACACACACACACACACACACACACACACACAAAGAAGCAGAGATTATTCAGTTCTGCCCACGGGGCTTCACTGCCTTGTTGGAGAGTGGAGCTGAGCCCATGGTAGGCGAGACAGCGTGGACCCAGCTGTAAAAGAGAGGCTGTAGCTATCTCTATAGAATGACCCTAGTCAGCAGTTTAGTACTACTAAAAACAGATGCTGTCAGAACTAATGAGTGTAGCTCACAGCACTGCAGCTCAGGGTTTACATTGGGACAGTCCACAACAGAATGCCTTCTATTTACTCGTCAGTTAAGAATATGTCTTTGAATAACATTTCAGTTGTTAGTTAGTGTTCTCATCTCTCAAGTAGGACTAAATCTTTGTCTCATTTGATGTTTTGTTTGTAATCCTTATATAATACTTTGCTCAAAAGATAAATAACTAAAACAGTGTGTTGTGCAGGAAAGTCCTGCTTTCTCTTGCTCATTACAATATGGTTGACAATGATAATAACAGCAGGAAAGATTTGGGCAATTAAAGACACACTGAGTTAACCCACTCTACTCAATGCAGTGTTAATAAGGTTGCGAAGGAAACACGGGGCAAAGCCCTCAGCTGCACTGATGCACTCCTGGTCCCTAACCCTAATCCCAGAATCAATACTCTCCATGTCAAAACTAGATGTCCTGATACTTATGGATATGTAATACCAGGTCCACATCATCAAACAGAAGAGTGTTAATAAAAATGTCTACATACCAGTATGTGATTACATTTTGAAGTACTAAAAACTAAAAAAAAAACTAAACATATTCTCAGACAGAGAATAGCAGAACCACTACCCTTATGTGAGCCTGTATCCAGCTACCATTTCACTGAGAAGCAAACAACAGTATATCGCCACCACTTCAAAATGTGCCTCTATAACATGGACGATTGCAAGTGCAAGTGACAAGAGGGGAAAAGCACTCAATAATTCATTATTCAGTGCAGTATCTTGTAGCCTGGCTTTGATTCACC
Source organism: Oreochromis niloticus (assembly GCF_001858045.2). NCBI lineage: Eukaryota > Metazoa > Chordata > Actinopteri > Cichliformes > Cichlidae > Oreochromis > Oreochromis niloticus. The sequence goes on along the minus strand of NC_031981.2, from coordinate 8,082,228 downwards.
AAGAAGCAATGCTTCTAAGCAAGGAGATAAGATACATATTTTCATATTTTTGCATATACTGGATGCTACAGTCATACCTCCTAGGCTGTCTGCAGCATAAGCCCCTATGTTGAAGTCAAGAACATTACAGGCTACATCATCATAAACCTGAGCCCACTAAAAACGCATGGCATGAGCTACTGCCTCTTCTCCTCAGAAGCTGCTCTCTGAGGCACAAAATAATCTTTATTTAGATATAACTGGAAATTGCACTTATGAAAATTCATGTCAAATGTGCACAGGAGGATCTGGTGACAGCCTCCAGGGATGGCAGAGGGCAGCCAATGATTTTTTTGGGCTGTGTTAATTACCCTCTGTGCAGCCTTCCTATTCTCAGTAGTGGCCCCTGAGTACCAAACACCCCTGAGCACGCTCTCCACTGAGGAGCGGTAGAAGGCCAGCAACAGCTTCTGGTCCAGGTTATTCTTCCTCAGGACACGGAGGAAGTAGACGGTCTCTGATGTGCTGAGACACTATCCACTCAAAACACTTCATGACTACAGACATGAGGGCTATAGGTCTCATCAAGGCTGTCGTTTTGGTGATGGGAATGATAGTGGAGACCTTCAGACAGGTGGGAACGGTGGAATAGCCTGGTGAGGATCCCTGCCAGTTGGTCTGCTGGGCTTTAACCACAGCCCCAGCCTCTCACCATCCTCCTGACCTCATGTTTCTAGAGGAACGGGGGGGGGGGGGGGGTGCTGGGTGAGGGAGGTGAGCACCAGTGAGAGTGGGGGAGGGGTGGTCTCAACCTGAGTAAAGAAGGTGTTTAACTGCTCTGCGTTTGAGGCTGCTGTCAGGGGTTGGGGGCTCTGGCATTTGTAGTTGATGAGGGCCTGGTCACAGGGGTTGATGAGGGCCTGGTTGCCTCTCCACACCTCACAGGGGTTGTTGTCTGTGAAGAAGCCTCTATCCTCCTCCTGTAGACCTCCATGGCCTGTTTGATGCCCTGCCTCATGTTGGCTCTGGCGGTGCTGTACAGAAAACTGTCCCTCAGCCTGAAGGCTGAGTTACGAGTTCTGATCAGAGCCTGTACATCACTCGTCATCCAAGCATTTCAGTTAGGAAAAGCCCAGATGGTTTTGGTCACTGTCATATTCTCTACACAGCACTAACTGTAGAAAAGTACAGACTGAGTGAAGGTCTCCAGGTCCTGCTGTTCAAAGATGGACCGGTCTGTCAGATCAAAACAGTCCTGTAGCCGAAGGAGAGCATCATCTGGTCACAATTTAATGACTTGGGTGTTTGGAGGGCTTTGTTTCCTGAGGGGGGTGTAGGCAGGGATGAGGAGCAGAGAGTGGTGGTCAGATTGTCCTAGGGCGGGAGCCATGTTGCTTTGTAGACCTGCTTGTTGTTACTGTACACATGGTTCAGTGTCCGGTCCCCCCTGGTAGGACATTTAACATGTTGATGGAATTTGGGGAGTACAGTTTGCAAACATACCTTGTCCCCAGCAACAATATGAACATCCTCCGGGTGTGTGGTTGAGTGCTGAGTTAACGTTAACATTGGGGGGGGGATGTAAATAATGATAACTATGGCTACTGTCAGCTCGCGAGGTAGATAGAAGGGCCTGCATTGAATGACCAGGCCTCTAGGTCTGGTGAGCAGTGACTGTCTATAATTCTACTGTCATGGCACCAGTCCTGAAGCACATAAGCACAGAGCCAACAACCTCTTCCCTTACCAGAGTCTTCGATGCAGCCCTGCCAGTGTAGGGTCCAGCACAGTAACTCCACTGAGCCATTGGGGATGTTTGGATGGAGCCATGATTCAGTTACAATCAGTAGACAACACTCTAGGACAAAGCAGTTGTAGTAAATCTATGATGGTAGTTTCCCCATGTTGTTTGTGAGGGATCTGGCATTGGTTAGGAAGATGGATGGAAGTGGGGGTTTGTGTTGTTGTGTTCACAGCTGGACGCGATAGCCAGCTCTGCATCCCTGCTTTTGGTTCCTCTCCCCGCGCCATGTGTGTCACTTGCTGTTCCCAACAATAACCCACGGAGTGCCTGGTGGTCTTGCAATCTCGGGTGGGATTCTGTCCATCTCTAAGTGCTCTGATTCAGAATTTTTCCAATCTATCCCCTGCATGATATCATAGATAAAGGGCTTACCTATTTGAAGCCCCATCCACCTGCCGTTCAAATCCTTGGTTTGTGAAAGGCAGCCAATGAAAAGAAAGTTGGCTGAAAGGAAGCGGGAAAGAGGGGCTTGTTTCAGACAGATATACTGAGGAGTTCCATAAAGACCCAGTATGAAATCAGTATGGGTTATTTGAGTTCCAGCACACAAATATGGAGCAGTAAATCAGATTAATAGGTCTTCTTTAATGATCAAACAGTGTTTTAGTCTTTTTCTTAATAAATCCATTAAAAATTAGACAAAATGCTCAAACTGGCCATTATATACTGTATTTCAATAAATGGCAAATATTTAGAGAAATACCTTTTACATGTATATATATACACACATGTAAAAAACATTTCTCTCACTTTTTATGCACAGAGCCAAAGACGAAGGTAAAGATGGAGGAGCACAGGCAATGCTGCAATATTTATGAAACACGGGATCCACAATGGTAGGAGCGTGATGTCATAAAGAGTTTTGTATCCTGTCTTTTAATCATAATGAGCTACATTTTAATGTGAGGCACACACTCTTTTAGTCATGCCTTCTTTCAAATAACCAGCTTTGAAAGAAATGAAAAAACACTGGCAAATGGATAAGGAAATATGACAAAATCCAGGAGTATGGTATTAGGGCAACAACAACACCACTGATATAGCACTAGTAACTGTTATCATTGTTGACCGAAAAAGTGACGGTTAATGTGATTCAACCCTGACAGGACACTCCCTTGTCACCTGATAGCTTGTGTTACCTGCCTATATGAGTGTGTACCCAGAGGAGCTTACCGTGGGAAAAGTACATGATACCAGCTTTAGAAATGTAGCTGGTCTTCCTCTTATTGAGGGTCCTTTTGTGGATTGACTATCTTGCAGCTGGTATATCACATAGCTGTAACGGATGCCTGGCTTGAAATAATATATAACAAAGCAACAGTGGTTTCCTGTGGCTTTGCATTTAACACAACCTGGGGTCTTTTAGGCTGTCATTTAATAGCTTAAAGGGGAAGAAGGTCTTTATGGTTAAATGCCCCACATGATATACAGCACACACACTTGGACTCTGCCAAAAGCCACATTCTACAACATTTCCATAAAAACTAGAAGCAAACAAACAAACAAGTAAAAAAAAAACAGCTTGCAGCCAGTGAATAAAGGTTAAATAGGCTTTGTGAGTCACAGATCAGAGCTGAGAGTGGAGGAGAGATGGAGTGGGTTGAGGGTCAATACCAGTAGTGTGCATATGGTGGGAAAACGCTTGGAAGGACACAAGGGGGAAAAGAATCCTTGGCAAACTGAGAAGTGCAGAGATATATGCAGTCCCTCCAGTCATGGAAGTAGTTATAATTGAAATAATGTGGATGCATTCAAATCCCATAATTCATAACATTACTTTTCTTCTGTTAAGAGAATTACCAAAGGAAGATATGAAACAATATATGACGTATATCAGCTGGAGGAAAAAAGCTTTACATAACTTAAAATTAAAATTATTATTTTTTCAACTTAAAAAAATACTGGTACATAGAGATGCACTGACGGACCGAGCAGAGACCGCAATCGGATGATTTCCAGTGTTCTTAGCCCAGACTGGTGATGATGTCGTAAGGCATGTGCAATGATACAACTAGCAGAGTGCACAGTCACAGAGAAATGTCGTTACCATGGAAGCTCCTCACTGTGAGAGAAGATACAGAGTTTGTAAGAGCAAACCTAATCACCTTCACCCAGCTGAAAAGCAAAATTTAAAGAAGTTAACAGACACAAAGTGGCTAAAGCTACCCAGGGTTCAGAGCCAGTCACAAGCCAGCAGCCTCGGTATTAGCAAAAGATCAAAGCAGTTCCAAGGAAAATTATGGGGGTGAGTGGAAAAGAGAAAAGGATTGATGTCCTGTTATCTGATGAAGTAAAAATTATACTGGAATATGGTGCAAGTCACTAACATGTTTAATATAGAAATTAAATTTATATTGATATAAATCTGTTGCACATTCTTTTATTTGGTAAAATATGTCAGGTAAAGGTGGATGTACAGCAGCTCATTTTCATTTAATTTTTGTAGCTCTTTCTAGTACCACCAACACTATTATTTTGTTATAGGACAGGAAGTTTGCTTATAGCTATATATTATAGTATATATAGTTAGCATATCATACAGTTTGCTTACGTTGAGGTAGCTTGTCTGATCTCAATCTTCCTGTGAGTATCTGCAGTCTATATCTTAGCATTACGAGCAGCAGAGGCCTCATGGTTATCTCTTTCCCACAGAAGAGAGATACAAAAGATCAAAAGACTGCAGAAGATCTAGTAGCTAATTTAGTAGGAAACTGCCTGATTGTAATCTGTTTAATCCTTTGATCAGTATCAGCCACTGAGATTCACAAAATTGCTTCTTGCTGAACAGATGTGCATTATCAGAAGCAACTAAGGCAGAATAAAGCAAAATATAAAATCAATACATTAGAGACATATTCTATTAAAGTGTTCTTTTCTTCTGTCTGTGAAGCTCCAATAAGATAAAGTGCTATGACAATAGCCAATGATGCATTTGTCAGCCAAGGTGAGTAACACAACCTGGCACTGAAAGGACAATACAGAGTAACTGGCAGTCCTAAAATACACCAGCTCAGCAGCTATGAAGGTAAAGGAGACAGAGAGGTCAGAGCAGCTAGAGTCACAGTCCGCAGCCTTCTCACTGACGGGAAATGCTACTGACGTATAAATGCAGTCACACAAATGCATAAAAATAATGCTGAGTAAGAAAAAAGGGACAAGACTTCTTCTTTTCCGGCAAGTCAGACTCTACAGCCTGGCTTTCATCAAGTCAGCTAACATAAAAAAATATGCTGGAATTACATTTAAATGGATCGGTGCACAAAAAAGCATTATCATAAAAGCATATTTTTAGGTAAAATTGTATATTTGTTGTAATTTTTCTAGCAATTGTAATAGAAAATAGTACGTAATTTTGCATTAGCAGATCAAATGCAACTCGGTACCTTTGCAATATATGTTATTGTGGTGACAATGGAAGATCTGTGTTGGTTCAAACAGCATGGGGATTTCCAGTCTCTCCATAGTGCAGTTTAAGCATCTGAGTATATAACTCATCCGGTTCAAATAAAATTAAAGTTTGAATAAACAAGTATTAAAAGATATATATATTAACATGACAGATGCCTTTCTTTTTATCTCTTATCTTCAAGGCCGACAAACTTGAGGGTCTTTAATAGGTTTATCAGTCTGCTGATGGATAGCTTTTCCACACTGAGAACCGCTTGTCTTCTCGATCCTCCTCATCTGCTCACTGCACAGTTTATTTTTCTCCACAAAGCCATTCTTTGAGTGCAAGCCGAGGACTCTTACTGAAGGAGTGCTCAGAAGGGCCTTTCTCCGAGGTCAGACAAGCAGGGTCGAGGACATATGCGGGCTCCACTGAACCAAAGTCGCTTCTACCACTCCTATACTGACGATTAGCAGATGCTCAATTCAGAGTAACCCCTACGAGCAACTGGGACCGGGCTCACTTTCTCCTGAGGAAACGACTCCAGTCTTCCATGCAGTGTAGGCTATTCAGCCTGGTGTAGGTGTGGTAAGAGCACTGTCTGATTCAGGTCAGTGAAAGAGCTTAAAAAGCAATGCATAATTACACACTCTGCAAATCAAGTATGAAAACTTTAGGATAAAATTCCTCCACTCTTATATAAAATGATGATGCAGTTATTTGCGGCTGCATATGTAGTTAAAAGCTGCCAGTTTCAATTATACCCTATAAATACAGCCTTAATAGTCATTGTTAAGGCTGGTTGGTTCACACTTGTCATGTGATGCTGGTGCCTTGAACCAATTGGATGTCTGGTGCGATAAAAGAGGTTCTTTAATGGCTTCTTTGACTTAAATCCTTACTAATCATTTTAGAGCTGTGACAAAGATTCAGCTGCATGGGGGTAATTTTATTTTTAAGCTGCCTATACAATGAATTAAGCTCACACCGCCGGGATTTGAGCATGCTTCCTTTGTTTCCTTAAAAAAAAAAAAAAGAAAGAAAAAATTCAGGGATAAGAGGAACTGGAAGAATTTGTAGTTTGTCAGAAGTGGAAATTCATGTGGTTTTAAGATATCTGGAGACATCTGCTATGTTGTGAAGACAAGCATATCTAAATAAACTGTGCATATGTCTCAGTATATGAAATCGAATCAGCCCTTCAGAAATACATGTTGGACTTTTTTTTTTTTTTTTTTTTTTTTACACTCAGCAAGTGACATCTACCACCAGTCTGGCAACTCATCTGCTCTCACCCACTCTACCATCTGTTGCCCACCTGATCCCCACAAGCAACTCACCTGCAGTCTACAAGCAGGGTCACACCTACTGATTGCTTTCTATTCAAAAGGGCCTGAAAGAATATTGAGGGGCAGATAGTGACAGGGGCAAATAAAAGTCATTATTGATTATCATTTAGGCTTGATTGTTGTGTTACTATATTAGTGGACACATGCAGGATTCAATATGTGTGTATACATGTGAGCCAGGAGTTCTAGATTTCTATGCCATGCATCCTTTTATTAATCTTAGTATTCTTATGCTTCTTCACTCCATTCTCCAGCATTGTGCCTTCCCATTTCTCTTTCCTTTCCTTTCCTTTCCTTTCCTTTCCTTTCCTAATTCAATTGATAAATATTTTTAGCTATTTTTTTTTTCAAATTCCACAAAAGGCTTTTTAAGCTCTCTGTGCTGTACCTGCGTTTTTTTGCAGAGCGATATCAATTTAGGTTTTCTATGAACGATACCAATACCGATAACTGGTGATGTAAAACACCTGATATATTGGCCTATATATATATAGATAGAGATAGAGATATATGCTCTGCCTGACTCTGCTTGGATTTACTGGTTGTTGTCTTTGTGACATTCCAAAAATGTATTGTCTTGTGGACAAAGTATTCAACATCAACCCTTATAACATGGTTGAATGGTCTTTCTCCTTTCTCTTCTTTACATTAAATTATTTACATTAAAAATTACCAACAAATCGGCAAATATTTAATATTAGCCAATAATATCAGCCTGCCCATAAATCAGTTAGGACAATATTGTTTTCTGTGTGTAACTCTGTACACAGTCCCTGCCACTTGGTTTGAATGTTGTCAGCCCAGTGAACAGACGTTATCTACTATTATCAGTCTCATAGTGCCAGTAGGTGGCTGTCTCTGCATAATAAGACCTTGTTTCATTCTCTCAGCTAATCAAAAGTTAGCCATTGTTTTTCTATGCAAGAAGGGCAACAAAGTTCATAAAATTAGACTGCATATGTGGAAAAGGAGTAAATTAACCAACTCTCAAAGCTGCACATAAGTTCAAGACTTCACTTTTGGACCTTAGTATTTTGTATTTTGATCTAACTCGCTGTTAGATCGCCGTTGTTTTCTGAATTAAAACCACTTGATTAAAGTTGGAAAAATATCACAGTTTGGTTTAAAATCCCATTTTTGTACAACATAAAGAACGTGCTTCAAACCTGCATGAGCAGCTTATCTATGGCATTCAACACTGGAGATTTTGAATTTCTTTAAGAAAACCATCAGATGTCCTTCATAACCTGAATGTTTATCACTGAATGCAGTCTGCTGAGCAGTTAAAAATGCATTAAGCCTCTTGAGATATAACATCTCATTTTCAAAGGGGTCAAGTAGATTTAGGAGGGGGGGGCTACTGATAGCTGCAAACAGATCCATTTTCATATGTCTAGCTTGAAGGACTGACTTGTTTAAATGAAAATCTGGTTCTAGCTCACTGTCTACCCTACTACAAAAGATACAACTTATTGAGTTGATCACAAATCAAGACACAATCAAAGATACCAAGGTGAATCAAGATATCGCCCTGCCTTAGCTGGAGATTCAGTTTTTAATTTGAGCTCTAGTTTGGTGTTTATGTTAGCAAAGACATCAAATACTTGAATTTAGTCTTGCAGAAAATCAGATCTGCTTGACACAACACAGCTTATTTGCTGTAGTCCTCAAAGCCCCTCACTGAGCAAAACTGGGTCTCTTCCATCTTCCCGCAACAACATCATATTCCAAAAATGGAAAATACACACACACACACACACACACACACACGCACACACACAATTACAAAACCATCTGTCTTGTATAAAGAAGGAGAGGAGAACAACAGCATCTGCTCTATCAGAGACCGCCAGCAGAAGCTATGTGTCACCCTCCAGCCCTGGCTTTAACTTGTCCCCATTCTCTAATTCATCAATTTTCAACCACTGATGCTAATTTTCATGTGTTCCAATCCCTTAATGAAAACAGCCACCCAGACACATTCATCCATGAGCCAAGCGGTACAGCAAAGATGAGGGGTGATGTTTATGTTGCCCCACCCCGCCCCACCATCGCCGCAGGGTGCTATTAACCCACAGAGTACCGAAGGACCTATGATGTACTATGATGCTAATTGTGTTCATTCGGCTGCAGCTTCCACAGCACGAATGAGTAAATCTGGTCTGAAGACAAAACCCCAAGATGCTCCTGTTGTGACTTCATTAGTATGTGCACCTGAATACTTTATTGTTCTTATGTAGTAATAGCAAGAAAAAAAACAATCTCTGTAGACAAATTTAACAAAAGAAGCAATGTTTCCTTGTTGTTTCTAATTTCAATATATTAAACACCAATTCTAAAAGAAAAATGACACATCAAATACATACTGGAGGTCATAATGTAAGCTTTCCTATGGGAGCCACATAATAGTTAAAGTTGGATACTTGCATGTTTTTCCGGTTGAATTTAACAACTAATCAACAGACAAGTTTACTTTTCAAGGTTTATGATTATAAAATGTACATTGTTTTCCTTTATTTTTACATGGAATAATTGGATCTGTTAGAACAAGAACGGGAATTCAAAGACATTTGAAATTAGGAAACTGTAAAAGTAATTTTTTTCAGTGAGATTCTATTTAAAAAATATGAAAAAAATAGCAAATGTATTGATAATGCTAACATATTTTGGTGCTAATTAAATGATATTCTGATTATCATTTAATTCTGATCTGAAATTAAATTAAATTAAATTAAATCAAGAGGCTGAAATGTTTCATAAATGTACTATTTTTTATTTATCATTACTATTAGTTGCACTTTGCTTTACAGGTTGGATCTCGTTTGCCTTCAATATTAATTACTAATTGCACAAATTCAACAAGGTGCTGTAAACATTGCACAGGTGCTGCAGATTTGTTGGCTGCACATCCACAGTATGCATCTCCTCTCCCACCACATTCCAAAGGTGCTCTATTGGATTCATATCTGGTGAGTGTCGAGGCCATTTGAGTGCAGTGAGCTGATTTCATTTACAGGGCACCATTTTGCAATGATTTGAGCTTTGTGACATGGTGTGCTATCCTGCTGGAAGTCGCCATGAGAAGGTGGCTGAAGGCTTCAGATAGAATGAACATGGTCAGCAACAATACTAGGGTAGGCTGTGTGTTTTAAATTATGCTAAGTTGTTGCTAAGGGGTGAAAAGTGTGGATCACACCATTACACCACCTCCCTGAACCAGTGACACAATAAAAGGCTTAATAGATCCACGCTTTCATTTTTTTTTTTTATGCCAAATTCTGACTGCAAATCCAAATATAACAACAGAAACTGGAGCAGGTAATGTTTTTCCAATCTTCTATTGTCCAATTTTGCTGAGGCTGTGTAAACCGTGGCCTCAGACTCAGCTTCTTAGCTGACTTGAGTGGTACCAGTTGTGGTCTTCTGCTGCTGTAGCCCACCTGCTTCAAGGTGCAACATGATGTGCATTCATGCATTTTTTTTTTCTCTTTTTCTGACCATTCTTTGTAAACCATAGAGTTGACTGTGTGGGGAAAATCGCAGTAAATAAGCAGTTTCTGCAATACTCAGAACAGCCAGTCTGCCACCAACACCTGTGCTACTTTCAAACTCAATTAAGTGACCTTTCTTCCCCATTCTGAAGCCCAATTTGAACTTCAACAGGTCACTTTTATCATGTCTACATACCTAAATACACTAAGTTGCTGCCCTGTGATTTGTTGTTTGGATAATTAAGTTAATGAGCAGTTGAACAGGTGTATCTAACAAAGTGGTCATTCGCTTTATTCACACATATTCTTTCTTCACTCATTTTTCTGGTTTTAAAAGTTGACCTAATTCTGCCTGTAATTCTTCCTTGAGGTTATTTTCCACTGTAATAACCTCAAGCTCTAATCACAGCTATACTATGGAAAAGAAAACCTTTTCAGAGAATGAAACTAATTTAAAGCCTTGGTGTTATATAGGGGAGCTGACCTGAACCCTGATCCCCAATCAGTCTGAAAACAACATCATGCCTGTCTCTGGTTTCCAGATCGTTCGATCATTTGAGTCGACAGTGGTTAGAATGAGAATACACCTACACCAAAACTTCGAGCTCCATCGCCCGACTTCTCGTCTAATGGGCTGTGGATAAATGGGAGAGCAGGAGAGTGATGGTGACAGTGCATCTGCCATGAGTAATGGCTCAATGCTGGCACTGCTCTGACAGGCCGGGGAGTTTTCACAGGAGACTGGAGCTATGTCGTCTGATGTCTCATGGGGGAAAAGCTCACCAACAGCAGTCATGCCCACAGTGCCAACATGCAACACCTGCCATGCCATGGGATTACAATTATACTACTATTATAACACTATTTACAGCTGCAAGAACATTTAAACAAACCCAGTGTTCACTACTTTTAAAAGAGAAGATTATTTTAGGTAACATTTTAAAATAAAAAGAAAAGGACCTGAAGGAATTGTTGACTCGTCATATAAAAGCTGAGGTGACCGCTATGTAATAGCGGTACTGTTATATTCAAGTGTCTTAATGTAGTTCAGACTTTTCATTTCATTTTGCAAACCTGTGCTTTTCCGTGCTGTGACTTGTCAAAATGTTTTCAGTGAAAAGCTTTAATATGATTCGGTACTTGTCAGTTAATCTTTTTTTTTCTATTAATTCTCACCTGTGTTTTTTTTCTGTGTCCTAACATGGGCTGGCTTTGACAGGAGATCGTATAACTGCAGAGAGCTTCATCATGTGCGTTTTAGAAGAAATTAAAACCTTAAAGGCAGTCAAAGTTAGATATGTTTTCTTGAAGTCTCAGCTCTTGCTGTGTTTTCCTGGAAGATTATAAAAGAACAGAGTTAAATGCTGACTGGAGCTTTCGAAATGTAGGTTAGCAGGTTGATATTAGCATTCTGGTGCCGCCGCGCACAACACAATTATAGGCTTCCTGTTCACTGCAACAATTATTAAACCTACAAATATTTTCTGTGCTTTAAAGTAGTTTCTTATGCAGGGTCAATTTTTTCAGAATTTTTTCATAGGGGTGACCATTGGGGTGGCACACCAAAAACAGAAGATCGTGAGGGATGTACAAAGTGACACAATACGAATGACAAAAACTGCATATGTAGTAATAAATAACAAGTTAATGTTTCAACTCATTGTAGGCTGTCTTCCTCTCGCTTGTTCTCACGTTTACTAAAATTATTACCATCTTCGGATAGTCAGCAAATTTTGGGTGTGGCCAGTGCCCCCATGCCCCCCCCTTGGCGGTGCCCCTGGGTCAGAGTGGGCACACGGCATCAAGTCATATTGAATCACAGAGCGTTGAAACAAGAGCAGATGTACGCTGCAAATGTTAGCACCCCAAGGAAAACCCCCACAAAACTCACACTTTAAATTCTGCAGTGACACACAGTGCCATTCTTATTGCCTCCAAAAAGATTCTACCCACTCATGGACTGTTTTGCAGTCAGGTGTGGAAGTCACTGGTGACTTTCTGCAGCATATAAAACAAGCATGTATGCATTTAATTAAACACTGCAAAGAGCACTGCTTGTTTTTTTTTTTTCACTGCATAACAGGGACACTGGGCTCAGTTCCTTGAAATCACAATGAATAAGCAAATCAGGGTTGCAGTCATTTACATTACGCTGCATTTACATTTGAGTCTATATTATGTAGAGGTGGAAATCCCACAACACAACACTATCACAATATTTCATTCACGATATGATATTATGGTATGGTATGATATTTTATTTAATAAAATATCGACATTTGGTGATATCTGATATCAATCAGATATCAGTCTGCAATAGAATGGGATCACGTTAGCAATTTCATGCAATTTCTTCCTGATAATACAACAATTAACTGTGATAAATTGTCAAAAATCCCATATTTTCTATCTACATATATTTGTTATCTACATTTCTGTCTATCATATCTACATAGATATTCACATTTAACTGTTACAATTATGTCAAACTGCATCTGTTTTCAGAAATGTTGCCTCCTATCAAGCAACCTGTGCAATTACAATCAAAAGTGGTACTTGTGACTGAACTATTAGCTTGCTTAGGAGGCAGCAGTGTTTGAAGTAAATTTGCTCAACTAACATTATCCCAGGATAGCGGTGCATGAGATGAGCCCTCTTGTTCATAATATTCACAAAGAAATCTAATTTATTTAAAAAAAAATACTGCTATTTGGTGTTTCTGTAAAATACTGCGATACTATGCTATATCAACTTTTCTCCCACACTTGTGCTGTTATAGCAAATACGTTCTGTTCATTCAGCTCCACCTCCATCTCATCCACCAACAGACTTTGGTTTATAAGCCACGCTGTAGCTTCAGAACAGTCTCCAGCACATTCACATCTGCAGTCACACGCTGTAAGCAACTTGTCTGTTAAATTGCAGTCAGAACTAGTAGAATTTAAATAATTATTTACTTTTCATCCTGCCTAAATCTATACAACAGCAGAAATGTGCTGTATGGATTCTATGCTTTAATGTATAATACTGACAGCTTTTTGGATGCATTATACTATTTTTTTTAGTATGCCTACCATAATCCCCACAGTAAAATCACACGTCGTCCCCCATGTGCCCTAAACTCAGTTTCTTGTCTTTCTTGGACTGCGGCAGGACATCAGCTTTGTCACAACTCCCTGCTTTATTGCACATTTCACTCCATGCAGATGATCCCTACAGCATCTACACCATGATGGCCCATTGCTAACTAACCCTTAACACTGCATCACACCATTCTAACAAAGTGCAAACACACAAAGCACTCACATAACTGTTGTAATACATCTAGATGAATGGCAGAAACACTCACATTCCTATTAATGTTGGAGTGCTGTCTCATCCTTCGGTGACTGCAGTATTCTTTATTTCTAAATGCACATTTTGCAGTATTCAGGTGCACTCACTGAGAATCATAGATTTCTACATTTTACAGCATTTTGTGTTAAACTGTCTACACTTTAACAAACTTCCAACTCACAATTTCATTAGAACATGGCCAACATTTGCTCAGCAATATTCACTAATCGTTAATGACGGTTGTTGTGTTTTTGTATTTTCCTACTCAGTTGTATATAGTATTTGTATTTCTATTTTATTCTATTGTATATATTATTCTATTCTATTTTATTCTATTGTATATAGTATTTTATTTTATTTTATTGTATTTTATTGCATTCCAGTGTTTTCTAATTTCTGCTACATAACTTTGCACTTTTGCTGTAACAAAACAAATTTCCCACCTGTGGGACTAATAAAGGCCATCTTATCTTATCTTATCTTATCTTATGACAAGGGACGGCTAAAATGCTACTATTACAATTATATAGCGAGGTGAACAACATTTTTTTTAGCTGATGTAACAATAATAATATCATTGGGTCTAATATGACTGCTGATGTATATTTCAAGCAAATCTTGAAAAATATCAAAGGCTGTCCTCGTCTCTGGATGCCTTTGTCCTCCAAACTCATGTAGAATGGTTTCGTTTCATCGACTATAATCAGTCGGGCTCTTACCCTACATCTCAAAATCTCTGATATGAAATCAAGGCCGGCTTAAGCTTCCCTTTAAGTCAAAACACTTGAAATGACACCGGGAGGATGGAGGGGGGAGCTGAGCTACAGCTGGCAGCATCACCAGCAGACATCAAGTAATCCGCTCAGTGCTTTCACGGGCCTGCCCGCACCGGCCGGCAGCACCGACCCTGCTGCACCAGCAGCTTCATTCAACGCCAGGGCCCACCGACAAACCGCTTTCCCTCCCCTCCGGTGGCTTTGATGCTACTGCTCCTCAAGATGCAGTGCGGCGAGTGTACGCACTGCAACGTCTGCCTCATGCTCGGCGGCATCCAAAATAATACCGGGCGTCCATATTGCTGTATTACCGCAAACCTGGGCATCCTGGACCAGCCAGCATCACAGGGACACCGCGGCAGATGACAAGGCTTGACACACTCGCTGCACCATTATTCAGTATTATGTCGTGGGGATAAAAATGAAAGAATAAAGGGGGGGAAAGCGACCCCCCCTCACACCCCCCACTCCATCTTTAAAGAAGCAAAAGAGATGAGAAACACTCACCGTTTTCTGCAACCCGTTTGCTGTTTCCTCCACCCCGTCAGTGAAGTGTGTGCGTTGATGCTGCTGAAAACGCTGAGAGAGGCGCGCGTGTGTGTGTTGTGGGTAGGTGTGTGTGTTTCAGAGTCTGTGTCCGGCTGGTGCGTGTCCGTCCCCCCCCACTCAGCCGCTGCTACAGCAAGCTGTGGTCCACACGGGTCCTCCGCTCTCCTCAGCAGCTCCCCTACCGCTGTCAAAACCAGCAGCGACGGAGATCGTCTACGCTCAGAGAAGATGACGCACTCCTCTCACAAAAAAGGGACCAAGCTTTAGCACAAAATTTGACTTTAGTGTTTTAAACATTGTATAAAGAAAGCCTACATGCCATGAAAACTTTTATGCCCCTTAACTCAGGAGGAAAAGAAGATCACCAGCATGTTTTCATCGTAATGGAGAAACAACAGTAAAAGCTAAGATTTCTGTCAAATAAGGTAACACAGACTCTCTATATGATTAGTTGGCTTTCTAAGGCAGGTAAATACTCTGTCAGGTACTTAATTAATATCATTATCTATTAATTTTATTCTAATATAACGGGGCTCAAACTAGTAGTAATCTAAAACCTCAAAAAAGAAGACTATTTTCTTTTAGATCAGAGTGAGACTCCTTTGCTTTACTGTTTTCAGTCGTTACCAATGTGACGCAGATAAAAAAAAAAAAAAAACACCCAACTACAGCGACCCCTCTTTAATGAGCGGCAGCAGAGGGGCCTGCGGGCGAAGGTGCGTGAAACAAACAGCCTTGCCGAACAGAGCGGGCTACCGGTGTCATTTCTTTTAAAGCGCTGTAAAGGCTTTATTTCTAAAACGTTGAAATCATTACTTTGGTAAATCATCATTAAGCTTTGTTTGCTTTATAGTTTTGCTTCTTTCTTTTTTTAAAGACCTTATATTTGCAAGATTTAGATTTGGAATTGATACATTTTTCTTCATAATTTACGACATTGAGCAGTTTAGTCATTGGCACTTACGTTGGCTTTGCTGCCCGTGTTTTCCACTGGTACCGTCAAAAGTCTCCATTCAGTATAAAATTAACACAGTGTGCTGCTAATAGATGTTTCCCAGTGTCACATGCCTGGACTGGACAGATGGACTATACAGATATGAACAAGGCCTTGCTGGTGTCAAACACTCCACTGCACATTACATTTTCATTACTGGCCCGCCATCCCACTACATATTTTAAACTGCAGATCCTTCTTCTCACATGACAGCTGTGTGCGTGAAAACTCCTCACCTATCCCACATAACTCAGGTCGTGTCATGTCAGGGACACAAGAAGTATGTCTTCTATAGACTGCAGCCATCAACACCAGTAATCTACAGACTCACTATCTCTCACACACACATCATCACTACATACACTGCTATAAAAAAAAAAAAAGGAACACTTTTCAATCAGAGTAAGCAGTTAAACTTGTGGTTTAATGAAGTGAACAGTTAAGTAGCAGAGGGGGGTGTTAATCAGTTTCAGTTGCTTTGCTGTTACTGAAAAAGGAGCAACAATGATACAACTCCTAAAACAGGAATAGCTTTACAGGTGGAGGCCACTTTTATTTTTTCACCAGCTTTGCATTTGTCTAGAGCAGGGGTGAGCAACTCCAGTCCTCAGGGCCCGGTGTCCCTGCAGGTTTTGGATATATCCTTGATCCAACACAGCTGATTTAAATGGCTAAATTACCTCCTCAACATATCTTGAAGTTCTCCAGAGGCCTGGTAATGAACTAATCATTTGATTCAGGTGGGTTGACCCAGGGTGAGATCTAAAGCCTGCAGGACACCGGCCCTTGAGGCCTGGAGTTGTCCACCCCTAGTCTAGAGTCAGTGTCAGAATCAAAAACAGACTTCCTGAGGGTGGCTTGGGGGCCCAACGTCCTCTAGGACAGCAGCCCCCAACCTTTTTTGTGCCACAGACCGGTTTATGTGCAACGATATTTTCACGGCCTTTAAGGTGTCACGGATAAATACAACAAAATAAAGCAGTACCGGTACCAAAAAAGAAGATTTATTCATAACACATGGGAAAAGACCCAGGGAAACCCATTTAACAATAAAAACAATTGTAAAAAATGATAAAAACCCTGAAAACTATCAATTTCACACCTGAGCCTCAACTCGGGGACCGCTGCTCTAGGACCCTGTGCTCACTACCCAGCACCGTGTGTTTTGTTATAGAATACCAGTATTAGCATGTCCACCACTAACAACCTATGCTTTTCATAGATGAGAGCATGTTCACCCTGAGCATATTTGACAGACATGAAAGAGTCTGGAGAAGCCGTGGCAATAGTATGCACCTCAATCTGACCAGAAACTAAGTGATGCCCTGGTCCAGATCTGGGAGGGGATTCCTTGGGACACCATCTATTGCCAAACAAACTACTGAATACCATTTTGAGTTGCTGCAGTGCAACTTTGCAATTTGATGTTTGGAGTCTCTTTTAATTCAGCCCTCTACAGGTTGATCATTTTAATTTCTATCAAATGTTGTAACATCCTTTTTGTTCTCAACACATTATCCAGTCCATATCAGTATAAATATCCAGCATGAGTTTTTTCTCCCATAAAGGTCTGATGTTTTTAGAGTGTTTCTTTAATTATTCTGAGAAGTGTATTTTCACCATTATATTTCAGCAAAAAGAAAAACAGTGAGCTTGGAGTTTGTAGCTGTGGCTTAATCATATGTAGCTCCCCACAGGGCAGGCTCAGATCATCAACACTGTTTGGCGGGAAAAAGGGATATACATACAGTTTGTCCACGATATGTGCATGAAGTAACACTCATCTGGGCCGAGGGACATTAGCCTTCACCACTGTGCAGAGTGCTGTAACGTGCAGTAATGGTGACAAGGCCTGAGGGAAGGCCACCACCAAAACAAACACAACTTAATGTGAGATGAAAAATATGCTGCTGTGTCTGTACATGTTCAAACCTCAGAGAGAAAGTTGTGCACCAGCTCATGGGTGTGACTGATATTATCCCTTTAAAGACGTGCAGACGTTGAAACAGTGGGCACAGGCACTGATGTCTGACATTTCCACAGGGCAAGTAGGATGTTTGTGTGTGTGTGCGCAGGTGTGTCCCCACATTAACTGGCTGACAGAGACCTGCAGAGAGCAATGGCACTGTGTAAACTCGGTTTTTGTTCAGTGAAAGACATGGCGAGACAAGATTATTTATTTATTTAATTTTTTTAAGAGTGCGGCATTACTGGCAGACACACAACTAAGTGGAAAAACACTCCTGCAGCAGTACCTTAACATATTTTCATGCATCAGAGGCCTCTCTGTGTCCTGGAAAGCCATCGTATTCCGATCACCAAGCATCTTTTAAGGCCAAAATATGTTGGACTTGGAGTGGGGTCTACACCAGAGCTTCTCTGTGCCACTGTATGATTTAAAAATAGTTTATACAGGTCAGGATATATTATGGCAATACAGTATCGTGTTGACATTCACCAGATATATACTTACATCGTGTTAATGTTTACACTGAGAAGAAGCAGCTAGAATCTTCATCCCACTTATTGGGATGAGCAAGAGGTGGGTGGATTGATGCAAGTATCGATGGTTTCAATACCAGCACTGGTATTGGTATGGGATCGATACTAGCATGATAGGATCGGTACTTTGTTTCTATCCTCTGACAGAGACCGGCTGAGAGCCACAGCTCTGTGTAAACCCCGTTTCTGTTCAGTGATTGACGAGGTGAGACAAGACTGTTATTTTTTATTTTTTTTAAATAGTGTAAAATTACTGTCAGATACACCACTCTGCGTGGAAAAACACTGGAGCAGCACTTATTTTACACATATTTTCATGCATCAGAAGCTTTCCCCGTGTCCTGGAGCCCCATCTTATTCCGATCACCAAGCATCATTTAAGGACAAAATATGTTGTATCTAAATTTGGGCTCTAGTCATTTGCAACATTTTTGGAGTGGGGTCTACTCCAGAGCCTCTGTGCCACTATGTGATTTAAAAACAGTTTATACAGGACAGGATATATTATGGCAAGACAGTGTAGGTTTAACATTCACCAGATATATATTTCCACACTGTTAATGTTTACACCGAAGAGAAGCAGCTAGAGTCTTCTTCTCACTCATCAGTACGAGCTAGAGGTGGGCAGATTGATCCAAATATTGATAGTATTGATACTAATGCTGGTATTGGTATTGGATCAATACTTTGTTTCTTTCCTTTAAGTTCAGTATGTAGCCCACTGAATTGTGTTGCATAAATTATTTCTTTGGAAATGAAAAAATATACCTTTAATAACAGAAATTGATCTAAAGTGCTTTGGAGACAGGCTTCTTTACATTCCAGGCACATTTATATGACACTCTGAAAAACCAAGTTTTGAAATACATGAACAGCTGAAAGGTTTGTTTTGTTGTGTTAACTATAGTGGAAAGTAAAAATCACAGTGATGTAGTGGCCATTAAAATGTCTTCAGAATGTGACAATTGGTGATTATTCATCTCACAGGTAATTTTCAGACTGCCCAGCCCTGCATAAGTTAGACATATCAGTGCTGGTATTGGTATCTGCAATACTGGCCCTGTATTTACTTGGTATCTACTTGGTAACAAAATTTGCACAGATCTATCAATCAGATGCATTTTCATAATTCTATCAGTTTTAACAAGATCCCAAACACTACTGGCTGAAATGCAGCCCCAAACCATGACAGAGCCTCCACCGTGCTTTACAAATAGCTGCATATACTCACTATTGTACTTCTTTCCTTACCTCTCTCATATATACTGACAAAGATTTCAATAATATTTCATATATGGATTTTTCAGTTCAGTTCATATGTAATTTGGGATAGCATGAATATGAACTTGTTCAGAGTACTCGCCCTGTGTCAACCCAGGGAATCGTGAGAAGGAAATACACTTAAAAAAAACTGACTGATTTGCTGGGCCATTTTTTTCTCCTTTCTTCCTTATTTATATTCATATGAGGGAATTCGAAACCTGTAACCCCTTTTCCCGTGGGTGCGCTCACACAATTGGAACTACTTTAGACAGAGATTGCAATCTTGCATTTGGGGGGTGGCAGCTGTGAATCTCAAAAACAGAGTAGAGCCATGATAAAAGAGAAGTCAGTCACCTTGTAACAACATCTGGTCACATGCTACACTTTTGTTTGTATAAGAAGATGGCAGATCCTGGCAGACGTTGATCTGATAATCACATAAGCCAAGAGCGTGAACTTGAAAACAAGAGGAGAAACTTGGCACATGCTTCAAACACTGAGCAAAACTCAAAGAGACCCATTTGTTAAGTTCCAACTGACTTCCTATAGCAGTGAAATAAAGCAGGTCTACTGTGTAACACATCCTTGCCAAAATCTGAGGCAATTTTAAGCAAACGTGGGCACACATACATTGAGAAGATTGTCAATGGGAACCAAAGCAGTTGCTAGGGAACACCAGGAGCAGGAGGCGTAGAGACAGACAGCTCTTGCTATAGTGCGGTGGTATGAACTATTTATATAGACGCTTCATGTAAACAGTGCTTGGCGGACTTCACTCTACCCTGGCATTTTGGCCTTTAACACCAAAGAGAACAGAATGAAGATCACTTGTGAGTGTTAATGTCACATTCACCTCATTTGTCTCTCTTGACCACCCTTGTCAAAGACACCCAAGTCTCTATATCTCCATCTCCATATCTATCTCCCTATCTATCTCTATATATATCTATCTGTAAATAAATATATGTAACTTAGGGAACAGCAAAGAGCAACAGCAAAATTTCAACATTTTTAATTTGCTACATAAACAGAAAACGTAGAAATGCAGCCAACCCTGACCCACTCTCTGTCTTAAACCTTGAGGTATAAATTGCAGCACCTTCAGCATGAAAGTTTCACTTCTTATACAAACTCACTGGCCAGTTTACTAGGAACTCATTGGACCCTTATTTGCCTTCAAAAGCGCCTTAATTATACAAACTGGGGCTGGAAATATTCCTCTGAGATTGTGGTGCATATTGACATGACAGCATCACACAGTTGCTGCAGATTTCCTGCACACACAGTGCTGCTGTACAAAGGTGCTCTACTGGATTCAGATCAGGTGACTGTGGAGATCATTTGAGTACAATAAACTCAT
Organism: Oreochromis niloticus; assembly: GCF_001858045.2. Classification (NCBI taxonomy): domain Eukaryota; kingdom Metazoa; phylum Chordata; class Actinopteri; order Cichliformes; family Cichlidae; genus Oreochromis; species Oreochromis niloticus. The sequence continues at coordinate 8,061,437 of NC_031981.2, read as the reverse complement.
TTTCCTGTTGAAGAAACCGGTTTGAGATGATTTGAGATTTGTCACAAGGTGTGTTATCCTCCTGGAAGCAGCCATCAGAAGATTGATTACACTGTAGTCATTAAGGGGTGGACACGGTTAGAAAATACACAGGTAGGCTTTGGTCTTTAAATAATGCCAGTTGGTACTAAGGGGTAAATGCTCAGTTTAAACATTTTAACATGCAACCTAACTGTACTGAGATCCTGCCATGTGATTGGCTGTTAGTTATTTGTGTTAGCAAGCTGTTGAACCGGTATGCCAAACAAAGTGGGCTGTGAGTGTATTCCACAATAGTGAAGAGTGAATTCTCTGCTATCTATCAAATTTTGGACAAATAACCTAAAAAGAAAAAATCAGCACTCTATCAATCATGTTAATATATCGAAAAGGATTGAGCTTTTACTTTGAAACAGTCAGGGAATTCCTAACTCAAAGAGTATTTTGAGCCATGTTTATCACAGAAAGACACTTTCAGCCACACTGGTAGCTGTACACACCCCTGCAGGATCTCTCACCCCGTTATCAGTGTTCAGTTAATGAAAAAAATCACTCTAGAGCAAGGACGAGAGTAGGCAGCACGATCGTCAATCAGGATCTGACATTTGGCTGAGGCCATGGTCAATCTCAAGCTGGTACTGAAGAGAGAAAAAAAATAAAAGGTCCATCAATCTGCATGTCAAACTGTGATGTTGACACATTGAAAGCAGGAGTGAGACATCAATGCAGTGAAATACTTGCACTACTCTGTTAATCTGTAGCTTTTGAGGGTTTGCAGGTGCAGCTTTTTGTGGCATGCCGTTTATGTTGATTGGGGTAACGGCAGCATGACTGGGAGGAATGATCCTGTGGAATTTCAAGTGACAATCAATGAGATCAAAACAACAAAGCAAAAACCTAGTGTGCACAACTGGAAAAAGAAAAGCAATTCATCATAAGACAACACTTGGCATTCTTCATTGACAAGTCTTTTGTGTGGCGCATTGTGATTTGCATGTGTCCTTCTTTTAAATGACACTGAGGCAGCAGAAACTGAACGCAGATATACGTCACACACGCACACACAAACACAAAGAAAAAAAAATCACTGCTATTTGCTCTTTAGGTGTTTAGGAACTAAGGAGAGACATTTCTGCAGTTTTGAAAGCAAAATGATTTTCCATTCTTGCCTAGTATAGGATTTCAACGCAATCCTCAATGCACTGGGTGTTCCTTCGTCTGTTGGTTTGTTTCCTAACACCCCAAATGTTATAAATGAGTAACAGGTAAAGATGCTACAATAATACAGAAAATCACAACAATCAGATGAGCCCTCAGTGGCAACAGTGGGAAGGAAAAAGTCCCCTCTAAACAAGAAGAAACTTCTGGCAGAACCAGGGTAAGGTTTAATAATAACTAAGGATTAAATTCAAAGTAGTGTGTAAACACACAAAGACTGAGTGAGTGAAGAACACTGTGTGCAAGAAGCAAGAGGGAAGAGAGTGGTTTGAGATATAATTTTATTATATCATTACATTTTGCTCATTTTTGGCATTCCACTAAGTAATGAAGAAAGGGGTCAGGGCAGTAAGGATTCTCACAATGTCAAAAGTCTGTTTAGTTTATAAATTGTGCAGAAATAGAAATCAGGCTTGATCGAGGTTCAAGGTAAAAGCTTTATATTAACCATGGGGCCACAACTAGCTGCTTAAAGCGCAATAGACATGCTTTTTACCAGATTATAACACTTTCTTTTACTTTAGTATCAGTCTTCAAAGTGGCTGTATGTGCACACTTTTTTTATATTGTTAAATTCTAACACTGCAAACACTTCATAATTACTTATTTCATAATTACCACAAAATGTATTTACATCATTCTCAACAGAGAGGCTAAGAATTACCCTTTAAAAAGTGCATGAGGTGTTAACTTGTGTACAGTGTTACAGATAGGCAGTCACGCTCATGTTCTCACGGTGCAATCATGTATTAATTACATCTTTATGTATTCAAGTTACTGAAAAAGAAAACAAAGCTCACTTCCTTTACCCAATAACCATAAGTAAACTGTTGTGTATAACAGCTATCACATGCCCATCTTTGTGCGTCCCAAAAACCAGTAAACCAGCATTTTCTTACGTTTTCCTCCTCCCTCAGCCACGTAAAGGTTTCCGCTGTAGTGTCAAAACCTGCTCAGTTCTTGTAGAACATTCTGTCTCTATTATAGACACGTCCTTCCCCAACAACAGCAAATTGTATTAAACTTGTTAATTATTAAACATCAATATGACCAAAGGATCTTTAGTGTTAGGTAGCTGCGGTAAAACAGTGTAAACATTTGGCATTTAACTTCAAACTGTCTCACCAGATGCATGAAAATGTTCCTAGTATGCATGTTTTCCACAACATTGATTCCATTGGGGTGTATTTGCCTCCCTCTCTGTCTTTGTACTTTAAAAAATAAACCCTTAGGGTCACACTGCTACCAGGCTAGAGCTTGGAGACGAAGGGGAAACCCTCGTACATGTCGGCCTTGAGCTTGGCCCACTCGGCCAGTCGCTGCATGGCGCTCTTCTCCTGGCCCAGGACGCTAGCCGCCTTCCTCAGCTTGGCCTCGTTGCGCTCGAGGTAGCGCTCGCCCTCGCTCTTGAGGAAGTTCAGCTTCTCTACACGGTTCTCATTCAACGGGATGTCCTCGCTCATGTAGGCGTTGAAGCGGAAGTAGGTGTCCGGGGGCAGGAGAGCATCCAGCATGGTGTGTACCTCTGAAATAAGGATGGAGGGACATGTTTTTTGTTTTTTCCAATACTGGTTTTCATCACGCCACCTCTAACCTTCAGTTTATAAATAACTGCTTGTGGGATGTCAAACACTGATAAACAACATGTTGTGTGGTCCTACCCTCTGTATCTGTGGCACTACTGATGACGTGAGCCAGTTTGGTCTTCAGGCTTGTGTAGGTTGTGCTATTCTTGCCCACTGTCTCGTACCGCCCGGTGCCCAGAGACAGCACGCACTGCAGGGGTGTGTTTGGCCACAGACACTTACACTCATGAATAGCCAGAGCTGTGGGGTTGTTGATTAGGAGTCCTCCATCCTAGAGAGGAAGAAAGGCTGCCATGTTTTTATTGTGTAGAGAAAGATTTTTTTTTTTATGGTGTGCGTCCTGTAGCCTAAATATATCTGTTGTGACAGCATGTTGAGGACAAATGAGGTGAAGTGGACAGGCTGTCCTGGAGCTACACAGCTTTGGGCGAGAGATGTGCTGTGCTGGAAAACAGCCATGTTTATCACGAAGTAAACAAGCCGGGAAAACAGTGGTTATCTGCCCTCAAAAATAAGTGGCATTTGGATCACTTGGATAGAAATTACCTACAGTGGATACAGAGTTTAATAAATGCAGCTTCACTGATAAATCACAGTGCGTTTCAGGATTTTAATCTTACAACTTTCTTGTATTATCCCTTTGCTTTTGCACTACCTATTTGGTGTGCACTTTTACTAAATAGTGTTAACAGATTCTTGACAGAATCGCGAACAGAGCCGACAGAAAAAAAAGAAAAGAAAAAGAGAATAATCTAGCTCAATGGATGCCTGAACCGTTTTGCTGCTTCTGCTCTTTGTCAGCCTTTCACCAAGTTCAGTTCTGTTAAGTTAATCCAAGCACTGAAGTGCTTTTGGCTGAGATTGAATAGACGGAGAGTGTGGCACTCCATCTTGCCCCGCAGAGAAGTGGGAAAAGGTTATTTCCACTCTTCTACAGGTGGTGGGGCAGCAGAAACGCAATGAAACTAATGCAGTAGTTTAGTTTTTAAGGATACATAACCAGCATAAAACACCTAGAAATCATTTTAGGATGCACATTTTATATCAGACTCAAAGTGTCATCTGATGAGAGTTCCCCATTTCACTCTTCAGAGTGACCATACGCTGTGACGGGTCAGAAGCACTGGGACAACAAACAAAAGCAGAAAGCTCCTGGTAACAAAAATCTTTTCTTCTGCTTACACTTATCCGCACATTACATTAGACCACAGTAAGTGTTGATCTTAATGAGTCTGCTCTGCTCTCAAGCCGTTCCTATGGTACAATAAAACATTAAAAGTGTCATTTTAAGCCTGGTTGTGTGACTGTTAAGGCAAAGGTGTAAGCAATTCATATATATTCATATACTATAAGCTGCACTGCTGAGACAAACCACACAGATTCCTCTTGACTCTGACTAAATGACATTCAGAACCCCTCTGATCTCAGTGACTGCAAGAAACTCCTTAGTAATGCTGTATGATGAAAACAATGGCCTTGAGTGTGTTCATGTGTTTTTTTAATCCCTTGCAGTGGCAGAACTCTCCTGAGAAATACCGCTGCAAGTGCTGAAAACTAGAGTAGGAGTGAGATCAGTGGGTGGCGAGGGTAGCTCAAAATGTTGATGAAACACTATTTGGCTCCAAGAGGAATTTGGAGAACAACGCACATAACTCTCTCAGTCTCCGTCTTTCCATCCCTGCTGTCATCCCAGTGCATGGGAAACAGATACTTTCTGCAGAGGTGTAAGTGAGGAGAGAAATGTGCAAACAGAAACACACACAAGCACACACACAACATGTTATACATGCAAACAGAAATGAGACTGTAATTGTGTTGGATAGAAAAGGAGATTACAGCCATGTCATATTTGCCTTGTTAATAAATGGACAGAAAGCAGCAGACAGCTTAGCTTTTGTTAACTAAAGATTAGAGCATGTTTGCTGGGATAGTGCCACAAAAAAAGCTCTCTGGGCAAACAATGAGCAGGCCTTTGGTTCTAAACCAATAACGTCTACAAGTATCAAGGCTTATGCAGACCAGAGGTGAAGATTATGACCTGTTATTGGCTAAGAAACAGAAAAAGGGGGGGTCTACAAGGACTACTGTATTAGAAAATGGCAGGGGAGAGAAGAAGGGACAAGGCTAATTTTGCTTAAGTAGGTTATCAAAATGAAGCTAAGCATTGAGGATAATTGCTGCCTGTAAGACTATCTAAAGATATCCTGCCCTAATAATACCACTTCAAAATATAACACATTAATATTAGTCTTTCTGGGCAACTTCCAGATTTACTAGAGTGCAGCAAAATACCAAAAGGCTGATCTGTTCACACTGAGCTCCACCTGAAGACCAATCAGTATGTCTTAAATCTAACAACATACCCTCCCCTCTTATTTCTGTTTGTCTGTGCAACTTAACAACATTCATCAGGTATCTAATACACCACCCATCCATCTTTTAAGTCTTATTCAAGTCAGGAATGCAGGGGGTGGGAGGGTGGAACCTATCTCAGCTGGCATAGGGTAAGAGGTGGGGTCCATCCTTGACAGGTCACCAGCCTGTCACAGGGCTAACACAGGCAGACAATCATTCACACTCACACCTGTGGGGAACTTAAAATCACCATTTAACCTAACCTAACCCCACAGTGGCCCTGAGAGTTCAAACGAACTACATTTACTACATAATACATTAAAAACAATCACTGTGACAATGTGAAACTTGTTAAAATGAGAAAAAACACAATACATCTGACAAGAATCCAAACTAGAACCTAAATGACATATTGGGCAATATTACGGGATGACTGATGACCTCTGTAGAGTCTGCATATTCTCACTTTGCTCTTATGGGTTCGGCTCCCACATGTTGGGTTAACAGCAGATTCAAAATTTTCTGTAGGTGTGAATGTGAGTGTGAGCAGTCCTCTGTCCCGGGTGTTACCCTTCCTTTCGCTCTGTGACAACTGGAATAGGCTCCACACAGCCACGGTTCCTTTAAAATTTTCTCTTTCATAGGGAATCAGAAACTTTTGCAACTTCTCTCGAGGAAGGCCTCTCGAGGTGTGAAAAGGAGGATACCTTTGATGTTTAAGGGCACAGACCAGGTCTGAGGAATCTCGCTCTCTCTGTACCGCCACCCCATTCTGTTGACTTTCCTCTCTGTCCTTTGGGCTCTTGACAGCCAGAAAAGAGGAAGAGCCAATTATGGGGCTGTTCCAAGGTTGTGAGTTTGAAATAGTGGAACAAATCTGCACATATATCCTTGATGCACAAACACACACGATGCACTGCAGCTTAGTTTATGCGTAATAAAATGCTCTATGTAAATAAAACTGCCACTGCTGTTGCAAGCAGTGCCTCTGTCCTTGGCACTGGTCCCTTAAAAAAGCAGCATCGTGGCAGAAGCGCATTGATTGGTAGATTTCCTGGAAAGCAAACCTCTTAGAGACGTGCACTTTCACATGCCAATCTCAATCCCTGTTACTTCCATAACACTGGCTTAATTTTAGGTTTAATTTGTGACAGAAAATCATTTTTATGCTTTTGAAAATGTGGAGGTCAACTGAAACCAAGACACAATAATTAAATTAATATATTGTGATTTAGTTAGTGAAGTGGATAAGCAGTTAGCAGGATGAGTGGATGGACAGATGAGTTCAGTCCAGACTTAAATTTAAGTAAAAAACAAAAATAAATTAACTGAATAAACTGAACAGTCAAACATCTCTCAGTTGTCTCACATTCATGTTATACCTGATGAAGGTCTTTTTCCAGAACAAATTCCTGAAAGTAGCCCGGAGCAGCAGACGAGGCCCTGATAGCCTGCCACATCTTGTGTTTGCAGTCTCCAAGGTAGTGAGATCTCACTCCTGGCATGAGTCGATAGTTCCTGAACACATATGCCTTCAGAGGAAGACCTCTATTCACAATAGTGCTCACTGCTGACACCTAGTGGGCATGAAAAGAACTTTTTAATTTTGAAATCAGTTTCATGAAACCCTTTAAGTCAGGGGTGGGCAATCTCAGTCCACGAGGGCCGGTGTCCCTGCAGGTTTTAGATGTGTCCTCGAACCAATACAGCTGATTTAAATGGCTAAATTAGCTCCTCAACATGTCCTGAAGTTCTCCAGAGGCCTGGTAATGAACTAATCATGTGATTCAGATGTGTTGACCCAAGGTGAGATCTAAAACCTGCAGGGACACCGGCCCTCGTGGACTGAGATTGCCCACCCCTGCTTCAAGTCCTAAGTCCTCTGCGGTATAAACAATGAGAAGAGAAAAATGAAACTAAACAAGCACATTAGAAATATTAAAATGTTAAACAAAATCGCATGGGTGTGCACTCAAACACTTACTTTTGGGCAGTGGGGATTCCTGGCACTCTCGATCATACGCCCATCACCCATCCGTTCTCTAAAGAAAACACAAAATTGCACAAACACAAAAAAAGCTGAGGATCGAAGAGAGAGAGAAAGAAAGAATGCAAAAACTGTAAAAATAAAAAAAAAGACAAAAAAAAGAAAAAGAAAGAAAAAACAGACAGTTAAAAAAAAAAAATGCCATGAAAGAGTGTTGCAGACTAACTTGAGGATGTTCTCCCACATCTCACTGTCATAGAAAGCATGACTCCAGCCCATCTTCATTGTTCCAACGATCACATTCTGTTTGAACACATCCGAGCCCAGCTCCCGGTACATCTTCTCGCACTCTTCCAGGGGGACCTGGAAAATCCCCAGCATGAAAGCCAGAATGGCACCTAATGGAAAGGAACAAGTGAGGACAGCTGACACCCAAAATCCTTAAATCGATGAGCTAAATGATGGATTAAGCTTATAACAGACCGACAAGACAGAGGTGGCAACACTATACCTGTGCTGACCCCGCAGATGTAATCAAAGAGCTGGTGGACTGGTTTCCCTGTGAGGTCCTGCAACTTATGGAGAGTCTGCAGGGCCAGCAACCCCCTGGAACAGTTTAACAATATATTTCAGTCTCTGTCAGCAACACTTTTACTTTAGACAGACTAACATCTGCTGATCGCCTCATTTAAAAAAAAAACAAAAAAACACACAAATCAGTTAGTTTCATTTACATTCATGTGCAGTAGATTTGTACTTTGTATTAGTTTTAATATAATCTGGGTGTCTGTCTTTTTTTAAAAGCCGCACCTTGTTCCCCCTCCATCTATGGACAGGACTCTAATTCCTCTGCCTTTGACTGGTTCGGTGTAGCCAGTCAGAGCCAATGCTTCTCTCACCGCAGCCTGAAGAGGAAGATCTCTGGCCTGGCGCAGTCGTAGAAGGCAGGGCAGCGCTTTCTCCTATCAGTCACAATAGTAAACACATAAATGAATGACTTTAATGACCATGCAACCCACATGTTACAAGAACAAGTTGAAATTACAAAATACACTAACCTTGATGGCCACAACTCGAGTCTCTGGGAATTCCAGGAGATGGCTGCTAAGCTCCTCCACTCGAGCAGTGAGGAGTTTGACGTCAGTGACGGACTGCAGGCCTTTCACCAGAGCTCTGGTCCTGTTGTCTACGCTCACCCTGGCTATTATCTAGGTGACAAATGCAGACAAAATAAAGCAAAGGTCAAAAATAATGTGGAAACTGTTTGGATATGTGTTAAATGACAATGATAAATAGTAGAGCTCATCATTTATAACATTTTTAGGGGAATATCAACCATCCCTTCCGTGTCCCAGACACACTGCACTACCTCATACATTTTTATATATCTGGGAGCTGAAGCAATAATTCTGGGTAGTTCGACATGTGGAGAGGCAGCCTTTGTGGGTTTGAAATAAAAGGTTATTACATGCAGGAATGGATGAGTTCATTCTACTCCCTTCACACAACAAGGTGATCTAATTGTAACCGGTATGAAAGGAGAACAGGAGGAGGAGAAGAGGAAGATCCAGTCACGTGACTATGAGAGATCTCTAGTTTGAGAAACAGCTGCCTCACGTGTCCTTAACTGCCAGCTTCATTAGACAGTAAAGGGAGCAGTACACACCGATGCATATTTCTCACATGGTGTAATCTTCATTTCTTAGAACTAGTGTTAATAGAGATTTAGTTTTAGTCAGAATCTTTTAGTCATAGTCTAAAATGTCATTTAATTTTAGTCATAGCTTAGTCATTGGGATTCTTTTAGATTTAGTCTAATTTTAGTTCATACACAGTTCATAAAGCATTTTAATTTCCCTTGACATAAAATTAGAAATGTGACCATATGCCTGTTCTTCTCTTCCTCACAAGTGTTGATATTTTGTCATGTTCCCAAAAAAATTTACGATGGACAAATCAAATGTGCACATAAGAAAGCAAGGAGATTACTTATGATTGGATCACTTCCAAACTTAATTTTTCTACATGACTTATTTAGTTCTGACAGGATCTTGTCTCTCCAGAATAATTCCATCTTATTTTAATTTTTTGAAGAAAGTGTAAATACATTTCATCTACGTTTTTGGCATTATCTTTTATTTGGCTGTTGTCCTATTTTTGTCAAAAAAAGGCACTTGACAAACATTAACACTGCTTAGAAGTGAGTTCTTTTTTCAGGTGCATTTTGAAACTATAACCTAAGAAAAAAACAAAAGTTTTCAGCTGTCTTAGTATGAGTCTTTTAACAAGATAAACTTTCATTAGGGAACACACTGAGCTGTTGGAACACGGGAGTGAAATGGGCCTGTTTTCCTATGCTGAAATTCAATTAAGCATCATTAATGATTTACAAATAATTACTTCATTTTTCATTAACTGCCATTTACCACTTAGGTACAAAGAAATGTTCCCTTTAAACAAGGACCTATCTAACCCACCCTAAGCTTTGAGTGTTAAACTTATTATTTTTATTGCCCTGAATGGAATTATATTTAGTGCTAGTACTAACTGCATCAAAATAAATGATTAACCTGACTTAAATTTTTCATTGCACTGCTACTCCTCTCCTGTTCTGTTCTGCTTGTGAACGTGAAACAAAGCCCTGAAGCACTGATCGGTCATTAGCATCACATTTAACATCTCACCTTTTCCCTTTGAGTTAGCAGCTCTCGCTTTGCTTTCTCGGCTTTCTCTTCCTCACTCTCTGTCTTTACTCCTTCCTTCTCTGGAGTGGCATCATCCACGGCAACATCTGAAGACGTGTCTGCCATTTTTTTGGAATCGCTTCTAAATTTGGGGACCAGTGGTGCGATGTAGCTGCCGACAAAAGCCTGAACACTGGGCCGCGGGTAGGAGAGATAATGAGTGAAGCCTTTTCTAGGGGAGGCCGTCGGCACAGCTTCGCTTTCGGCAGAAGGAGCCTCTACTGGAGGACTAGGCAAAGAGGAAGAGGCAGAGGCAGGAATTGTAGTCGGCACCTCAACACTTTTTCCTACTGGGGACAAAACAGGAATGTGGTCCCCCTTCTTCTGAGAGGAAAACTGAGGAACTGGTCCAGCAACATGATCGTCCCCTTCTATGTGCTGCTGCTGACTGCTCTCGCCAATTTCTCCTTCTGTGCTGGGTCCGAAATAAGCGTCAATGTGATTGGCCAGGGTTTTGTAGGTCTCATCCATGTTGGTAGACAGAGCTGCCGGCTGGAGCAGCTGCATAGTTTGTTTTGCCACATTAGAGGAAGGGGCAGAAACACTTGCTGCTGAACCCAAAGTGGATATGGACTTCTTTGTGGAAACAAAGGGCTTCTCTGTAATCTGCTCCTGCTCCTTATTCGTCTCCTCACCTTCATCTTCTACTTTCATTGTAGTTTCAGGTGGTGAAGCGGTGGCCTTTGAGGCTACTGTCTCGACTTTTACCCGAGACTTTTCTGCGTGGGTGCTCTCAGCTGTGCCACCGCCGCCCCCCGCCTTGAGCCGGGAGAACTTGGAGATGAAGTCCGTGCCACCTACTGCCTTGGTAACACTGTCAAGTGTGATCCTAATCCGTGACATGCGTCTCCTGTTTCACTGGGGACGGCAGGAGAGAAATACTTTTCTCAAGCAAACAGATGAGGCGATAGCTTCTGGGAAATTCAGTAGCATTCTGGGAGGTTTTCTGTCATGAGTTTATTGTTCGCTCCTTGCAACACACTACCTGTAAAGATAAAAACAGAGATACAAAGGAAATTATATAAAGAGGAACACTTGTATATCAGCCGGAGACCCTGTGTCCTCATATGGAAACCTTAAATTTGGGCTTTTTTGCACTTTATATTTCATACTGCTTAATAAAGCATTTTAAACACTGTAAATCAGTGACTTTGTTTCCGCTGTAAAATAAACCTTATAGGGACCATATGAGGAAATACTTTAAAAAATGTTCTCAGTCCAAATACAGTGCTTTTCTTTTATTTATCAGTTCAAACTAATTCCAAACAGCTAAAACAAACAGAAAAACATCTCAAAAAGAAGCTCAGGGCGATATTGGTTAACTTGCTTGCCATTGTAAATTTGGCCAACAGAGGCCGCCGTCTGACCGGTAACTATAGAAACAGTCCAACAAACAAAACAAATGACCGCAACTTTCATCAAGATATTGTTAAAAAGGGGGGCCAGAATGAACCTAACAACAGAGTCAGCTCAGCTTGTAAAAACCCTGTTGGACCGACACCACCGTACTGAGAAGGCTGAGATGGATGATATCCCATGGGCCGCCTGCAAGGACTTCACGGTGAATGTTGGGGAAAAGCAGATTGGGGCTTACATTGAAACGTGGGAGCTCCCCTCTTGCTGGCTGTACAGTGTGGACTTTGTCTGCTCAACCGAGGAGGAGCACCGAACCTTCCACCACTACCGGGCCCGCTTTAGCACCCCAACACCGAGGAAGCCAATTCGGGGGACAGCTAGCGTCTACTTCGTCGTGGATGTATCGAAGGTTAAACCTCAAACTCTACCAGTGGAAGTCCGCTTCATAGTGGAGTCAAACAAACTGGTGCACACACCGGGGAGGACCAGGTTTAGAGAGAAGTGGCTGGTGGACGTTATAGAGAACAAGACTTTGCTCCAACGAATGGTAGACCTTTAAACCCAGCAGATAAAACATATCGCTCCTTAAGTTCCTGGGTATTAGCTCTGCACTGTGAGGGTGGTTTTAAATTTCATTAGCACCCCACCCCACATACTTCTAAACGCAAAAAAAGGCTAAATAACGACCACTGTCTATTCTCTGGGTCCGCTTTGTACAGTTTGTTTTGGCGCTAGGCGTTAGCAGAACCAATTCAAACGTATTAGTGACTAGAAAGCTTCTTATTTTATATAACACTCTTATGTGAAGGAATAAGCACCTGACCCATGATTTCTGAAAGCTAGCTTACTAAACAGACGTCTTACAAATACAACGCTAAACGTAAACATGTGATCCCGCTTGTACCTGACAGCAATACTAATGAACATAAAACACCTACCTTTCAAACACTATTGGTGATAACAACATGAGCATATCGTCTCCTTCTCACCTTCTGGAACCCAGAGCTCCTGGAGTGTTTCATTCAGTATGAGGATGGTACCTTAGAAAAAAATAAACAGGAAGAGGAGAGGAAGTTACGCATGTGGGCATAGTTCAGCGGACCGTTTCCCCTGCAGTAGTTTAGGTGTGCCACTAGAGGTCAGTAAAAACATATTAGGAATAAGGAGATAAGAGGAGCGTTAAAACATCAGTTAAAATCTTGAAATCCTTTGAGAGCCACAGGTTTTTGTAGCTTCAGACTGATTTGTCATTTCGAAAATAAACACCATAGAGTAATCTGAGCACAATATCAGGGTGGGCTGCATCATTAAAGATACCTGGTATAAAAATCTATGGATCCATCTGCTGTGGCATATGAAGCTTCTTGTGTAATTTGGCATACATCAGCCTTGTGTCTCTGTTTCCCTTCATTAAGAATGGCTTCTTGACAGCCCCCCTTCCACTGAGATATAAGTGGAGTCTCATATAAATGTCTCAAAAGAAATTTCAAATAAATATTTTTTGTGTTCTTTAACAATTAATTCTTTTTCTCCAGTTAATCTTTTTTCACTTAACATGTTTGGTTCAGTCAATGTGATGAATCTCTGTTAAGTCATTAAAGTTGTGTTATTTCATGCTCTTATTAGTGCTTGGTTTAAATTATCTTTCCAAATCCAAACTGAGCTAATGTTACCGATCTGGTCACGACACGGCACTATTGCTCATTCCAATATGGATGGTTTGACAGTTAACACCCGGCCTTATGACTTTTAGACTGAAGAACTCCTTCTGTTAAAACATAGGCAGAAAAAAAACTGTGTTTGCAGGATTTATTTATTTTTTTGGTCTATTTGACAATAAGACATCTATATTCATTAATTTTGGGACAATAATCTACTGCCATTCTTATTCACTCTCACTTTTCTATTTTCCTCAGTCTATATGTCGGCTGTTTCTTGATAATACCAGGGCAACTACTACCATGCCGTATGTGTGATTACTTCAGTAACTCTTAGGACAAGCCACTGCATCAAAACCTAACCTTTTTAAGACCAAGATACATGGTATTAGGACTGCACCAGTACTTTTTTCAGTGGCCTGGAGGGCTTTTTGACCTGCAGTAAATGGTTGTTTTAAGCAAGAACATATTTACAAGATAGAATGAGGTTGAGCATCTCAAAATTCACATAATAGTCACTTTGCTGCCACTCTCTATTGTATGCGCTCAAGGAAAGGCAAAGAAGAAACTAAAAACAGATGTGCAGCTAAATATGCTAAGGAGAATGCCGTTTGAGGAGCGGGACAGCCAAAAAGCAATAGTTTATCCTATTTGTCTAGTTGTTGCTTATCCAAATCACAAATGCAAAAAGTCTGGACCTCAGAGATACGCTTATTCGTACGCTGAGTTTCCAAGGTCTGCGAAGGATATGGGCACAACCTTTAAAATCTCCCTAGTCATAGCAGATACTACAAGGTCAAACACAAAACAATTAGCCTGCACATTTCAAAGAGACTCTGACATTTTTAAATGATTATTTTTATCTTAAAACAAAAGTTTTAAGAACTTCACACACAGGTTTGCTGACACTGAGCACACAACTACACAACAAGGCTATATGTACAGTAAAAGGGTGCACCCAGACACTTAGCAGAGCTTAAAAAGTCAGTGTTCAAATAAACTTAGATATAAGTTTTAGATATATCTTTTATAATCTTTTATCATTTTAATCTCAAAAGAACAGCGTGGACAAAGTTCACAGGATCTTGTCATGATGCTGCAGATAATCCTGATGTTTAAAAAAAGAATATTGATAACATATATAATATCTCAAAAGATGTGTAACTGTTGTTTTTGCACAGCTTTTGTAGAGCTATAGACATAATTCTCTCTGTCTGCCTTTGTTCTCTTTTTGAGTGTTTTTCATTTTTCAAAAAAAGAGCACGAGTGTTGGAAATGTGCTTCCTCCAAAGGGTGGCTGGAGTCACACTTAAAGACAGCATGAGGAGCTTGGTCACCTGGGATGGGCCCAGAGTGGAGCCGCCAATCCTCCATATTGAAAGGAGACAGCTTAGGTGAGTCAGGCATCTGACTAGAATGCCTCCTGGACGACTCCTAGGTGAGGCATTTCTGGCTTGGTAACGCCTAGCTGTCTCTAGACTGGCTTGGGAACGCCTAAGTGTCTCTAGAATGACTTGGGAATGCGTCAGTGTCTCTAGACTGACTTAGGAATGCCTGGGTGGTAATGTCTTTGCTTAGACTGCTGCCTCTGGTACCTGAATCTGGATAAGTATTAAAATAATGGATCAATGGATGGCTGGATGAAAGTAAAACACCTGGCTTGAAGTACTTCTTCAGACTTTTACTATTTTAGGCTAATGCAGGCTGTAAGAATCACTTAAAACACTTTTTACTGTGCTGCACCAAAGAAGAAGAAAGCTGAGGTATCTCTGAGATATATGGCAGTATCCCAATACTGAAAATGCACAGCAGCATTATTTCAATTCCAATTTAAGAGGCATAAAGGCAACAACAGCAATTTGTGCTAAAATAGATGCCAGCTGGAACAGCTGTGTAAAGACAGCGATGATGATTTTCTTTCTCCAGCAGGTGGAGCTGAAGCACAAAGAGATCTACATAAGCTGGATCACCGTCATTTTCAAAACATGAGGAGAAAAACAAATGAACACATTGTCAGTAGTCTTCAGCTCAATTTCAAACCCAGAAAATCTAGACTTGTGGTCACCTGACCCTTGTCACTTGAATCTACACTGCACAAAAAATGCGCCTGTATGAAAACTGAATCATATGCTTAGTTTGCCATCATCACAATACACCTGCATAAATGTTCACTCAATACTCTTTTTGCAGACATTCATTTTTCAGTTTGAAAAAAAAAAAAACAACTAAAAAATGAATGAATGCACTGATACAGCAGAGTTAAAATGGAGAGAATTTACAAGCAGCACATCAAGGTATTGCAGTTTTTCCAGTTCTATTTATATTAATTCAGTCTTTAAAAAAACACAATTAAATGACTAACTGTATAACATGTAGCACTTAAGCAGCAGACCAGTACATTAAATGTAAACCATTTAAATCTTGTTAAAAGAAAACATATGAAAGGCATAAGTGATAACAGTGACATCATACAGCAAACAAACTGAGTACAACAAAGGAAGCTGCTGACAGACCACACAGTCAAATGCAACAATGCTCCATAGGGCAGCAGGTAAATAACCATTAATAAGTTAGGAAGTTAAAACTGATCACAAGATAGAGTAGAAAATTACTGTGCACGAGTCTTAGGCACTAAACATTCTCGCAAATAATGTTTTTTATTTATTAAACTGATATAAAGTGCAGTAATGCATTTTTGGCGTGGCCACCTTTGAAACAGCAAGAACAGGAAAACGTTCACAGTTTTTCAAGCTTCTCAGCAGAAAGGCCGTTCCAAGCATCTCAGAGAAGTTGCCCCAGCTTTTTTGTAGCACCTCAGATGCATCTGCTGCAGGGCTCTTGTTCTTTATGTCTCCCGATTGCAGTCATGTTGCAGAATTTGGGACCGTTCAGATACCACATCTAAGGTTCCTAAAACCTCTGCACTGCATCCCATAATAATAATAATTATGCACTGTAACAAAGCACTGAGAAGCTGTAATCCAGCTCCAGCAGGTGGAACCTTAAAGATGATCTGATACACGTGTGTAATAACAGAAGCGGGGAACTGTTTTGTAGAACACTGAGCTGGATAAAATGAGGCACAATTGCCTTCTTTCATTCATTCAATCAAACATGGACACCAGCCAGTTTTCCTCATCACTGTACTGATAATAACCCAACAAGCATGTGCCACATGTTCCACCCCACATTTCTCTATATAGGAATGCATGGAGAGATGGTGATGTGTATGGTGGAGAAAGCTGTGAGCTTACTGAACATGAATTCTGTGTTTCCACAGGAATCATAACTGTTAAAAAAAAGAGGAGAAAAAACCCCACATCATACAAGCTTCTGTTCAGACAAAAGTACAAAGGTTTGATGTTAAAGATGCAATCAGTGGACCAAGATTACAGCAAATCAGTCCCATACTTATATACTATTATTATTATTATTATCATTAATATTACTATTATTATTATATCTGTCCCCCATTTTATCCACTTAAAGCTGGGATATAATCACAGGTGTGTAAAAGTTATCCCCATTAAAGTGTTATGTAAAACATATTTTGTGTTTTCTTCATTAGAATGCATTACACTTATTTCTGTGTTATAGTTTTATACATTTTTAAAACTGTAAATGAATACATGAATATATATTACATTGTTATTATTGTCATTTCTTTTTTTTAATATATTTGCTATATTATTTTGTTAAAAATTGTGTTTAAATTGTCTAAAACAGCCACGGCTTCATCCTTTGAGGATATGCACGGTCTAAGGCTGGTCTGACTTTATGATGTGTGTACGCATAAATTCAGGTCAGCATTAAGGAATCCAGCAGACATGTGAC
This sequence comes from Oreochromis niloticus, assembly GCF_001858045.2. Taxonomy (NCBI): domain Eukaryota; kingdom Metazoa; phylum Chordata; class Actinopteri; order Cichliformes; family Cichlidae; genus Oreochromis; species Oreochromis niloticus. The sequence continues at coordinate 8,044,681 of NC_031981.2, read as the reverse complement.
TGAAGCGCAGCGTCTTCTGGTGTGCTTTGTGCAAGGTTTGTATGAAAGCATTTGCAACATGTCTACAAAAGCAAATTTACTGTAAGAATATATTAACATCTCGTTCCATCTTGTAAAAATTCAGACCAGCACAGATGATATACACTCTTCTAAAACTTTCTGCTTCTCTTTAAAAACAGCACCATCCCTCTTCAGGAGGGCTATCTCGTTCTCCAGGGCACGGATCTTAGCCACCGTGCTCTCCTCCCTGCGATCCAGTTCTAAGATCTTTGCGTGCAAACTCAAGATCTTCCTCCAGAGCTCATCTTTGTCAGTATCCGGTCTGCAGTACGAATGCTCAAAAACAGAAACCTTCTCTTCATCAGTGGGTCCGCTCTCTGCTAAAAAACAGCCTGTGGTTTTGTCCTTGACCAGTTCCATGGGGACAAAGCTAAAAGCCTGACCCAGCACTGCCTGGAATGCATCTCCATCAATGTTTGTCCCTGCATCAGAGAATGAACCTGGCTCACAGCACAATACAGTCACAGCTGACTCGGCCTGCTCTTCAGAACAGAGTTCCCCGCTTGGAGACTGTGCTGCCGTTTTACCATCAAGTGGTTTCTCACAAGCAGCAGTCTGTATCTCAGAACGTTTTAAATGAGAGTCCAACACCGCAGGTTCAAATCCCATCTCTGTGCGCTCCCCAGAAATATTGTTTATCACTGCTGACTGGGACTTTCTGCCTGTTTTGCTCAAAATGAGTGGCCTTTTTTTACTGGCAGGAGAGTCGAATGTTGCAAGCTCTGGATCACCCAGTGAAATGCTGGTTTTAGCCTTGAGACTTCTTTTCAGGTTTGTTGTTTGCTTCTCAACGTCCTGGAATAAAAGATAAAAGGTCTTCAATAATGGGAATTAACAGAAAATCAACAAGCCTTGGCACAAAAAACGTGTGGTAAGAAGCTGCTTAAATCCTTGCCTGCACTCTCTTCATTGCCACTCTTGTACCCTGTCTCTTGCTATATTGGTTGACCCCAGGTATTTAAACTCACCTGCCTTCACTACCTCTTTTCCTTGTAGTCACTGTTATAATAGAGTACTAATATATAAAAATATATATAAATACAAGCTTAACTCCATAGGACCACGCTTTATACTCAAAGTTTAAGAAGTTATTAAGAAGCTAAAATTGTATTCTGAGCTTGATGTTTTCTAAATGCTGCAAGATACATACATCTTCACTAGAAGGAAAAATGGTGGGGATGGCTGTATTCTTCAGGTACCGGATTCCCCATCGAATATCGAAGCAATCCGCTGTAAAGTGCTCACTGCACAGATACTGATGTCGACTCGGGGTCCACTGCTCCCTCTTCATGTTGCTTACCCATTTCTGAAGCCTGGACTTGTCTTGCAAAGGAAACCTTTGAGAGACAGACCGATAATAGAGAGCTTTAACTCTAAGCACTGGAGTGTGATTTGGATCAGCCCAACAGTCTACCCTCGTGTCATTACAAGCAAGCGCTATGATATACTTAGGTGACATCCTTTTTACTCCTCCTGCATGTGACATCTTTCACCAATTAAGCGAAGCAACACTTTCTTACAGATTAACTAAAACAACAAAAACATACGGGTAGAAGCTGATTCTCTTGTTGTCTTGTCTTGATGCAGTCCCCCCACGGTTTCTGCAAACTCTCACAGCGCAGTAGCGTGGCATATCTGTAGTCAGGCTACATGAAAACACCTCGGCGAGACCAGTTTGAGGCTACAATAAAAAAAAAACAAAAAAACAACACAAACCAGCTCGTAGATGATTATATCCGGCTTGTAGCCATCGTAACGGAAGTGACGTGTACAGCATTTCTTTTCTTTTTTACTGGCTCTTTCACGTCATCACTTATTAGAAATATTTGCATTGAAATTAAGATTCCCTATGAGGATATAACTTTTTAAAATAAAATTATTATTTTCATTATTTGTATTAAATAAAAACATACAAAATAGTAACGCAGGCGCTAAATAAAAAATTTACCGATGGCAAAACCTGTATAGGTCTTACGGCATTTGTCTTTAAAGTAAAATCAAAGTTTTAATCTTTGAAATCTTTCATTTTAGTTTACCATTGACTTTCAGTGCTTCCGTTTTTCCCCAACCCTCGGATTATTAAAGTATTCTAATTCTGCTAAATCGATTACGTCAAAAGTGAATAGAAAAGCAAAGGCGGAAAAGATTAGCAGATTATTTTCTTGCGTTACCTATCAACAACGTTCCGCCCTGGCCTTAAATCTTCCACGTGCGCACATTTTCCACCAATCACAACGGTCTGAATCACTGTGTTCGGAAACCCACCAATGGCGTTGCGAGTCGTGGTGTTACGGCTCAGGAATGCAGCTAGTCAACAACTGTTAGCTTTCGTTTCACATCAGCTGAGCTGGAACCTCCGGCGATTAACACCAGTGTCCCCGGGCTGTTTGTTACCTTGTATACAGGTAAGCTCTCAGTTTCAAGACGCTTTAACTTAGCTACCACCGGCGGCTCTTTATAGGGTATAATTTACGAGCTTTTAAAGGGTCAAACTAGTTTCTCCCCCTTTCCAGTAAAAGTTGTCATTTTTCTTGTTTGCGACGCCTTCTATCTTCAGACTAGCTCGAAAGTTAATAACTGCTTGTATTATTTGACAAAACGGTAACAATTTTACACTTTTTAAGGCTTCCCATGTTTCAGAATTGTGTGAAACGTTTTTAACACAGTGGTCTAAATGCTGTTCTCACAGACGGAAAGGTGTCTAAACCGCCAGTATGGCCACAGCGCAGTCGACGTTGCTGCTAGCAGTCCATATTCTGCTCATCTCAGAGTTCATTCTGGCCAAAAGGGACTACTACGACATACTGGGGGTGCCGAGAGATGCTACCGAGCGGCAGATCAAGAAGGCCTTCCACAAGCTGGCCCTGAAATACCATCCTGACCGAAACAAGGACCCAGACGCCGAAGCCAAGTTCAGAGAAATAGCAGAGGGTAAGTTACACATTATGTCAGTCTGTATTGTTGGGAAAGAGTCGTCATACAGTTGTTCTAGAGACCTAAAAGCAAAGTAGTTGCCATTTAAAAGTTTGTTTTTAAGGATTTTGATGTTAGAGTGGACTTAAAGGGGAGGATCTGCCCCAGCAGTCACACCTTTCCTTGTTTTTGTTGACGTAATTGCACACTATGGTAACGGCTAAAGGGTTACAAGCCCCATTCTGTGCTTTTTGTAAACCATTGCCTAATGCATTTAAGCCTATATATGTATTTGTGTCCTCCAGCATATGAAACCTTATCGGATGATAAGAAGAGGCAAGAGTATGACCAATTTGGACATAGTGCTTCATCAGGGGAGGGCCAGAGAGGAGGAGACTACGACTTTAACCAGCACTTCAAGTCATTCAACTTCAACTTTGATGACCTTTTCAAAGACTTTGACCCTTTTGGTCAACAACAACAACACCAACACCACTTTCACTCCCACTCTAATTCCCACCACAAGAGACACTTTGACAGCCACTTCCAGGCTCATCGAGAGGCCATGAATGGGCACAGGAGGCAGTTTCAGCAGGGCAGCTTTGGCGGAGGAGTATTTGATGATATGTTTGAGGACTTGGAGAAGATGTTTTCCTTTCACACGCACAGCTCCAGGACTGAGAACAGATTTCAGGGCTCAGGGAAGCAACACTGCAGGACAGTGACGCAGCGTAGGGGGAACATGGTGACCACCTTCACTGACTGCTCCTAAGACAGGCTGGATAGTGGGTGCTGTCGATAGCATCCACCTGCTGGAGACACCTCTGGGGGGGGTTTCTTTGTGGTTTTTGAAATTGAAAGCTAATTTATCACTTGATGAAACAGAGTGGTTTTGTGTGGCTTTTTGTAATTGTATGTAATTTCCTGTATGAACAAATATCTAAGCTAGCCTGATAAATGGCTGCTTCCAAGCAATAACTCATTCACATTATTATTATAGCATAGTAATAAGTCTTAAGATCAGTCAGATACCTCCCTATCACCTTGCTTTCCAGGTTCATTATGTTTACTTGTGTTTTGTGATGGTACAATCTGTGATTCTCAGGCATGGCCTATGCTTAGTTAAAAAAAGAGTACTTTTCTCTTGAGCAGTGAAGCAGTTAGATGCGTTAGAATTCACATTTGTGAAAATGTGAAACAATAACTCTGCAGCTATTTAGGCCATATTTTATTTTACTCTCATCAATAGAAACCTTTTTCTTCTCCAAAACCAAGATTTGCAGGTTTTGCACATTTGGTTTCTTGCCCCCCCCCCTTTTTTTTCTTTAATTTGGTGAAAAGATCCATTCACCATTCAGAATTAACAATCAATTCTTCCAACTTTGCATTTGTGGATGCACTACATTCACCTGGAATGTGTACGGTTTGGCCATTATCAACTGTTACCTCGTTTAGGTTTCTTTTTTTTGGTTGTTGTTGTTTTGTTTTTTTTCCTCTTCCAACAGAGTTGCATCTACCTTTTACTCAGTCAGGGTTGGAAATTAACATCAGTCCTATGACAAAAACTGGCAGACTTGGCCACAGGCAAAGTCGGCGGAGGTGTGTGCATGCGTGATTGCTCGGCTGTTTTTTTTCCTTTTTGTTTGTTTGTTTGTTTTTTCATTTGGACCAGCTATCACAAAAACTGCCCAAGCTCATCTGCCAGTCAAACTGAGTGGTCTGACAAGTTAAGATTCCCTAAACTGATCATAATGTGCAATATTTAGCACCTTTGCTCTTCATGTTGCCTATCTTCTATAGACAGTGCTGTGTAAATGTCATTGTCTAATGTCTGCACTTTGAATGCGTGTGTATGTGTGAGTGTCTTGAATATCAATTGGTTGCAAAATGTTTGGAGAATGAATAAAAAATATATATTAGAGGAAAGTTTGTGCTTGTGTGTTTAACTGAATTGGGAAAGGAGGGAGGCAGTAATGCACTTGTGTAATTGGTCTTTGTTATTAATGTGCTTTATTGTTTATGATTGTGTTCTGATTATAAAATATGAATTATATTTGCATGTGAAGCACACACCAATGCAAATGTAGAATAAGTTTGATGTCATGTGGTCTCATGAGATGAGATGCAACTAAAAGGAGAAGCTGCTTCATGTGTGAAGCCACACGTTGCAAAGTGCAGGTTGCTGCACTGGCTTCTGCACACTGTTATCACTTAAATGAGACTGTAGTCTTACATGCTGTTATGCAGTCTCAGATAAACATACTGTAGCAGTTTTGTACAGTAAGTGAGAGATCCACTCAAAGATATTTGCATAACACAACACAACTGCACATTGGATGATTCTTATTTGAGAATTAATAGTTGATTTGACTGAAAGACAATTTTTCACGCTCTTTTTAAGGGTTCAAATGCATGCGTCATAACCCCCCTCCTAATTTTACTTATTTGGGTCACCCAGTTATCAAAATACACAAGTAACCCACTTTCACTTTTGCCAGCGTTTTCCCTGATAAGCTGCAATTCTTGTGTACTTCCAGTAGAGGTCATACTTTCTTAAGGCAGGAAAAGTGTTTTGAGCGCAATCTGCAACATTCTTTGGATTGTCAGGTGCCACAGAGGTAACCTTGACAAAAAATAACAACACAGTGGGTTAGAAACCAAGGTAATGCTTTTTATTAAAATTCGGGCTATAATGCATTACAAGAAGATTCATATTTCATACAGTTGATTTAAATGGCTTTATAAAATCTACATGCTCATAGAAATGCTTTTTTTTCTAAAAGTTTTGAAAAGACAAGAAGTATTATAAGAGGTCTACATAATGTATTATTAGAGTAGCATTCTTAATGGTTTTTGTCCCATGTCAGCCCCTCTCTTTACCCAGGTGTCCAGAACATATGGCTGCAGGTCTGGTGATACGATTACAAGATTGATTATCGACCTGCGGCCTAGGGTGTCCTGGTGCCACGTGCACTTATGGACAGCCTTATGTTCGAACATGATGTTCATTATGGACAAACTGTGGTTTGCACAGAAATCCAACAACAAAACGCCACTTGGGTTCAGATTCAGAAGGCTGTTCCTCTCATTCACACCCCTCCAGGTCTCACTGTTGTTGCCCACACAAGCACTGTAGTCTCCCAGTAGGACAACAGAGTTCCCAGGTGGAGTACCCTCCACACCTGTACATTGCACCTGACCCCTACGGCGCCTCCTGCAAATGGTGGGCCCACAGGAGGATGGACGCATGTCCCTTTTTCAGGCTGTGCCCAGCCAGGACCCATGGACTACGGCCCAGCCACCAGATGCTCACCCTCAGGCACCTTCCCCGGGCCTGGCTCTTGGGCGGGGCCCCAGGGTGAACTGTTCCCTTGATCGTATACGCATAGGGGTCTTTTGAAACACTCTTTGTCTGGTCCCTCACCCAGTTCTAATTTTCCATGGGAGACCCTACCAGGGGGCAAAATCTCCCTGACAGCATAGCCCCCTCCACAACGATAAGGCAGCGATTCACAGAGGGGTATCGGTAACACCTATACACTCAATACAATACTTTTATTAAACACTTTTAAATAAAGTCAAAGTTTGAATTTCTCTCATAATCCACTGAGAGACTATATTTTCAAAAAATCTGCTGTTGTCAAAATACTTATGACTCCAACTGCATCTCCTCTCCTTAAATCCCCTCCCTCTTTTATCTTTCAATCTTGAAATCTAAAGTTGGCTTAATTACATATTTTTACCCACTGTTTATCCAGCGCAGCAATAAATAACAGATAATTATTTCATTTCATGAAATGGCAAACCATTTTCCTACAATTTCTCTATGTCATTTAGTGGGTTTTTCTCAAGTACAAAGCAAAAGCTATGAAAAGGTGTTTGCATGCCTAAAATTGTGCTGAACTTACTTAATTGCCGTACCTGAGAAACAAACATAGCAGGAGGGTTAAAGCATTAAAACTGAATGCTCATGAGATCCAACCACAAGATGATGAAATAAAATATTAAAAACAACAAGAGAGAAAGTAGAAGAAAAAAAGACTGTGGCATAGCAATGCCCTTAACGTCTCCATTTGAAAAAAATGAAGTGAGCATGTGTATTAGCAGAGAGCTCTGTGGTGGTAAGGTTGGCTAATAAGTAATAAACAGTGGTTAACAAGTAATCCTGGTGGCCATCATATTTTTCATAAACTTGAATAAGGTTAGAGATCCAGCACGCCATGGTCTTGCAAATCTGCAGCGTCACAGACCTAGCATGACACTGCAGATTTATTTATCTCCAAGAAAGCATTTCTTATCTTGTCTTTTACGACAACACACATATAACACTGTGCTACAAATTAGGTAACTGGTTTGGTTTAATTGAAGGGCAGGCTCTGCTAGTTGGGCATGAAGCCACCTCACATTAAATACATATTATTTTGGTATGCAAAATACTTTGGATCACCAAAGTCAGGGTTAAAAGTGGGAAGATATTCTTTGTTTTTTATTTTTTTGCCACAACACCAGTATGACAGCAGGTGTCTATAAGTTGCGGTACTTACTGAAGAGGAGCAAACATAAAGGGAGTGACTTTTAAAAAAAAGTGGCAGGTAGTTTCAAATGCAATGTTTCTATCAGCCCAAAAAACATCAGCAAACACACAAACTGTTTGTGTGCAGTTTGTCACACAGTGTGTTGCCAGCTAAAGGTCCAGCTTCTGTATTTCATAGTGAGGGAAAAGAAGAGCTAACTTCAGTCAGTGAATCTAAGCATCATCAGCTAAAGTTCATATGAATCTCTGCTACACTTGATATAACCTGATCATGAACCACAGTCACCGGAGGGGACCAGTCACACACTGTTCTGTACTTTAAAACCATCACAGTACAGCAAACTAACTTATTTATCCTGCACTAACCTGCTTATTTCCATGCAGCTTTTAAATAGCAGTTAGTCTACCTCGATTTGTTTTGCAGCACATTTCACAATATGAAAAAGCATAATGTTGAATGTACAGACCCAATATCTGATTTAAAAACACGAGGAATTACATGTAAGCTTTACATTTACAGTTTATCAAATACCATTAAGCAGTCCTTACCTTTAAATCTAACCTCTCTTCTTCCTCTCCTGTCTTTCTTATTTTTCTCCATCTCTGAGAGAATTCCACCTTCATACCACCTTTATACCATCTAGAAAAAAGACAGCAGAAATAGTGTGTTGTCAGTGTAGAGGATGGAATCAGCCAGGACAACTCATGAAACATCTGCTGACATCTGGTTTAATTAAGTTGTGTAAATCCACAAAGAGCAGCAGGTCAGCTGATCACAGCCTGTACACTAGTCTGAAAGTCTGCTGAAGGTCTCAATAGAAATTATTGTGAGTTATGATTTTTTTCTTCACTCAGCGAATACAACCAATTTTAGGGTTCCCCCACTTGTTGAATCCCACTTTGCTGTACACATTTTCCTGCTAATTTCATCCTCTACAATGTAGGCAACAGAAAATAGGTATATTTCCTTTTTTTCTTCAGATTCAAGCTGAGTATAATTAAAATTTTAAAAAAGTTAGACTGAAGTTTGTATTCAAGCACGCATAAGAACTGTTCCTGACAAAGATGAAGACTGTGTATCTATTTTAGCAAGGTTGGCTAACGAGCAGGGAAAAGGGGTTAAAATGCCCCAAAAAACAAAACAAAGTTTTTATCATTAACATTGTGATCTTTGTGAGAACATCTGCATTTAGAGATATTCCCATTTTGACATGTCACGTTTAACATTTCATTGAAGCTGCAGCTGTAGTTTTCAGTGTGTTTCTGAAGTAATATTCACTGCATGATTCAGCATTTTGTTCTGAGAACAGAGTGCTGAATCACATGTTATCTTTTGCCTTGTGAAGATAACATGCACCAACATCTCAATAAACGCACTTATATTTACAACGTCTTCACCTTGACAGAACAGGCCATTAGCCAACAAAAAGTTGCTTCACTATCCTACTGCTGTAAACCCGACTCAGAAAAAGAACAATTTTTCTTTTGTGTCTGTTTCTCACTAGTTTATGGTAGGTGAGTTCTGACAGATTTTTGTTCTTGGGAGCATAGATTGTGAAAGGCTTGCCTAAACTTGGGTTGCTGAATAAGCCCTGCAGCAATCTTCCACTGAAGCTTTTTAATTAACATGACACTTAAACTTGGCTCTAAGCTTGAGTGGAAGGTTGCTGTCTCTCCTCCTCCACGTCCTGTGTTCAGAGATTCATTCAGTCTGACCTTAAAACACAAGCTGTGCTAATACAAATTTGATCAACTTCCATAATCTTATCTACAATACTTTCTGTGTTCCTGTGGTGGCTGTATATTAACTTTTCACTTTCCTGTAAACTCTTGAAACGACTGAGATTGCTTACTGCCTCAATTCTGACCAGTTTACAGCACTGTATATGGTTGTGAACATTATAGTAACTTTACACTAATTGATGTCACAGACATGTTTGGCCATTGCATATTTTTGTAAACTTTAGAGGAGTCATCTATTTCTGCATCTTTGTAAGAGGTATCAAAGCTAAGTGTCAATTAATTTTTAGGTGAAAAATTTCCTGTTTAACTTTCATTTTACTTTATTTGTCTGCAGATTTATGTATACACATATAAGAGGTTGCTAATTTAAAGTGAGATGCAGTCAATTGTCAGTTTCAATAACACAGTAATTTTGTTTGCAGCTTTTCAGAATTGTGCTCAGACTGAATAAAGACATTACTTTCAAATTTTCCACATTATCCAAATTGTGCAAATTATAGAACTATCCGTTAAAAAAAAATTTACATACACTTAACAGAATATTTCTGCACCGTGTGTGCAAGGCAAGCAGGGCCCATTGAAAGCCCTCCTATTTCACTGATATTATGTAAGAGACGGTCTCCTCCTACTACTAGAGAGAGTATATAGTAGTACTGAGTCAGCACACTCAAACAGTGAGTGTTCCGACTAGGTTGAGAACGTTACTTCAAAGCTACCAAAATGATACCTGCAGTTACACTTAACAATGGAGCAAAGATGCCAATAGTGGGTCTGGGCACCTGGAGGGTAAGTCTTATAATGTTTTCTTTTACACCAGCTCTGTGGGAGACTGCTAATCTGTCCATGCTCACCCTACTTTTCAAAGAATATTTCCGCTACTCTCATTATTTTTCACTGATTTCACTCGTCTATGTTATCTGTACTATTTATATTTAATTTTTTTTTATATAACAAATTCCCTATCTTGCTGATAGAGTCTGGCTACAAAAGAAAGCAAAGTAACCTGTTATTTACATAGTGCAACTAAAGTACAATAAACTGGATTGTAGAGGCTAAGCCTACGTTTGAAGCCACTGAGGTGTTTGTTAACGAGGGTGACGCGATGTCACTGGTCTGCATGAATTAATTAAACAGTCCAATAACTCCAGCAGTACTTATCTTGCCCTTTTTGGTCTTTATTCCAACATCATTTTAACATAACAGCGCAGTGGTCACAAACTGTTTGCCTTCTCACGATTAACAACACACTTGACGCCGATTACGTGCGTCTACCTTAATTACATAAACCTACCATACAGAAACTAAAAAAGGTGACCTCTAGCGGCAACATAAGGTATCAACCCAAAAATGGCTCCTACATGGATAGTGATGCTGGTGTAATCTGCTCCAGGAGGCTAAACATTAACATTTTATCGCTTACTGAACTTAATGACCAGTGCAAAATAGCTGTAGTAGTTATACTGGTGTTGCCAATATGTGTATTACATTCATATCGATGAACCCATTATCAATCAGTGATAAGTCGTGAAGACGCAAAAGAAAACCGCTTCCACACTTGCTTTATTCATTCCATGTTTTTCTATCATCTTACCTGTGCAGTCAGAACCAGGAAAAGTGACTGAGGCCGTGAAAGTCGCCATAAGTTGTGGCTACAGACACATAGATGGCGCTTATGTGTATCAGAATGAAGAAGAAGTTGGAGCTGGAATCCATGCAATGATTGATCAAGGAGTGGTAAAGAGGGAAGACCTATTCGCTGTGAGCAAGGTGAGCTTCAGAGACAGCTAATAAAAATGAGTATAAACCATTTTATTATCTCAGGTTTCCTCAGATTTCTTCCAAGGCAGTTATGGGATTTAGACCAATTTCCCATTGTATTTACTCTATCATGTGGCTTTATGTGGCTTTCACATGAAAGATCCCCAGCTGAGATGGGATAAAGACACAAGCTAGTGAATTCCTAGTGCTGGTTCCAAGGGTCAGTGGAAGGGTTGTGTCAGGAAGGGTTGTGTCAGGAAGGGTATCTAAGCTGAATCAAAAGTAACCACTCTGGAAATAAAGGAGCAGCTAAGCAGCAGTACCTTTATAGTAGTTACATTGTTAGTTGCATAAGGAATTAATGAGGGTACAACGGTCATACTATAACATGCTTACAGGGTTGGGGGAAATGAGACAGAGGCTTGTTTATACAACTCCTGTTTACTTTTCCTAGTTATGGTGCACCTTTCACCTTCCATCTCTGGTGAGGACAGCTTGTGAGAAGACTCTCAAGGACCTGAAGCTGGACTACCTGGATCTTTACCTCATGCATTTCCCAATGGGGACCAAGGTCTGGAAACTTCTGTCCAGTCCTTACAATACAGTTAACTTTCTCTAAAATCTCTGTGATGATATAATAGTGTTTATTATCAGACTGACCTATGCAGTCTAAATTTAATACTGTCTTGAACACATCTTTTGGCCACTGCAGCCAGGAGATGATCTTTTTCCTGTGGATGAGAATGGGCAGGTTATTTCTGACAACAGCAACTTCTTGGACACTTGGGAGGTAATATAAATGACTTATTGCACTGACACAGTGATAATCCCGTGGACTTGCTGACAACCAAGTTAAAATATGCTGTGCTAAAACCAGTTTATGATTTATCTTGAAGGCAATGGAAAAGCTGGTGGATGCTGGTTTGGTCAAAGCTATCGGCATTTCTAACTTCAACAAAGACCAGATTGAAGCCATACTTAACAAGCCTGGCCTCAAGCACAAGCCTGCCAACCACCAGGTAGATTTTGCAAAATTATTTTTTATTTATTTTGAATTCCGGAGGCATGCACTGTTAAAAAATGAAATGAAAATAAAAGTAAAATAAAGTCCCTGAAATGTGGTCGTTTTCTTAGATTGAGTGCCACCCATATCTGACCCAAGAGAAGATGATCAACTACTGCCACTCAAAAGGCATCACAGTGACAGCATACAGTCCTCTGGGCTCCCCTGACAGACCCTGGTAAGAGGATGTACAATCTATTGTAAACAAAGCTCATGTAGGAGTATAATCAGCTTTACTTCTCGAGGATATTAACAGTGTCACATTATTTTTCTGTCCTCTTCTACTAAAAGGGCTTCATCTGACGAACCCTCGCTGCTGGAGGAACCTAAGATCAAGGCCATTGCTCAAAAGTACAAGAAAACTCCAGCACAGGTACTGAGGAATTACACAAGTCAGGAATTTTGAAATTTGAATCTTCTAAATGAGACATCTCATGTTGGGTAAAAGGTCAGATATCAGACAGTAGGATCACGAGTGTGCAGCACAACCAGAGAACAAAGAGATGCAGTATTAAACTAATATTGAATACTTTAGTTATTGGGTGCACGTTGTCTCCAGTGGAAAACCTAAAACTGTGTGCTTACAGTTATGCAATGCTACATTTCAAAAGTTAAATTACTGATGTCAGCAAGGAGAAAAAAAAAATCCATACTGTCATGCGGTGGATTAGAAGGCTTATTAAAAAAATATTTGAATCATGGGAAATTTAAATAATACTGAACTGAATGACCACTGCTCGTTTGAACCATTTCCCCAGGTTCTGATTAGGTTCCACATCGAAAGAAATGTGGTTGTCATTCCAAAGTCAGTAACACCCCATCGCGTCAAGGAGAACTTCCAGGTACAGTAATCATAAATATTCATGGGCAGATTTAGTTTTTAGTCTTTTTAGCTAATATATATAATAATATATTATATAGGCTAATAATATATATTTAATATAGTGTATTCACACTGAGCAGTTATCATATGTAGATTTACTTGTGTAGAAATCTGCATTGTTGGGGGAATTTAGGTCATGGAATTATGCAAAAATTTTTATTTTTCTATGTTTTCATTTGGATTTTCATGATACTTGTTGGGTTCCATAGAGCAGCTCATATAATTTGTCGCAGGTTATAAGTTATTTTGCGGTTCTGTCTTTTTCAGCTGTTTGACTTCAAATTGAGCAAAGATGACATGAAGGACATCCTCAGCTTGAATAAGGACTGGAGAGGCTTCCCATTACAGTGGTGAGTAAAAATGAAGGAAGATTAAGGGTAAAGGGGATACAGAAAAAATAAAGGGGTGGCATAATTCTAAAATAAACTGTGCTATCAAGTAATGGCTATTGTCTTCTCTTTGCAGGGCTTCAAAACACAAAGACTTTCCCCTTAATGCAGAATACTAACTTAATATGGTTCACCATGCCTTGTTTATATCGGTTTTTCAACCTCTAATCTAAAATTTACATTTTTAAACTCTTGCTTGCATGTTTCATGCAGAATTTAAAAAATAAAAAAAAATCAATAAAATGAACAATGCAACTTGTGTGGCTTTTTTGCATCCTGTTAGCAATTTGTGTTTGCATTGGATGAATGTGAGTTCGGCTGCTTTTTGAGCCACAGTGAGGGTTTTGGAATAAGAGAGGCATTTCACTGAAAATGTCAAATCACTTCTGCCAGAACTAATTTACAATTGTAATTGCACCATGTTGATGGATAGATGCAGATATAGATAGATATATAGATGGAGGGAGATAGCACTGGTATATATATATATATATATATATATATATATATATATATATATACCAGTGCTGTCAGCGTTAATCTCGTTAAAATGACGTTAACTCCATAACCGCATTAACACGGCAAATCTCCATTAGCGAGTTAGCGCGGATCGCACTGGCCACAACAGACTCATAGAAGATCCTGAGCATTTTCTGGCAGATGTTGAAGGACCTCAGTCGCCTCAAAAAATAGAGACGACTCTGGCCCTTTCTGTAAAGTGCTGTGGTGTTTTTAGCCCAGTCCAGTTTATTGTTAATGTGTACTCCAAAGTATTTACAGTCCTCCACAATGTCAACAGTGACCCCCTGGATTGAAACAGGGGTCAAGTGTTTCCTGGTCTTCCTGAAGTCCACTATCAATTCCTTGGTCTTTGCCACGCTGAGCTGCAGATGATTCTGCTCACACCACGTGACAAAGGAGTCGACCACAGCCCGGTACTCTGTCTCATCATCCCTGCTGATGCATTCAACCACCGCGGAGTCACTGCACTCTGTGCAGTGACTGAAGTCTGTGGTGTAGAGGGTGAAGAGGAAGGGGGAGATAAAACCTGAATTGAATACAGTAAATCTCTGCTTGGGCTGGTCCCTTCTTTTTGTTGTCCATGTTGCGTATAAATGTAAAAACCACAATCAAAATAGACTATGCTCTCACAATATTATAAAAATGTTTGTCCCCACAGTCAGAACAGAATTGGGTGAAAAAAGGTTTTTAAAGATGCTGCCCCCGTTTCCTGGAACACTCTACAGACAAAACTGAAATTGTCAGGAATGTTAACGATGGGTGACTTTGAGTTGAGTGATAGAATACCTCTTTGGATAAATAAAAGATAATGTTTTTTAAATATGATTTTATTCTCTTCCACAGGACTTTATTAAACTAGCACTGTAACAACTGAAGCTGGATTTATAGTCCCACAAATGTACCTATCCGTGTACAATTTACAGTCAAACTGAGAGGGGAGAAGAGCTCTCACGAGACGCGCTGCAGGGTAGTCTTCGAAGACCCTGACTGTATGTCGCTGGAAGCGGATGACTTATGTGACTGGCTAATGACAGCTGGTTGACATGCACCGAGCACACAGGGGTTCATGGGAAACGGAGAACAGTAAATAAACTTCAAAGATCATAAAACAAAGCATGAAAAGCACAGACAATGGCTGGAGAGACACTTTTAATTGTTTTTAAACACTCAGTTTAACTTCAGCTCTTTGTATCCTACAACTTCGCTCTTTTCTGCGGCTGGCTCGCAGAACAGCAACAACACAAGAAAGAGTGGCCCACAGACCGGTTGTAGCACATAACTTGTACACTGCCTCCATCTGACAATAGAGTTCACTGCAGGTAGATGGGCAGGCCCTAGAGTGGAGTGAACGCGCTCGCTTTGCTCGACCATAAAACCAGCATGAGAAGCAAAAGCCACACCCTTATAACACAGTAATACACATGAATACAAAGCACCAAATACTGTATGGCATCACTCTAAGGCAACATGTGCTTCACAGAGATAAGTTTATAAATTAGACATTTTTTGCCTCTGTCAGGGACTGCAGGTATCACGTTTAATGCAAATTAAATCAAATTTTCTATATAAATGAAATGCATTTTTAAAAATTGTTGGACATGAAAGCTTAAAGGCAGTTAAGATTGCTCTTGTATGTGACACTACTAGACATGAAAAACTACAAACTAAATTACATTGTAAAGTCTATGATTTTTAAGTAGCTTGTTTTATTCTCTTCAGTAACATAACAAAGTTTACTTCATCCCAAGGCTCAATGCCAATATGCCACTACAGGAGTACAAAATCCAAAACATAATTATATTTTATAAAAACCCAAACATCAAATTAAGCATCAAGTTGTCTTTGGAGTGTGTGTATATACTTTAGTGGTAACACAGGAAGCTGGTATTTTTCCTGAGAAATGTAAGAGGAGTCAAAGCCACAGCAGGGTCATTCCATGAAAAAAAACATCAATCAGTGCTTTCCACCTAGCCCCTCATGGCAACTGATTTCTTTTGTACAATAAAGGAACAGTACAGGAACTTTTTTCCAGATTTGATTGATTTTACATGCAATAACCCAACAGCATAAACACATAAAGAAGAGGAAAGTAAGCAATAACAAAGACCCAGCGTTAACATGTGGAAACTTTGCAGTTTTCCTCTCAGAATTCAGCGTTGAATGGAAAGTCCTTGTGCTTTGTGGCCCTACAAAGAGAGAGAGGGGGAGAAAAGAAAAAAAAAATGAAATTCAAGCCATGTCTCCCTGTTATCCAACTCACAACTCCATGTTCAAAGCGCACACAATTATCCTGTCTCACCATTGCATTGGACAGACTCTCCAGTTCCTATTAAATCCCAGTATAGTCTTCATTTCCTCCTCAGTTAATTCAAAGTCAAACACCTGCAAATATGTATAAAATATAAGAATAATGAACCAACCAAAAGAAGTAAGTAACAAAATGGAAGGATAATCAATCTCCCCAGCTAAAGACCTGGAAATTCTCTTGAATGCGCTGCGGTGTGACTGACTTAGGGATCACAATCACATTTCTCTGGATGTGGAAGCGGATCAAGACCTGGAAATGAAGGAATTCAGGCTATTAACGTGATAAGGTGATTAAGTTCAATATAATGTTTCAGAGTACATAAAATAAGCAAGATTGATTTTACTTTTTTCTCTTGGATAGAAGTTACTCAAAATAAAATAGAATATATCAGTGGCATGTTCTGCCCAAGCCAGAAGGAGAGCTGTACCTGAGCAGGTGTCTTCTTGTGTTTCTCAGCGATGGCTTTAATGTTGGGATCCTCCAGGAGTGAGGGATCATCTGGTTTAGCCCTGCATTTTCAATACATGTTCAATAAGATTTTCTCTGTGTACAAAATAGTGTATTCTGTAAAACTAAATAAATAAATGAGACCCTGGTCTTATTGGCTTGTTACTTAATATCAAACTCGTGACAACATATGCCACAGAGAGGAAGAGGAACAAGAGTCATGAGTTGAAACTCGCTAAAGGGATATAACAGGCCGAACAGTATTGATAAATATAATAAAGGCAACGTGATAGTGGAGTATTTGGTCACTTTTCAAGGCCTGTTGAAGTCATTTTGAGGCAAACATATTTGCCATGCCTACTGACCATGGTCTGTCAGGGGATCCCAGGGGGCTGTAAGCTGTCACCGAGATACCCTGGGAGTGGCAGTAGTTGATCAGCTTGTCCTGGGTCAGGTATGGGTGGCACTCCACCTAGTGGGAAAAATGAGAAGCAAAGACCAGTGATCAATCTATGCATGTATCATGTCACTGAGCCCCTTTAAAACATGCATTATTTAATACATATTATTTTAGTATTTCCATTAAATGACTGAAGAAAAGGGAAGGAAAACTCAGTTTCACTTAAAAATTCAGCATAAATGTCTTGTTAAAGGACTAATACTCTTAGCATGGTTAAATGAAGTATTCTAGTACTGGCTTAGAAGGAAGATACAAGACCATAAACCTTTAGAGCCAGCTGGATTTATTTGGCATCATTTTCAGTGATAAATTTCCTGATAAGCAGCTATAACACTGCTGTGCTCTGATGACAAAAAGGAAAAGAATTGTGCTTTAATCTAATATAAAACACAACGTGACGTTGATGGTAAACCATGATTCCGAGAACAAACAAAAATATAAGGTCACCTCAACTAATTGGCCCAGCCTGAGGGGAAACTGCTGCCGCCCATCATGAACTAACAAGACATTTATTTCTCAGGCCTCACAGGAGGAGACAGATAATGCTATTACAGCCTCTTGCCCTTTAAGAACAACAAGCATGAAACATTAATGTTTTCTTGTTCCTTCATACCCCTGACTATTTAACTTTCACAACAGCTAACTCTAACAACAAACAGAAACGGTTATTTGAGACAATACAAATCATTTAGCATACCTGGTTGTTGGCAGGCTTGTATTTGAGGCCCGGCTTGTTGAGAATGGCTTCAATCTGCTCCTTGTTGAAATTGGAGATACCAATAGCTTTGACCAAACCAGCATCCACCAGCTCTTCCATTCCCTGAGAACATTTGGGATAAAAAACACAAAGACTTTGGTGCTGGAGCCTCCAATAATGCCAAACCAACCTTGACTGACTGGGTAATATTATTTGCCAGCGTCGAACCATCGTAGATATTGGTGTTAGCGTGCACGATATGCAATGATATAAAACCCTTTTTTCCTTCAAGATTATGATTTTGTCTGAAAA
Source organism: Oreochromis niloticus (assembly GCF_001858045.2). Taxonomy (NCBI): domain Eukaryota; kingdom Metazoa; phylum Chordata; class Actinopteri; order Cichliformes; family Cichlidae; genus Oreochromis; species Oreochromis niloticus. Next base: position 8,026,592 of record NC_031981.2, on the reverse strand, counting down.
AAAAATAAAGATTTAAAAAAAATAAAACAAAATAATCAGAATTACAGAACAGTAACCACTGAGGCAGAAAAGATATTTTCATTAATAATGAAATTAATAATGGCTACAGAAAAAAAAAAGTAAGTTGGAAGTAGTGGAGGCCCATTTCTTGTAATTACCTCAGTACATCTGCAGAATTGTTTTTTTTTTTTCTCTCTTCCCATATTTTGTTACTGTTTGATAACTGTGGTGGTTTTCTCGGCCATAACTTTGTCCTCAATGAAAATCCCAGAAGTTCTCATTTGGGTTCATTTCAGGACTCTGGGCTAGTCATTTCATTATTTCATTTTTGTCAACTTGAAGGAAGTGGTTTACCCATTGTGCAGCGTGACAAGGAGAACTGTCTTGCATAAAAAGTGCTGACTGATTGGAAGCAGATGGGACTGAGGGAACAATGTGCCAATGAAGACATTTCTAATAAATATTAGTGCTCACACTGCCGTGTATCTGTATAAGATGACCATCTTTTCCCTTAAACCATGATCCTTCCTGATCCAAACTGACTGACTTTGTCACACATTCTGGGTGCAGTTTTTCCTGGTTCGACATGCCACACAATTTCTTATCTCCACAAAACAAAATGAAGTCTGCCATTGTCACTAAAGTGATATACTTTGACCTCTGTAATACTCACACCATGCAAAAAATTATTAGCACAGCACTATAAGTATGCCAAAGTGTAATTCGGATCATCTATCACATACAGTCTTATTAACTTACCTCCCATGTCTCCAGGAAGCTGGTGTTATCACTGATGGTTTGTCCTGTACTGTCCGAAGGAAAAAGCTCATCACCTGCCTGTAACAAGACAAAGGGATTATATGCCACTAAACAAGATGAGGGCAGCAAAGAGTTAAAATATTTTTATGTTTAAAACGAAAGTGGTCCTACCTTAAAACCCATGGGCCAGTGCACTAAATAGAGATCTAGGTAGTCCAGTTTAAGATCACTGAGAGTCTTCTCACAAGCCTTCCGGACCAAGGACTTTTCATGGAAAGTACACCACAGCTGTGAAACGAAAGCACACATAAGGCACGCATCGGTCATCAATTTAGTATAAAATCTTAAAAAAAACAAAAGGTACAACTGGTACTTTTTGCACCCATAGCTCACCTTGCTTACAATAAAAAGATCGTCTCTTTTGACCACACCATCCTTGATCATAGTGTGGATACCTTCACCCACCTCTACCTCATTCTGGTAGACGTAGGCACCATCGATGTGCCGGTAACCTGCAGAAATGGCTGCTTTCACTGCCTCTGCGACCTTGCCAGGTGGAGACTAACAAACAAGAGATGGTTAGCTGTTGTGGTACTTCTCACGGGCAGTCAGAGATGGGCAGTAACGCGTTACTGTAATCTGATTACTTTTTTGAAGTAACGAGTAATGTAAGGGATTACTATTGCAAAAACGGTAATTAGATTACCGTTACTTTAACGTAGGAACGCTGCGTTACTAAAACCGTGATTTTTTGCGAGAATGTTTTATGACAGTGACATAAGCGAGTGCGACGTTCGTGACAACAGCTGTCTGCAGATCAACAATGGATAATATATTGAGTGCGGGAGAGAGTATGAGCATGCAGCGTTTAAAGCGTGGAAGTACTGACCTTACTTTGAGTTTGATTCCATAAAAAGTGACAAAAACATTAGTGTCCACTGTTCACTGCGTGGGAAGAAAACTTCTTTTTAAACCCCTAAACTTCCATTATGCAGAGAAAGTAGGATTGGGCTGAAAGATCTATCGCTTTATTACCTATTCAGGTTGTAAATCGTGTTTTTAAAAACTAACTAAGTAATTAATTACTTTTGAAAATAAGTAATCAGTAAAGTAACGGGATTACTTTTTTGGGGAAGTAATCAGTAATTAGTTACTGATTACTTTTTTCAAGTAACTTGACCAACACTGTTGGCAGTTAAAAGAATCATTTAGACTGCTGTACCAAAACATCATGGTAGACTTACACATGGACCTGTTGTCTCTATGCAGACAACTAATAGTTAACATTTTGCACACTTCACAAAATGTAACTTAGAAAACACGAGTTCCAGTTCCTGATTTTGTATTGTTGGGAAAGGACCACTAAACAGGTTACATCTACACTGTCCTTGTCTCACTGTGTCCTCTTCACGTATACCATTCGTCCAGTGATAGTCTATAGTCTAACTGTTTTCCTAATGTTAATGCTACTTTTCCCATTATATCCACTTAGCTAGAAGCAATATCTGGGGGACAAATTCAACTTCCATCCTTTATTTAAGAAGGAAAGGTCAACACATTTAATATTCATTATATCTAAAAGGAGACTACAGCGACCTTCTCGGATGTCAAGTACACTAAACTTGCTGCCCTTACTGTTTACACAAGAAGGGTAAATGTGTCAGCTGTGCCTCAGCAGCAGTTACGTAGTACGACTTCCCAGTGCTTGTAACAAATCCTTAAATTACTCTTGATTCTGCGCACTGAATAACAGTGAAGCAAACGTGGGGCGTTAATCGACTGCCCCAGCTTCGCACAAACTTGGCCGTGTTTCTAGAAACTCGACCAAGTTTGGCTCCACTCCCAAAGGTGGGGTCCTAAAGTGAAGATAATGTCGAGCAGTAATTTCTGTTCTTATATGCAATTTACGTCGAAATGTCGAAAGATAACATGATAGAAGCTTGTTTTAAACGGCCATTATTCGTCTTCCAGTCATATTTTCTGTTGGCATGTTAGCTTACATAAAAGGCTAACTATAAACTTGTGCAAAGTCGGACGGCATAATAAATGAAAGCAGACGCACCTTCCACGTTCCCAGTCCCAAAATAGGCATTTGTGCACCGGTGTTGAGTTTCACTGAAGTTGCCATTTCTGTAGTGGAAAAGCTGAACCTGAATACGGTTGAAAGCAGACGAGGAGCGACAGCAAATGCCAAGTGCACCGCAGAGAGCTAGTAGATCGCTAGCATCGTCGATCGATTATTGATGTCTTTTAATTCATTTCTGCAGGATGTGCCACAGACAGCAGTCGCACGCATCTGCCAGTGTATTTACTGATAAGCAGCATAATTTTATCTTTATTTTAATCTTTTTTTGAGGGAAACTCAAGTACCTTTACAATCGTAAGTAACCTAGAAATAAATATTAATAAAATACTGAAAGACTATGGATAATGCTCCAGAAAATACTGATCTAAAAACAAAACAAAACAATAAAATATGTAGTACAGTGCAAAAATCTCATACTACCCCTCATTTCTTTATATTTTGCTAGGAAAATGGGAACAAGCATACATGAAAATGAAACGAAAAGACAGTTTGTACAATTCTAACAGTCAGTATTTGGTATCACCACCTTTATTTTTTAATGCAGACTGAACTTTTTCAGGCAAGCCTTTCAGGTACTTTATTTTAGTAGTCTTCAGAAATAATTTCAGTTAGTCTCCATCAGCCGGAGAATTTAGTTTTTAGGCCTGCAACTTGTGCTCAATAAAGGACACACTGCACACCATGCCAAGATATGTCGAGTTTTTGGGTAACACGAATCACCTTGTTTCTGCAGAAATACAATTTTTGGGTATTTTTAATAGATTTAACTAAAGAAACTGCAACAAAGTGTGTTTTTTTGACAGGCTGCCAATAACAAATAGCCTAAAAACACAACATTTAGCTAGTCTGACAAATAAGTAAAAAGGGAGCCAAAATCCAAAGAAATAATATGAAACAGTTCAGAAAAATCTGGAGAACTATTCAAGGCCACCTAAAAAAATACAACCGAGTGTGACTCATTGGAAGAAAAGTATAAAGAAATGAAGGGATGGGTCAAGACCTTTGCACAGTATGATACCTGCACAGTTTTGTTTTCTGTCTTGCAGTCTGGCATTTATTTCGTTTCACCTAACCAAACTCCAGAACTACCTGGCAAAATAAAACCTCTTTGCTTTTTTCTTAAATTTTGTTCGAGTCTACCATTGGACCACTAGAGGGCACCGTTACGCTTTACAAATCTGTGAAACAGTCTCCTCAAATCACCCAACTGAGGCTCAAAGGAAATACAGTTCCATAATTTTATACATTTGTCAGTGTACGCAGTAATTACAGTAAATGAAATGATTGATATTTTAACTTGAGGCTCCCAGAAACTCATGCTCACATTTACATTTTAATTTCAATTTAGAATAATTATTCTAAGCGCACTGACTGGACATAGGATGTGATATATAAAGAATTTTGTTTTATGTTTCTAGGATTATTTTTTTTAGGAGATCTTCATTACTTATAATCTTACACTAAATTCTTAAAGAGGATGTGTAGCATTGTTCAGCACACACCAGCCTTAAACCTTCAGAGACAGTTGAAAGAGGGAACAAATACAAGGTGACTTATTTTGGCAAAATCAGATAAAACCTCGCAGACCTTTAACTGAGCCATTCAACTTTCTGCGGAGAAGATAAGAGAGGGAGAAGATAGCCATATGAAAAAAAGAAAAACACACACACACAAAGAGAAAAGTTATGGGAGCCAGCAGCTACTGTGTACCTCACAATGGCTCTCGCTAAAGTTTGTGTCTCTTCTGATCTTCTCCCAGCTGGACGCCTGCTTTTCAGGCCCTCTCTCCTCTGATCTAACTTCAGACACTGGAGGGCCTTTTGCCAGCCTGCAAACTGTCAAAGTACCCCAGGAATCAAACGCAGTCGCACACTGTCAGGATCAAAGACCCGCAGGTAAACCAGACGAAGATACAGCCACATACAATTGCCACCTAAAAGGGGGGTTTTCATTTCAGAGGTTCTTATTTTGCGTCTGCAGGCAGACACCGTTTCACTTTGCCAAGTGCATCGATTAGAATAAAAGAAAAGAAAAACGAGCGGGCATTTGAAGAGACAACAGAGGCTCCGAGTTAAACCGAGTGTCTCTCAAGGAAACTTTTGGACAAAGAGGGTAGGTTTGTGTTGGAGGAGTATATTCTCAAAGAATCTGCAGAGAACAGATAGATTTTTATAGGATGGTGAAGTGGAACGGGCAGAGAGGGGCATCACAAATAAATACATAGATTCCAATGTATTTCTCCTCTTCCAGTACGTGTGGCCGTAATGAATGCCCTGTGCAGCTGGTGGTGCTTTCAGTGGTTCTACATCAGATCAGACACTCCACGGGTAAGACCTGGCCTGTCCTGGAGAGATCAAACACCTCATTTCATTTCTTGGCATTTGCTCCGTTCTCCCTGCCTTTTCTCTCCTCCTCTCGTCTGTACCATTGGCCTTGGCTTTGCTGTCTTTTTCTCTGTTTCTGCCAGAGCGCCCTGGGTCATAATCTTCACCCATAAATCTAATGTCGAGTGTCGTCTCTCGCTGAGTTCACTCACACACTGGCATTCCGCACATTCCGCCTGTTGAACAATAACAAGATCAGGGAGAGAAATCCCTACGTCATAAGTAAATCATGGTCATTTGTCAGGTGCATTACATGTTCTTGGAGGCACGGGAGATTATTTGGGCTGATTCGAGCCCTGCAGACATCAAGGAAGAATAAACTTAGAATAATCCAGCTGATATTTAAATTCAGTAGACAGTCTAAATAGATTTAGATCTAAAGTTTTTTACTCAATCAGCTGATTAGTTGATTGGCGATTGCTAGTAATTTTTAATCAACTACAAAAATAAATACTGTTTATTTGCTTTTATCAGTATTATAAAGCAGTAAGTTGAACATATTTTGGCAGTTAGTCTACAGGATGTTGCTGGATAGTTTCTACTGACTAATGCAGGGGCATGTCTTGTGATATATAGTATGTATAAAATTACCATATCAATGTGAGCGTGCACTTCACGCATGCAGTCACAGATTCACGACTGTTTTTTCTATCCTATTTTACAGTGATATGTAAAAACGAATCGAACGCTTTTATGGTACTAAATCAGTTAAGGCAGTTTTAAGGGGAACATCAGTGCTCAAGTTCCATCCTGAGAAATCGTGTTAATGCATCTAACTTCAGACAACAGAGGACTTGTGCCCTCTCTGTTGGTGTGTGAAGGCTCACATAGCCTTAAAATTGTGTTAAGACCCTGATTAAGCGAGAAAGAGAAGATTCTATCTCTACCAGAATAGTTCAGACTCTTTTTTTTTTTTTTCAAATAATGTTAGGGAATGTGTGTGTGAAAAGGACTATGTACTAACGTAACCCGACAGCGTCTCTGGCGTTTTGACTGAATACCTAAATTTCCTTTGGATTCATTACAGTATTTGTTTTTTTCTTCTGTCCTACAGTACGTCAAAGAAAAAATGCAACTTACTCATTCTTAAGAGTAGAAGAGTTGTACACTGTAACAAATTGCTTTAAAAATGTTAAAAAAAAATAATCAGAGTAAAAATAAAGTAATTGACCATTTTTTTGTGTTGTGAATACAGTTGAATACTGTAAATGCTGATGTTGATGGAAAAACCACTGTCTTATCGTATAATTCAGCATCTTCTTCTTTCTAATTAATAATCCGTGTGTTGAATTTAATTGCATTGAATGTGTTATGTGCTTTCCATTATAATGGGCCACTATCACAATGATGATGTGCTGTGCTGAGACTTTGTAGCTTTTTACTAGTTTCCTAATGTCCATACACCCTCCTCCATATGTGATTAATCATATTTAGTGATTAATCACTTCATCTTTGGGGGTTTTTGTTGGAAAATTTACCACAGCACCATTCCTGTAACCTATGGGAGTTGCGAAAAAGCTAACATCATGTGATAATCTGAGAAAGACAAGATACTGACTGCATGGTACATGGGCAAGAACATTAAACTGTTCATAGGGAGAACAGTAGGAACACTGAAATAACCATAGAATTACAAGCTGACAGTATTAGAAAGCTTGTACTCTTGACAGAGACTTATTTAAAACAAATATAGTTATTGTTGATATAATATAAAATAACACTTAAATGCTGGTAAATCTAGATGCCAGTACTTTTCCCGTAATTCTAACAAGGAAATTACCCACAGAGTATCAAAATCAAAAACAAGTCACGGATATCTCATAATAATTATTTTTGAGTGTTATCCTTTTCTTATGAGTTTCTAAAAACACACAGAGTTGTGTATTTTCACATGTGCTGACATACTCACAGCTTTGGCCTTGTCTGCGAGCAGAGGTGCCTCCTCTCTGGCCCCTCAGACGAGGTTTGGTTTTTGGCTTGATTAACCACTTAGTTCAGTCTCTCAGACACAAGATTGCAGGGAAAAAGCAAGTAATGAAGTGCTTTTGAATTTGCATTCCTGAGAGCTTTCACAGACGCCTTGATTTCAGTCTGCCTTTGCTGTTTGTTCTTTGTCAAGAGATGTCTGCTATTTTAACGGTAACGCGTAACAAGTGTCCATCCAGCCTCCTCCATATTGCTCCCTCATCAACCTAACTGCCATGAATAAACACAATCAACATGCATCTGAAGGGGAATTTGAAGGCTTTTTCTCTTAAATCGTCTCTGATGGGTTGTTCATCATTGTTATCATGCAGATTACAGTGTGACTGTGAATGCAGTATTGAAGCCCTTTCCATCTGGAACGAAATGCCACAATTTCATAAAGCTGACCGAAAACACTTGTGTGTTTTGTTCTTATATTTCAAGTAGTCGTGATCAGTTATGAACAAACTGTCTCAAGAATATGAAATTAACAGTATTCTGTCTACACTTGAAAGTCAAGCCTTTATTTTTAGTGTCGACCTTGACAACAATATCAAAGTGAGGCAGCATGCTGCATTATCAGCTGGAGTGTAATTTACCTGGTAAGTACTGTGGTTTTGTTGAGAATTTCCAGAAAAAAACCCCTCAAAGTCAGGTATAAAGTAAGTTCTGTTCACCACTTTACACTTTTCACATAACACTTTAAGACTCTAAGATTAAAGTAACCATGATTATGTCACACAATGACTTGCCAGAATCTGTGATTTTTTTTTTTCTGTTAGAGTGGCAGAGTGGCAGGTGACGTAAAAGCTTCCCTTTGCACCCCGCTTGAAAAGAGGAAATAGAATTTGGTTTAAATCTGGGGCCCTTTCACCAGCTCGGGCTTCCATGTGTCAAACGTCAACAAGCACTTTGACTTGGATAAACTGAAGCTGGACTTGGATATAGAAAAGCTACATAAAATATACCAACGAGACCCGGCTTTCAACAAAGAGTCCAAACAAACAGGTAAATGAGAATGTTTTCTTTGACAGACACACTAGAATGCAGTTAATATTGTGCAGGCTATAATTTTACTTCTATATGTATAATGCGTATCACCTGTTCTTGCTGTCATGTGTGATGAAGAGGAAGAATTGTCCTTCACTTCTCCACAAGTAACATCCTGTTTAACAGGAAGTTTGATACTTCCCGGTAGGCAGGTATGTTTTATTGGGTTCTTAAATAAATAGATTTTGTGCTCACGTGTGAGCATTATGTTGAGAAATTTAAGCAATTTGGATAGAGATAATTGAGATGTAAACATGTTGCTCGTATTTTAAGATTACTGAGTAGTGTCAGCATAATCATTTTACGGTAACTCGGACGCTCAACTTTTTCTTATGCAAGGCTCACATTTCTCAGATTTCTGAGACGGGACATTTCAGAGATGTTTACTTGGTTATGCAACACAATGAGGATATTTTAGTTTGCTGCTATACACTAAAATAATTTGATTCTTCATTATATTCATTTTTATATTCATATTTTAAAAGTAAGTTGATATTTGGACAAGATAACCATGCTGCATCAAGCCCCACAGCATCCCTTGTTTCCACTTGCAACCTAACAACATGTTATCATCGCGTGGGCATGTGGTCTATTTGTGTATGTTTGTCTGGGTGCCGCTTTAAGAAATCAGAATGACACAGCGGGAAAAGTTCCTCATGGGGGACTTCCTCATTTTCAGTCATCTGATATTATTTACAATATTTTAAGAAAAACTTCTCTAATCTTGCATCACGGGAATGTTGTTTTCGGAGTGCGTGTGCAATGTGGGGGCTTGGGGAAGAGAAAAAAGCGTGGAGAGAATGAGCGGTGTGGCAAAGAGTGGGGATGTGTGTAAAGGACTAATGGGACAGTGAGTCACAATGAAGATCAGCGGTACAGCAGTACGATGAACAGAAATGATCATAAAAGGTATAATTACGAGATTGCATCCAGTTATGTTTGGGGGCTTTTAGGTGTTATTAAAAGGTCAATGACAGAATTCAGTATGGCTTTTAATCAAAAATATGAGAAGGTGAAAGAAATTGTGTCAGTGGTGTGTGCAGATGTGCAGTGTGCAGCACCATAGATGTGTGCAGCGCTGCAATTACAGTCTTCAAAGGGTGGAGTGCAAATATGGAGTGGCGTGCAGCATTGTGGAAGTGGTACTGACTGACTGCACTCATTGCCCTCCATACGTTTTGCAATTTTGAGAAATCATTCTCCTCTGAGTCATGACTTGTCAGTAATGACATTTGAAAACTGACACCCATGCCTTTCAAATATTCTAGGATTGTTTTCTTCTGTTTGTGGGGACAAAACAATTTCAGGAAGGAAATAAAAGTTGGGGTTTTTTGTTCTTTCTTTTTAAAGCTTCTGAAGTGAGTAAGTGAGAGCACCACAGCACCACCTTGTGGATAATGTGGAAATGACAATTTGGTCAGTTTTACCTCCTCAGAAGCACATATGTGTTTACACATGGTTGTTAAGACATGGTTGTTGAGAAACAACAAAAATAAGAATAAGAAACCTGGAAGGCCAAGCCCAGTATTGTGTGGCTTCAAGTAGTAGGTTCTAGGTACCATTTCTGCAGGCGGTAGACAGATGTATGTAAGAAATGATGGGCTAATGGGGTAATGTGCTGGAAGAATGTAAACATTGTCTGCTCTGAGGACTGACTTCAAAGTGTGCCTGTGGTAACCTCCTCTCAGCTGTGGCCCTTGACCGATGAAAAGGGAAGGTGAATGCTCATCCACTCTCAACAGCTTCTTCCTGAATCCGCTCTTTGATGTCACTAAATGGATCTGATTGACACATACAGAACCTCTCTGTTTCTCATCTCTGGAGAGGGGTTGTTTTCGGCAATGCACAAGCATGCATTGGCATGTGTTTCACCCCCTTTTCTGTTGTTGTTCCTTCATCAGATTTATCATTTTCATCTTTTAGCATTTAGTTTAGCAAGCGTTAGACAAGAGAAGGTGCTTTAGTTTTAAAAATGTAAACTTTTAACTGGAGATCTCATTATTAATGCACATCCTGGCAGTTATTTTGCAGACACATAACAACCACAGGGATGAGTTTGCACAAGTATCAACTTCATGATTCTGTGGTTAAGGGTCAGCCCCAGGTGAGTGTCGTTTTGGTTTATTTATGTGACAAAAATTCCCAGCAGTTTCATATTTGTTAGACAATAAAAGCCGATTCCCCTTTTTCTTTTTCACAAAACCTAATCTGTTTCATAACTATTATTAAATGTGCCCACAGAACAACTGTCAAGTCTCTCTGTTGACCTTGCATTGACCCCTCCGGTTTTAAGTTTATTTTAGTTACATTGATTTCGCGATCATCATTTTTGAGCTTCTATATGTCACGTTGTCAGCTAGTGGGACTAATACAGACAGGCATATCTGGGGCTTCTTAAAATGTGGCAAACAGTTTTCAGTCACAATTTTGTTTAGGCCTCAAAGATCATATTATACAGGGAGTGCAGAATTATTAGGCAAGTTGTATTTTTGAGGAATAATTTTATTATTGAACAACAACCATGTTCTCAATGAACCCAAAAAATTCATTAATATCAAAGCTGAATGTTTTTGGAAGTAGTTTTTAGTTTGTTTTTAGTTTTAGCTATTTTAGGGGGATATCTGTGTGTGCAGGTGACTATTACTGTGCATAATTATTAGGCAACTTAACAAAAAACAAATATATACCCATTTCAATTATTTATTTTTACCAGTGAAACCAATATAACATCTCCACATTCACAAATATACATTTCTGACATTCAAAAACAAATCAGCGACCAATATAGCCACCTTTCTTTGCAAGGACACTCAAAAGCCTGCCATCCATGGATTCTCTCAGTGTTTTGATCTGTTCACCATCAACATTGCGTGCAGCAGCAACCACAGCCTCCCAGACACTGTTCAGAGAGGTGTACTGTTTTCCCTCCTTGTAAATCTCACTTTTGATGATGGACCACAGGTTCTCAATGGGGTTCAGATCAGGTGAACAAGGAGGCCATGTCATTAGTCTTTCTTCTTTTATACCCTTTCTTGCCAGCCACGCTGTGGAGTACTTGGACGCGTGTGATGGAGCATTGTCCTGCATGAAAATCATGTTTTTCTTGAAGGATGCAGACTTCTTCCTGTACCACTGCTTGAAGAAGGTGTCTTCCAGAAACTGGCAGTAGGACTGGGAGTTGAGCTTGACTCCATCCTCAACCCGAAAAGGCCCCACAAGCTCATCTTTGATGATACCAGCCCAAACCAGTACTCCACCGCCACCTTGCTGGCGTCTGAGTCGGACTGGAGCTCTCTGCCCTTTACCAATCCAGCCACGGGCCCATCCATCTGGCCCATCAAGACTCACTCTCATTTCATCAGTCCATAAAACCTTAGAAAAATCAGTCTTGAGATATTTCTTGGACCAGTCTTGACGTTTCAGCTTGTGTGTCTTGTTCAGTGGTGGTCGTCTTTCAGCCTTTCTTACCTTGGCCATGTCTCTGAGTATTGCACACCTTGTGCTTTTGGGCACTCCAGTGATGTTGCAGCTCTGAAATATGGCCAAACTGGTGGCAAGTGGCATCTTGGCAGCTGCACGCTTGACTTTTCTCAGTTCATGGGCAGTTATTTTGCGCCTTGGTTTTTCCACACGCTTCTTGCAACCCTGTTGACTATTTTGAATGAAACGCTTGATTGTTCGATGATCACGCTTCAGAAGCTTTGCAATTTTAAGACTGCTGCATCCCTCTGCAAGATATCTCACTATTTTTGACTTTTCTGAGCCTGTCAAGTCCTTCTTTTGACCCATTTTGCCAAAGGAAAGGAAGTTGCCTAATAATTATGCACACCTGATATAGGGTGTTGATGTCATTAGACCACACCCCTTCTCATTACAGAGATGCACATCACCTAATATGCTTAATTGGTAGTAGGCTTTCGAGCCTATACAGCTTGGAGTAAGACAACATGCATGAAGAGGATGATGTGGACAAAATACTCATTTGCCTAATAATTCTGCACTCCCTGTATGAGATTAGTTAAATTTAATGTTATTATCATCTGAGAGACATGCTCTGAATGAGAGGTAAATACTAGTTATGAGTTTTAATGAATTCTCGGAGCTTAATGTTTTGTAGGTGGACCTCATCACCCAGTGCAGCTTATTAATTTTTTTTCTTTAATGCAATGAAAACAGAATCATAATAAAGTGACATATTGGAATAAATATTGTTGCATGGATCTCAAAACCCTATTTAAGTGACTGCAATCTAACCAAAAATTTGATGACCAGCTAAAATGCACAGGTTTGTAATACCTCGGCTCTTCAGACAAACTGAAAGCCCTCTGTAATAATGACCTCCTATGAGCGGTGTGTGTTTGCTGGCACGATCGGTGATAGAGGCTTGATCTGCAGTGTGTCTGAGCTCTTCATCATTATCTTGGCTCAGTGATTCATGTCTTGGGCACAGGGAACAAAACTCTTGTGGAGGCCTTGTTCCTGACGCAGTGGGATGCTGGGAGTGACAATAAGAGAGAATTAGGGGTGGAAAAAGCAAGTAAATAGGTTCCTAAATACATGGCAGCCCAGTGACAAAGCCCACTGTGGATAAGACGGCGAGCGAGAGAGAGGAAGAAGGTGGGGAGAGAGGCCTTGATGAAAATAAGTAGTAGAGCTCAAAGGGAGGCAAGGCTTGAGCGGATTGGAGGTGATGATGAGTGAAGAGCTGTACAAAGTAGTACATCTATGGGATAGGTTTTAATGAGCAGACGTCGGTGTGTGTGTGTGTATGTTTTCTCATCTGTGACACAGACACTCAGAAAATCCTCAGCAATGATACTCCTAACTTCCTGCCTCGACATGGGTGGGTAAAGGTTTGTGTGTGCAACATGGACACAGAGACAGTTAAGGTTTAAAAGAGCTTATTTGATTATCAGGGGTCATGATCAAAGTAGTCGATTAATAACATAGACTGAATATAAAAGATGGACACAGGCTCCTAAAAGTGAAGGGTTTCAATTTTTAGAACATTTCGTACCTGAGCATCTTCAAGTTGTATCATTTTTTATAGTATAAAGTTTGAACATATAATGAGTGCTGTGAAATTTTAGCTTCAAATATCAGATTGTTTTCAAGAAAAAGTTTATTTTGAACGTGAATATCTAAAAACTATTAAAGATAAAAGCCAGACGTTTTCACTGGTCTTTCTTACCATCAAAATTAATCAGGATCTGTAATTTGAGACCGAACCGTCAATGTAGTGTCAGATTACTGGCTTGTTAAAATATGAAAAAAGTCCCCCATTCCTTCAAAGTCCCATATTTAATCACACATTAATGAAAAACATAAAATTGCAAAAGACAACTAGTGACGATATCTGAATGGGATGTAGTTGAATTGCACAACACTGAAAAATGTAGGATGTAGAATACTTTTTAACAGAAATTCTTAGTCACAAAAATGAAGAAAATGCTATTTTCAAGTAATTCTCATGCTTAGATAGGACTGAGCAAATATCAGAAGCTGTACCAGAAAAACAAAAATATCAGAACATAGTCTATCCCTAATAGAAGAACATTATGGAATCTTTATTTTTTAAGACCTACTCTACCTACCTATAATCTTGAGACCAACTGCCCTGAGAAAGTCTGATAACTCAAAAAAATATATCTTGAAATGTATTTGATATATGAAGGTAAAATTTCACAACAACCGTTATGAAAGTTTTCTAACATAAAATTTTGATGTAAATTGGAGATGTTTGAGCTTGGTTTGGTTGATAGGAGATGGAATGACTCTGTAGAAAAAGGTCATGCATTAAATATGCATTCTTTATAATTTCCTCTGCGTAAAAAACAAGTCCATTTTCGGGTATATCAAATTCTCTGTGGAAACTACCTCGCTCATAGACTAGAAGATTTCTCCAATACAGCGTGATGTAGGTTTTGTAAATTTAGGAAAAAAAGATGGTAAAGGAGTGCTTAACTGGATACACTGCGAATGGTAAGGCAGTGCCGTAAGAATGTCAGGTGTACTTGGTTTTTCCCCTCACTCTGAGGGTGAGTCCACAAAATAAAGATAGCATCACAGTGCCTATGGCCATCTTTTATATACAGACTATGTTTGATTACTAAAACCCTGATGCAGTTCAATTCAGTTCAAGTTAGTTTTTCAAACGGTGCCAGTTCACAACAACAGTCAAGGTGCTTTATACTGCAAAAACCCTTCAATATTGGAGGGAAAACCCCAACAATTCAGCAATTCCCATGAGCAAGCACTTGGCTAAAGTGGTAAGGAAAAACTCCCTTTTGATAGGAAGAAACCACCGACATAGCCCAGGTTCAGGAAGTGGCAGCGATCTGTGGATGGACTGGAAGGGCATAGCAGGAGAGCACACAAACATAACTAAATTTGACTTAATCAAGATGAAGATACAAACTAGTCACTGATGACAGATAAACAGGTCACCTGTCATCTACAGAAAATGGCACCAGGCCTGTAACCTAATGAAAAGAGATGTAACCCCTGTAGCACTGCTGCTTGTTGTTTATCAGTGACCCCCGTGGCTTAGTTTAACCGTAGTCAGTGTCTTCAGAGCAGCAGGAGACCTTTAATACTGGTGTTAGTTCTCAGTTGCAACAAAAGCAAATCAAAAGGCTCAATTAGGGGTAACACTTGTTAAACAAGCAAGGGGTCATAAGATGGTGGTCTCATGAGATCAGGACATCACAGTCACACTGTTTACAGTGTTGCATGGTCATTCAACATGTAACTTATAATGGGCCATGTTAACTAACGTAATTAAAGAGGGTGAGCAAACACATGATGCTATGTGGTTGTGTTTCGTCTTAGAAATCTCAGATTAAGGTAAATGAATAAAAAGGAAAATGAATGAATAAGGTAAATTAACTCAAATAATCCAAGTTGGTCCATAATAGTGCAAGAATCAGAATGCAACCTGGATTCAAAGGAAGGAAGACAAAAAACATATTCAGGCTGTGCTTTTAAAATATACATATTTTTTTTTAATCAATTAAATAATTATCGACCCTTTCTCCAACTGATTCATTCTATTATTATGTAAGAGTAAGAGATAAAATGGTTATTACAGGCAAAAACCACCCGTATTGACATGACATGCATCTAGCCAGATACGACTTTAGTAACTGTATGGAAGATCATGTTACTAATTTGTTGCCAGTTAACCTAATGAGCAGCAAAATGTTCCTCCAGCTGTTTCCATTTGGTACTACTTACTTTTCCAACCTTTTGTTGCCCCTGTCCCAACTTTTTTAAGACCTTTTGCGGCCATCAAATTCAAAATGAATACATATTTTTCATGAAATAGTAATATTTCACAGTATAAACATTTAATACATGTTCTATGCTCTACTGCAAATTAAATATGAATTTGTGAGATCTGCAGATCGTTGCATTTTTTTACACAGCATCCCAATATTTTTGGATTTGGTTTTATAATGTCCTCAAACTGTGAAAACTGGCATTAAACATTCACTTAAGAAGACAGGCAGTGATACTGTGTTTAACTTACAGCCATCCATTTGATCTAAATATGCACTTTATGAATTAGTAATGGAGTAGGGATAACTGGGTGACAAAAGTTTTGTGGAGTGGCATTGCCATCTCCACAAAACACTTAGTTAATTGTTAATTAAGAAAGATGCCTTGCTCATGGCCTAACAGAGAGGCCCACAAACCACAGACAAAGACTCACACTAAACCCACACAAACAAACCACTTGTTCCAGATGACCATTTTTGCAGGAATGCAGCTAGGTGGACAAAACCCTTTCTCTACATTTACAAAAACCTGTTTTCTCATGGCGGGCCTACGTCATCTACACGGTTTTACACAGTGCATAGAAGTGCCTGGCAGAATCTGCGATGTTGGCTTCAGAATAAAAGGCAATTAAGCACTGTTTGCACTGTGCTTAGACAGCCATATGCCTAGCTAATTAACCTCCCACATAAGAAGAAGGAGGGAAGGAAGAAGACACTGCAAGATTATAATCGCGCACATCCTTCGAGTCTCTCACCCCTCCCCCTCTTTGTGTTCAATCAGTTCTGCTTGCTGTTCTGCTGTAATAAATGCACTCTTATTTTGCATGTATTCTGTGTTACTACTCCTCTATGACAGCTAATTTGCACTCAGATATTGTAATTTTGATATGAAGTGCTTACTTACCTCCACATTTGCACCCTTGCTTGGCTCCCCCTCAGGATCATCGGCTATTGTCGACTTCTCCCCATCTAACCTACTTCTGGGCTCGTCTCCCCAGTATGTTTCCACGAGGACCAATCACCTTTATTTTAGAGTGGAACATTTTAATTTCTTTCATGTCACCAGTGATTCTCCATGTTTGACATCTTCTTGAATCTTTTGAAGGCAAAAAATAAAAATAACTCCACGAAAGTGAGATTTCTTTTCCCAACCAGTTAAAACATAGTTTCAGACTTTTTAAGCACAGCACTCTGTAAAAGTCTTGAATAACCCCTCATTTCTCTATATTTTACTTTCTAGGAGTCAGATTTTCTTATAATAATTTTAAAGTGGTTTTGAGAAATAGTTCATTTCCAGTCCTTGTACCTGACCATTTTTAGGGGAATGGTCATGCCACTTAACACTGTCCCGTGAATCATTCAAGCATAAAAAAGCCGCTCACTCAAGTGATGAGCCAGTGTTGTGTCAACACAAAACAGACAACTTAGCAAAGAACCACTTTCACACTGTATCTTTATTCACTTTGTTACCAGCAGCCTGTCTCAAAAACACATCATTTGTTACCATTTCTTTAGTTGAAATGCCAAGGATTACACAGTTGACAGGCATAAAACAGCATTTTTGCACCAAGAAGGTAATTCACAAACAGCTATTAGCTGAAAACTTGGCATATCTCAGCATGGTGGGCAATGTGTCTTTAATAAATCTGAGGAAATTGAACAAGTGGAGGACAAAAGATGAAGTGGCAGGCCTATAAAACAACTGACAGCTGATGAACAGTATCTGAAAGTCATCTCTTTAAGAAATCGGAAAGAAAATCCAATAAAGACCTGACACAGGACCCAGGAGAGGCATCTGGCCTTCTGTTTGTCCAACTATTGTTAGCTGAAGCTTCATCAGAAGTGGTCCCTGTGCAAAGGTGGCTGAAGAAGCCATTCTTAAGGAGAAAATGCTTAGGTTTGCCAAATTAAACAAGAACTGCACTGGACATTTGTGGCAAGAAGTCTTATGGAGTTACGGATTTTTTTTTTTTGCTTCATATCATTGTCAACACAAGAGAGGTACAACAGTGAGTGTCTACAGCTATCTGTAAAACACACTGGAGACTCTCTCATGGTTTGGGACTGCATTTCAGCCTGTAGCATTGGAGATCTTGTCAAAACTGATGGAATCACGAAGTCATCAGCATTAGATTTTGATCCATAGTGCAATACAGTCTGGAAAGGATTTGATTGGCAAGAACTTCATTTTTCATCATTTTTTTTTTTACTGCCAATCCAGTAAAAGCATACCTGGATAGAAATAGACACTATCAGTCGTGGATTGGCCTCCCTAAAACCCGGACCTCAGCATTATTGAAGCTGTGTGTGGATCGCCTTAGCAGTTAAGAGAACAAAAGGTAAGAAGGTCTTTGAATGTCCTTCAAGAAGCCTGGAGAAGCATTCCTGAAGACTCTGTAAAGACATGAGAAGAAAGTTAAAGTGCCTAAGAGAGTTCAGGCTGTGTTGAAGAATAAATGTGGTCACTCCAAATATTGACTTGTAAAACTGTTTTTGTCTTATATACTGTATTTGCATATAAGTTTGCGGGTTTTGATAAACTGCTGCATGTATTTCCAACTTCCTAGCGAAATATAAAGAAATGAAGAGGTGCACAGTAATGTATTTAGTGATAAATAGTGTTAAGTTAGAAAAATCAAATATGTTTGCCTCTGTCTGGCACTGCTAATAGATCTTTAATGTCTTGATTTCCAGCAAATAAAATAATACATATAATAATAAAAGAAAATACAATAGGCCTGCTATTTACCTAATAGGCCCCTTGCCATTTTTAATGGCTGATAATATTAACAATTAAATATAAAAGGCTGGTTGACTTAAATGTTTTATTCCAATCAAACTTGCTTTTGATTTTATACATCAACTGATTCTGCTTAAGCCACAGCCTCAGAGATGCTTTCATCTGGGGCATGCTGCTTGTTGTTATTTCAGTCATACAAGTAATCACGTTTGCTCATCCATTCACTCAATAATGGAAATACTAAAAGTTTTATGGAATTAAACCTTTAGTAAATCAAATGTGGAGCCATTTACTCATTTCACAAATAAACTCAAGTAAGTTACTATTGTTCCTGAACTCAATACATTTGAGGGAATCCTGTAAGTGGATACAATTAAGTTCTCAAATCTGATGGGAGACAGCAAGGCTCCCAGACAGAAACAAACAAAAAAAGACACTAAGGAAGTAGTAGTATTAGCAGTTGTAGTAGTAAAGTTAGTGACCTTTTTGCATAGCCACTTATGTGAATGAAGTAAGTGAATTGTGAAGGACAGCTGTTCTGCTAAATGCCTAAAGTCTCCTACAAGTTGTTTCCACGTGACAGATACATACCACTGTGACTGAACGGTGCTAATGTAGTTGGAAATTATTCCTCTAATGTCTTTAAGGGAAACACCCTGCTTTCAAGATTAGCAGCATGTCAGACTTTGGTAACTAATCAGCTGGAGTCTATAGCTGTCTAAAAAAAACCCCTGCTGATTTACTACGAATATAAACTCATGCAAACACAGGCAGCAAATCCAACAGTGCAGCCACTTTCTGCCCTCTTGCTTCCCTTTCTTTAACAAGATATTCACTGAGAAATTCAAGTATAAATCATGATTTAATAAGGATAATGTAACAATTTCATTACAAGAATTGGTTAATTTGCTGACTAATTGTTATTTCCTTATTTTCCTTAGATCCAGTTTTGGGTTGTTCGAAAATGTTCCAGTCGCGCTCCAGTCCAGACAACCAGTGCGTGATTAGTGGACTGGGTTTATATGATTCTGAACCACATCCACATTGGCCTCAGTTCTGCCCCCCTCATCCCAGCGGCGCCATCCGTCATGCTCGCTCCCAGTGTCCCTACGGTGAAGTCTACACTAGGTCACCAGCTCCATTTTGGAGGGAGTCCAAAAACATGTGGAAGGTAGGTTATGAGAACAGATCATCAAATACCACTGAAACATTATTAGATATGATCAATAAAACTGACTGAAAGAAGAGATTTGTGGCACTTTGGTGAACAGATATCAAGGACTGTCAATAAAATACAGAGAATGTTTTGAAAAAGGTGATGTGGCAGAGTTTAATTAATTTCAAATTAGTGTTGTGCCACTGAAACGACTTGCTAATGAGAGTGAATATTATTGATTGTAATATGGCTGAGATTTACCTACATGACCACAACCTACAATGTACACTAGCAACCAATGATAGGCATGATAGGTATCTGTTAGCGACCCGAAACCCGTTATATGGGGTTAGATTTGTTAATTGCCACACTACTATGGGATGCTGTGTAAAATGTAAGTTACAGTAGAATGCAGTGATTGGCAAATCTCATAAACCGATATTTTATTCACATTATAATATTAATCTCAAATGTTTAAACGTAGGAATGTCCCATAAAAATTCATTTTGAATTTGATGGCAAAAAAATTTCTTAACTTAAAATTTAAAGACTTTGAAGATCTCATCATATAACATACATAATATTGTCAAAAGATTCTAAGAATGTAGAGAAATCTCTGTGTGCTCACAATCGGTAAATAAAATCAAAATAAGATGCCCCATGATCTTTGGGCCCTCAGGCAGCACTTCATTAAAAACAGGCATGATTCTATCATGGAAATCCCTGCGTGAACACAGTTCCTCGTAACGTCCAGAAATAAAGGTTAAAGCTCTACCATGCAGAGAAGACGTATGACAGAGCTTTAGTGGCATTTCTCTGCCCACTGAAATGCATTAGTGGCATTCCTTATCTTCTCTGGGCCAAAGCTCATTTCAAATGGATGGAGGTAAATGGCATAAATGCTCTGTGGTCAGACAAATCAAATTTGACATTTGTTTTTGGGAATCATGGCTACCATGTCCTCTGGATTTAGTAAATCTATCTATCTGCCTGCCATATCCTTGTTTGTTTGGGTTTTTTTGGTGCATTCCTCTGCCTTTGTTTTTCTCTGTCACTTTACATTACATTACACTAATGGTGAGGAAATAAAACTGTGACCTGAGCATAAACAATTAACACCTGTAGCTAAAAAGACTAACAATATGTGTTTTTTCTTATTCACACACTGCCCTAATAGCCCATATATCACCACAGGTATTTAATTACTGAACTGTCAGGTTAAAAAAATGTTGTCACATGTATAATTACGAAGCTCTATGTAATGCATCAACTGGCATAAATATAGAATGCAATCAGGTCGTAAACACAGAGGGGACTCCCCTGGTGAACCTCCTCTTGCCTGCCACATGTAAATACCAATGAAACGTTACTCTCTTTTCATCAAAGCTATTTAGAGGCCTTTGAAAAAGGTCAACAAAACTGGGTCTCACAGTAAAGGTCACTGTGGAAGAAATGCTTATTTGCTGGATATTTTTTTTTTTACTGATAATAATCTTTTCTTAGCATTTGCTAATAATACATACTAGCCTATTTGTGACTATCTGTGGCTGTTGTTCACACATGGCAAGAACCATTTGAACGACCCAAGTTTTAGGGGTCACTTCTTTGATATTTTGTTTCTGGATATTGTTGCCCGACTGTCCAAGGAACTCCAAAAACCACACACACAATGTGCTGACAGCTCACTGAGCCATAACTGGCTTCTGCAATTACTATATGCCACTGGAAGTGTGCATAATTTGGGTATTCATATCATGTACTGTTGCATATATGTGTATTTTCTTAGATTGCACAAAGATTGCATGCGTTGTCTAGGACCATTTATTTTCCTGCTTTGCTTTGATGCAAAAAGTAAGGCTGAATTTTGGATGTTTGGGATGTGTTAGGGGGGTATTGTGAAAAGAGTCAAATGACTCCCAGATCGGCTGGAGTCGTCTCTTGGCTTTGGGGAGGTAAGTTCTGCAAGGGATGCATGAATCAGACTTTTAGAGGAGGAGGAACGGAAAACATCAGATGGATGACTAGTAGACTTCAAAGCATTGTTGGAGCATGTTTTTCACTTCAGTGGGAGGCCTTTCATGTGCTAAAGTTTCTCTGATGTGTGATGTGTGTGTTTGTGTACATGCACAAATACTTGTGGGTGTTTGTGAGTTGATGTCTGCCTCAAGGTACAAGCTAGCCCTTTCACTAGTGGGTAGGTAGATTCAGGTAACTTCCTTCTCCTAATTAAAAGAACTACTTGGCTGAGTCTATCTATCTATCTATCTATCTATCTATCTATCTATCTATCTATCTATCTATCTATCTATCTATCTATCTATCTATCTATCTCTATATAGATATATATAGTTAATTAGGCAAATACCAAACTGAATTAATGTTTTTTACTACCTAAAACCTAATTTATACACTGAATTTCTCTCTACAGTAAAACTATATATAATTTCAATCAAACAGCTAGCGCATATTGTCTACTGCAAGTGAATTTTACTATACAAACAACAACACGAACATTGTTTGTCTAATATTCACAGCAGGGCATTTGAGTCAGTGAGGAAACACAAAAAACCTTTAGTGTGTTGCTGGGTGTGTAATGAATTAAAGGAGAAAATTAAATGAAGTTTCCTCATTTTGCACATGTTGCAGATTTCGAAATCAGATTGATTCCGCATTTCTTGTTCCACCTAGAAGGTCAGCTACAACTCCACTATACCTAGCAGACCATCAATGATTATGAGCTCTAAATCCCAGTCACACAGGCTGAGAGATTATTTGGTGACCAGAAAATATAAATAAAATATGGGTGAAGTGTAGGTATGGAAAAAGTGTATTCTTTGACCAGTGGTAAATGGTTACTGAAGGTTACTACCAGCTGCCTCAGCCATGTAGGTATAGAAACCGGTCAGTAAACCACTGCTAAAATAGTTAATATGGAAAAATGTGTATCCTCCAACTGGTTGGTGAGTGGTTGCTGGAAGTTGACACACAGCGCTGCAACAAAAGCTCCTTGTGATTGCTTTGGTCCCTAGCAGTTGCTCCTAGTTTGTATAGAGGACAAAGACTTATTTGCAAACTTTGGCCTAATACTGGCTTAGCAGTAGTGAAACTGAAATGTGTGACACAAACTAGAAGTGGAGACCCTTTGCCTTCAAAGTACAAGTTGCACCTTTTGAAATGTGTTGGTTTTAAGGTAACGTTTCCTTTGAAGGTGAATGTTCTTCATTTCTGGTTTGTGCTGCACTTTTATAAGTTTCACTACCGCTCCATGGTTCCTTCGTGAGTAAAAACAGACAAATCAGTTTCTTCCATGCAAACAAAGGCAGAATGTGGCAATCTGCTTGTGACCGAAGCAATCATATGGAGGTTTTTAGTGCAACACTGTCTTTGTGACTGAATGAAATGAAACTAACAAAGCATCTAAGGTAGAAATGATAGTATGAGTGAAAATCAAGGCGAAGGGAAAGAAGTAAGGACTTAGTTAAGATTGAAGTGAAGGCTGAAAGGAGAAGAATCAGAAGAAGAAAGATAGAAAAAATGTATCAGAGCAACAAGGACATTAACAGGCCAAAGCATGAGAGAGCAGCAGTGATGGGTGTAGACCACCCATCTGGATTGGCTCAGCGCCTGGGCTGGCCCGGGTTAGCCCACAGGACTGGATGTATGCATGAGTGAAGAAACAGAGGTCCTATGCAATAATTCAAAGAGATGAATCAAGGCATCGGAAATATTAAACATATAAATGAAAACAGACATCTTTCCTGCATTGACTCTGTGAACCTGGAATAACAGAGAGACCCTTAAACTAGAATTAAACTTCACAACTATGAAATAAAATAACAGTAAACATGTAGTTGAATCATCTTTCAGTTAGCAGGCATTAAAGAAAGAAAAAATTGTGTATTTTTTGCACTGGGGGAAAGAAAAATAACAGTTTAGTTTACCATCTCTGTCATTTTCTAGACCAAAAAATGGTGCAATAAAAAGTTATGTACATAATTAGAACACATTTCCTGTTTATGATGTGAGTATAGACTTCGAATTCATCATTCAAGCATTGTTACGTTAAGTCAAACACTGGCTGAGGGTAAAGGCTAAAGTTTTATATGTGCATTTCCTGATTAGATCTGTGCATAAAAATTCTAATTATCAAATACCAACTAGAGGTATTCAGGCTTTTTTATGGCCAGAGCAATTGGGGAGCTATTTGACTTCTTCATTATGCTCAACAGAGTCAGATTTACACAGTATACTGTAAATAAAATTAGCTAATCAAATAAAGCCTCGGTTTTAAATCCTGTTTTCTCTAAGACAATTATCCTCACAGAGACAACAGTTTCTCTGTCTCTCATATTTAAATTAGTCCGTCTAAAGCAGGACTACACACAGGTAAAGTACTGTAGTTTTTTCTTTTTTTACATTTCATGACCACAAATACTAAAGTGAAATTGGATTTTCTACTCACTAACAAAGCTATGAGCGAAAGGGAGAAGTTCTCCTTACTCCCAAACTGAGACACAGTTTAATGACAATGAGGAAAACTGTCAAAAATTAAAATATGTAACAGTGATGGTATTACAATGCTAGCACAGAGTTAATATTAAAAGTTTCCTTGTAATTACAAACCTGGTTTAATGCATACTCACAGATACAGATGAGCTCAAATGGACATATAATTATTTTTATAAACCAAAATAGAATATATTTGTTGGTTCTTTCAAATTGCTTATGAGTAAAAGTATTTTTTTCGTCTTCTTCTTTTTTCTCCATTATTTAGTGATGAAATTGCTATCTTTGTGATATTTTTCCCACAGAGGTATTTTCCCTGACCCCTTCTGATATAAAAGAGCTCTAAGACACTAATAGGATTAGACAAGAATGACCCTCTAAATGCTTCACATTCATTTCTTCAGTGTTTCACACTGAAAATAACTAACTCCAGCTTGTGCAACACACACACACACACACACACACACACACACACACACACACACACACACACACACATACATCACCACCTGTCCAGCTTGCCCCTGATCTCCTCCTGCACCAACTGTTCTTACAACACCACAGATCAAGCCATTAGACTGTCCCAATAATTGACACAAAGAAGAAAGCACAGACCACTTCTGGTTAAAACATATCATAATCCCTCTAGGTGGGGTGGGAGGGGAGTTTTAAGGCCACCAAGAAAGCTATTCATAGCATCCAGAAACATGTAGAGACCTCCGGGAAAGACATTATGAGGTGTTGGTTGAGACTTGGTATGACACCCTTGGGAAGAATGGTGATTAAAAATGAAGAGGATCAACTGAACTCTAACACTTTTACAATCTGTTATTATGTGTTAAAATACTGACTAATGTGTTAATGATGCTGCAAGAATACTAGCAAGTAAGTAAAGATGTTGCACTTGAGGACAAATGTCTTGTGGTCCCTGTAAATCTGTGCCAGCAAACCTGTAATCATTCCAGTGTTGACAACCCAAAGTTCAAAAGGCAGAATGACAAGAGCTTCAAGAACAATTCAACATTTTTGAAAATTATTTGTTTTGTTCTCAACTTTTTTTCAATTTTAAAGTTTTACATTGTGAATTTACTCTAGCAGTCTTGATCTTTATTTAGTGGTTTTAGTTTGATTGTAGGTTTTGAAGTGCTGTGAGTTACTCACTAATTTATTTCATTAATCAAACCCATTGAGTCTGCATGCATAATCATTTTGATTTACATATCTGTTTCACACAAAGATTAAAAAATGTTATTTAATTCCAAAATGTTTCTTTAAGCCTCACATATTTAAACGGTTTGTGTTGAAGTGATTAGGTATTATGTGAATCAAGCAGTAAAGTGATCAGTGACATGGTAAAAAGCCACTGTTTTAAGTGTATTAAGAGACAATGACTGCTAGTAATTATCTTAAGAGCATGAACCACATCAAGCCATTTTCTCCCCTGTACCACTCTTATCTATCTCCATTTCTTTACTTTTATGGTGTTCATGGTGTTTATGGGTTCATGTCCTCTGGCAGTATCTGTGACTGCAGTCCTTCAGGCATTTCTGACCTGAATAACCTCTAATGAAGTGAATTTGTGAATTGAAGCCTAAGCTAGATTTTTTTTGATTAGTATGTGTTCATATAACTTTCTAACAACTAATTGTAATTGTTGTGCCATTAGAATAATATGATACCAATATTGTCATAAAGTGAAAAAGTCCCATTTGATAGGGCTGAGTACTTTGGCTAACACTCTGTAATTATTTGGGATATGAAAAGACTTATTTATGTAATTTTGAACACCCAAGATGTTCACCATTATTTGTTGATATGAGTTTGAGCTTTTAAAAAAGCTCAAACTTGACCTGTTCTCATAGACCTGGGAACAGGTCTGTTTAATACCTGGACTTTCCTGGTGTGATACCGGAAAGGAAGGAAGGAAGGAAGGAAGGAAGGAAGGAAGGAAGGACGGAAGGAAGGAAGGAAGGAAGGAAGGATGGATGGATGGATGGATGGATGGATGGATAATCTTACATTGTAAATGTCATTTTGCTTAGGAAAATCATACCTCTGATGAATCAGTCAGACTGTAATGTTCAACATAACTGAAAATATTAACATGTAATCTTTAATTAGATCTAAAAAACTAGGGAATGTCTGGGTTTATAATAGAATAAGACTTTTCAGCATATTTTTAAAATGATCAAAGTTCTAAATCATTCTGCAACGTAATTACATTCTGTAATGTAATGTTCAGTGTAAAAGATTTAACCAACTAATGCTTAATCTATTACTGGCTACTTCTGATGTAGAATTGAAACTCTCAAGAAACTATTTTTGTAATCATATCTGTAACATTACTTCATATTTCAAGCTTTCAAAACATAAAGGTTATCATAGCAGCATCCAACAGGATTGAACTGCAACATACTAAAATAACTTCAAAAAACGTATCTGCGGTGGGAAAATTCAGTAGGAAACCATTGGACATGTGAAATTTAAAATTTACTTGTGACATTTCTTCTGAGCTTTAGTCAATCAATGTTTACATCTTACAATAAAGAATGTTCCCAAGCTTCAATCATCATTTCCTTGAATCCATGTGTTTACTTCTTGTTTCGAGGAATTCAGATGACTCCATATGCCTTCATAAAAATTGGAAAACAATTTCATAAAGAACTTTTTTTTTAGTATAAACAGAAAACAGTTTTAGTATATAAAACCTACCAAGTACAGTTCTTAATTCTTTTGATCTCATTTAAATTAATAGAATCATAACTTTTACATGAATAATGATCTCTATACCTGCAACCATTGGGTCCACGTATGCCCTCTTTTTATCACTGGGCTGCACTTCCTCTAATACTAATGCCAACCTAGTTGAAACCCACGTACCTAATACAGCCATTCATCCAACCATTCAACTCTGGGCATCAGTGGGGCCCCCACATACTCTATAACCTTTATAAGATTAATGCAATGGATTGAGCAGGTGTCTGCCAAAATTCCATTCCCATTTAAACCTTCCAGCCCATACCCACAGCCTAATCCTATTAGGCCCAATTGAGTGAAGTCCACAGTCTTTTTCAGTTAAACTAAGTTCATGCACTAATAGGATTCAAAAGGGGGCAAAAAAGGTACAACGAAGAGAGCAGCAGTGTTAGTGTGTGGCTGGGGAAGTGGACAGTATTGGGACCAGTAGGGGCTTCCTGCTGAGTTTGGGGATATGTCCGAGCGAGGAAACAAGCTGGAGGTCTCCCTCAAGGTGGAGAAGCAAGAACAGCTGGTGTTTGGGAGTCTCTTGCATGTTTGTGTATGTATGTGCTCCATGGATAATAAATGGTGTGATTTATAAGTGAACAGTTTAATTGATGAAAGATGATTGGAGGAAGATGATCACATTTATCTGTATGTATGTGATCTGTATATATACATACATGATTTAACTACTTGCTGCTCATTGCTGCAAGCTGTAATAGATCAATGTTCTGCCAAGTGAAAAAGGAAATGAAGACAAAATATGTGGTTTAGAGAATCTGATAAATTTACCTTAATCTTTCAAACATTCATCTGAATGTCAGCACATGAAGTGGATTTTGTAGTGAGACATATTACATTATGTGCCATAATACATGTCACAAGGGCCATGTTATTTTCTTTTCAACAAATGAATCGCTGTAATATAAGGGACACAGATGCAGACAACAAACAAGACAAAAGGGTACACAACAGTCATATAAAATAAAATAAAATAAAATAAACAAAAAAATTGCATTTAGCACCACAATTAGAATTTCGCTTGTACCAAAAACTTCCTGGTAAGAATGAAATCTCAAGATACAATCTAAAGTGAGGGGTCCTCGAGTCAAAAGACAGTAGGAAACACCACTCTTGGCCTTAAACAATCAAAAAACTTTGTCACCTCATTGATTCCTTTCTATTTTGGGTTTGTAGCTACAACATATTATCAAGACCCTTTGTTAACCCCCCCTCTGTCCTTTTGTGCCTGCTAAAAGACAAGATGAGCACTTGTGATAGGCAAAGCAGCACATACTCACGCACACCAAATTAAGGAGGTCAGAAGAGGACACAGTGTTTAGCCAATGGTATCAGTGACACAGATATACCCTGAGGATTTATCCTTTCAGGACGGACCATAGCCAGAGGTGCTAAATGGGACTCCCTTTGAAGAAAACAAATCCAAAAGGACTTGAGAGACAAAAGGTTAGCACAGGATTTCATTCATCTTACATAGTCTTATGTCTTGAAAAACAAACAGGGAACAAAGACTCTGAAGAGATACTTGACATTAACTGCAAGTACTAAAGCTTATTTAACGTAGGCTTTTAAAGTAATAGCACTGAGTTAATAGAATAATAACTGTTTTATTATTACAACCCTGTTTCCCCCAAAACGTTGAATGCTGTGTAAAATGTAAATCAAAAATGGAATACAACGATTTGTGAATCTGGGACATATGTATAAATTGATACAAAAACACTGCATCCTCAGTTCAGATGAGTGGAAGTAGAAATTGCCAGACAGATAATTAAACCATTATATGCTGGCTATTCTTATAATTGTGTTAAAGAGGGGCTGCCATGTTACCTAACCTGATTACATCTTTCTTTTGCTTCTTCATTTGCTTTACCTTTGTTATCTTTTTTTAAATCCTTACATGTCAAAAAGTCTTTATTTTCGGGATGCTTCTATCCATATAATGAAAATACAGAAACAAGGGTAACACAGGAGAATAGAGTGATAGTGATATTTCTACAGGACTGTATGCAATCCTGTGAAGGACACATTTCAGTAGTTTGTAGAACCACTTTTAGCAGCAACACTTTGAAGTGCTTCACATTATTTTGGGTCACTATTCTTTACAAAGTTGTTTCAGTTCATTAGGTTTTGCAGATTTTCATTTATATCAGTGGTCTTCAGGTCCTGGCACAGCATTTCAATCAGAATGAAGTCTGGATTTGGGTGTAGCAATGACTGCAAATAAGTTTAAACACCTTGAGTCTTTTCTTTTCAGCCATTCTGTTGCATGATGAAATTTCAGCCAACCTTTAGTTGCCAGACAAATGGCCCTATATTGGACTCTAGAATACTTTGAATACAGAGGAGTTCATTTTCAACTCATTGAATGATAGGTGCCCAGGTCCCGTGGCTGCTAAACAAGCCCAACTCATCATCCCTCCATCACCGTGCTTGTCAGCTGGTATGACGTGTTTTGGTTGATATGCTGTGTCTGGATTTCTCTGAAGGTGGCCCTGTGCATTATGACCAAACATCTCCACCTTGGTCTTATCTGTCCAGAAGACACTGTTTCTAATTGCACTGTCATGAGCTTTCATGCTAACTGGGGTCTGTAGAGTCTGTACATACTGTTATAGATT
The DNA here is from genome assembly GCF_001858045.2 of Oreochromis niloticus. Classification (NCBI taxonomy): domain Eukaryota; kingdom Metazoa; phylum Chordata; class Actinopteri; order Cichliformes; family Cichlidae; genus Oreochromis; species Oreochromis niloticus. Next base: position 7,997,282 of record NC_031981.2, on the reverse strand, counting down.
AAGTCTGTGCAGGTTCTCAGTCTTCCAGGTCAACGTAGTCTAAGAAGCTTGGGGAAAAAAAAAATTTTTTTTTATAAATTGTGTATAAACCAAGAAGACCTATTCCTGTGATTTGCTTAATATCGTAGCTTGATATTAGTTCAGTGGTCAGCTAGTAAGCTTAGCTTAGCCTAAAAATAGAAACATGGGGGAAAATGAGCCTGGTTTTCTTTAGAATACAGCAATTTTTTTTTAGCTTACTAATTAACATATTGTTGTTGTTGTTTTTAAATGTACTTAAAAAACAAAGTGAAAAATGACATTTAAGATATTGAAGATTGTGTGTTTATCTACTGCTAATCTGGTGATACAGTTATGAAAGTGGTATTATTAATCATGTCATCTAATTCTTGGCAAGAACACTTGATGTACACTAAAATATGTGCACTCAAAAGAGCACAAAACTTCTCCTTTTATGTGTTATAATGGGTTAATACATTGGAATGGTGCTTTTCTTGTGAGTGGATTGTGTGATACATTTTGTAGTGTCGATCTGCTGAGTGTATAATTCAATTATCAGCCAGATTTTATCCTTAGAAGACCCCAATTGTCCAGCTCAAATGCCATCATTGCCAAAATATTATGTACTGGTTTGAGTGTGTGTGTGTGTGTGTGTGTGTGTGTGTGTGTGTGTGTGTGTGTGTGTGTGTGTGAGGGAGAGATAGAGTCTAGTGATGTAGACTAAACTACGAAAAGGCAGGAGGGAGGGAGAAAGAGAAATATAGCTGAGTACAATGATGGAACAGAGAGTAGGAGGGAAAAAAATCAAAGAATTGGAATAATTGGCATAATTCAAGGTGGCTGGGCACAGTCAGGGGGAGTGTCAGCGTTGGGCGAATCTTTTGCCATCCTCAAAGAGAGACGGTCTGCACAATTAGCCAGTCGAACTCTGACCCCGCTCAGAATAATTAATGAATAACAGAGAGGATAAAGACAAAAGGCGCAGAGCGGTCTGGTTGAGTGGTGAGCGAGGGTAATACATCAAAGAATGCCGTTAATTGGCCCTGTGGCTTTCATTCTTTGCCCTATTTCTTTCAATTCATTGACTCAAAATAATGGGTTCAGGTTCATTATCAACAGGTCGTAAGCCCTGGGAGTGCCAAAATTCAACAGGAGAGTCAGGGGTGTGTGAGTGAGCGTGCATATGCTTGCCAGTCCATGTGTACAAAAACGTGTGTAATGGCTTAGATTTTTGCCTGCCCCCCCTCCAAGTCTTGACAACATCAATTCCACACAGGAAAACTAAGAGTTGTACAGGCGGGTTGAGAAAAGAGCAATAGACTGCAATTTTTAACTTATTTTTTTTTTACATTTAAATAGTTGTGCAAGAACGTAGACATACAACTTTTACTGTTTATGTTTGTGAGTCCTACAAGTCCTGTAACGATGCTGGAATATAACTGGTACGGACAGGTGAGTGAAGCTGACGCACCTATCCCTGCATTGATGCTTTCAAAAGTTTACTGATGTAAACCTCTGCTGATGTATCTGCGTGAGTCTGCAAAGCTTTCAGAATTGCTAATGTTGCATTACTACACTGCGTTGTATTGATTGCTTACATTGTTTAACAATGTTAAACACCATTTATTGTTTAACATTCAGACTGTAAACAATCAGACGAAGACTACCCTCGTTCTATACTACATGCTCAATAAAATCAAAGCAATTATTTGGACTCTTACTCTATACATTTACATAACTTCATATCACTAACTTTAAAACAATATAATAGTATCGTGACTGCTTAAATGCTTAGCATAAAGAACAGCCTTGTTTCACATAGTACAAAAAAAGAACTTGATGACTCTATTAAATGTTAAATAAAATGAAGTTTGCACAGGGCATAGTTAGAGTAAATAATGTGCATTTAAATGGCATCAGACTCCGTCAAATTCTGTTTAAATTAACAAGGCCAACAGTATTACCTCAACAGTGACATAGCAAAACTCATTAAAAGATAATCTCCTTAAAGGAGCTTAACTTTACTGCTGTTTCATTCACTTATTATGAACACTATTTTGTTTTCACAGCAACCATGAGGGCTGTGGTAGTGTTGCCCCTGGCTTTAGTGGTCGCTAATATTCACAAATCCCGACTAGCTTTCTTTGAATTGATGTAAACACGTGCAAGGTAGAATTACGTTATAGTAAAAAAAACACAGTAAATAAGAAAAATAGATTTGTTTAAATATTTGATTTTGTTCAATAAAAAATGTCAACAATAAGTAATTCAATTTGTTACTTCAGTAGTTGTATGTTATTTAGTGCTGTTCTATGTCATAATGTCACAGGAACTGTTTAGCACACTTTGTTATCTGTTAATTCAGTGTAAGTAGTATTGCTATTATAGTACTGAACAACGTAATTGTACTTCACAGGTTTTCTGATGAGTTTAATGAATATCGTTAATTGATATTGTTAATCATTAAATGAGAGAATTTCCTGGGTTTTTAAAAAAATTTATCTTTATCTTTTTTTTCTGACAAACTTCATTTTCATTCATTTACACATGTCACAACCAGCGAGTGTAGTTTCAGGCTGAAAACTGCTCTTGAAATGCTTGTGCTTGCATACATAAGCAAAGGAGATGTGAAAGAGCAAAGGACAAGAGGAGAGTTACCTCAACTGCCAGAACTTTGTCTGATTACAACACGTGATTTTGATGGAAAATATTGCTGCGTGTTACACACCGTGAAATACTTCTGCCATCCTCTTAGTCACTGCAGAACGGTCTTTTTCCCTCTTTTAGTCTTTTAACTGTGAAACCAAAGATTTCCCATACCTGGGTGAGCCATGTCAAGCAATTAATACCCTGAAAAACGCCTTTTAAGTGAGTCTTTTGGTCTGTGGACCTCCCAATTGTGATGAAAAGATTGGTGTCGTGTCTTGTTATCCTCGCACAAGCGCATTCTCCGCCTGCACATCTGATAATCACCATAAGTCGAGATGGAAAGAGAAACATACTTTCAGGGCCCTATTGGTTTTGTACAGCTCAAAACACAGAATCAGTTGTTTACTGATTCTTTGAATGTCCCTTCAACTTTGATCGAAAACTTTGTGTCATTGTGACGTAAGGAAGGCGATTGATTGCCATTATGAACACTGGTCTGAATGTTTGCTTTGCAATGTGTTCAAAATATTGCATCCACTTTGACAAAGATAAACTAATTTCAGTTTAAATTACTGCATAAAATAGCCAAAGATTTGTGGAAGAAAGTTATATTTTCTAAAACATTCTGGGATAACATGAGACACATGGCTGTTTAACCAGACAAACATAAACCTAAAATGCTTCAGAAAATGTTTAGCTGTAATTATATGTATACAAAGTTTTTATTTCACACGTTAAAACATGCATAACCATCAACAAGATCCTTTAATCCATCACGTCTTTGGACTGTGCACCTTTCTGCATGCATGGTTTGAATTACGTTGCTCATACTGTATATAAAGATATGAAAGGGATTATATATGATTATAAATTATGTAAAACAGCAACGGTTCATGGTCATTTTTGGTTCACTGACATCACAAACGTTTCACACACAGAAGCAGAAAATTGTAAAGCACCAATCATTTTGGTTCACACACACAGTGATACCATGGAGTTGAATAAATGCAACAACACATGCTTGAACACAGACAATGGAGGCATGCAGAAATGAGCAAGTAGTATTCAGGGAGTGTCAGCAGGGTTACTGAGGAAGAAATAAATAAACGCCGCCCCTTACAACATTATAATGACAAAAATGAGTAAAAATGTGTTTATGCTTAGTTACTGAATCTAAGTATAACAACTGGTATTGGACATCCAACAGTTAAAATAAAATACAGCAAGTTAATAATCTTTTCAATGACAAGAAAGTGTGGTTTTAAGCATTTTTAACTTTGTATTTGGACTTTTTTAAATATAAAAATTCTGTAAAAATGTCTGAGAAGGATCTTTAAGAGTAAAACAACACGCTCTAACTGCATTCTACAATTAATAATATATGAAGGCTGCCTGATACTGAGGTGGGAGCTTTGGGCAGATATTTGGGAATATAAAGCACAGGATTGGTCAGTAGGGAATTGTTGCATTTCCCTTTTTTAGATATCTTTGGCAGCTATAACACTTGGTGAAGGCTTGGACCAAAATCTGGTCTTCTGCATGTAACTCATACCCATGACACTACTGCACTAACACCCCAAACTTCACCACCAAACCTTAATGTGTGGTGCACATTCCCTCTACTCCTGACACTAAATGTTGAAAACGGATGTCAATTGCAAGGAGACAATCTGTCAAATAACAATAAACGGACCTTTCCCTTTGGTATTCTAATCTGGTATAGAAAAATAAATAAAAGTGCCAGTTTACTTATAAAATATGGTGCAGATGCAAGAAAGATTAACAAATGGCATTATGAACATCGATGTGATGTGCAGTAGCTCATTTTGTTGGTAAATGAAATCAAAGTGTTCATTTTAAATTTAAGGTCTGAAACTGGTGAACCTGCAGTTGATTTGAACTTTATTTTGAGTGGCAAGGGAGTGCATCGTGGCCTACAATGGGAAAGTTGGCACTGGCAGAAATTCTGTAACACACTGTTACAGAACTGGCAGTACCTAAATGATTAAAAAAATAATAATAAATTGAACTCAGGCAGAGCTAATTACACAATTTACCCCAGACTAGGAGTTGGAGTGGTGGGAGAGTGTGGCTCGCAGTGTAGCATGATCCTGTAGTATCTGCGCAAAAAAGATATTTAAAAAAAAAGAAAAGAAAAAGTCTGCTTTTGAAGTCTTGAAAAAAAAAATACTTTCATTTTGGTCAGAACGCATATATGGAAACACATTATGTTATGTAGGAAGGTGACGATATGATCTAAATGCAGGTCAGCGTCTGATCAGAGCTGCGTTCTGCTTGTGATTCCTTTTCACTTCACAGCAGCTCGCTCGTTCAAACGGCAGAGGCACAAAGATAGCCAGACGGAGCAAACAAACAGCTCTTTGTCCACAGCTCCACCATATATTATTAGTTCGGGTAAGGTCAAAGTTGATTTAATTTTCTGCTTAGTTCTCATTAAACAGCTATTGCATTATTTAATTTCCCACAATCAAGTTAAGGAAGAAGAGTGGGGGTTGACTAATCAATATATGTCCACCAAAAGCTTTTGAACAGTAGATTACAAATTTAGCCCAGAAAACTTTATACTAGTTAGGAACAGTAAGATCCTCTTTTTGATGCCATATTAAGCTTTAAAGGTCAGCACTATGTTGAAATATTGAAATATTTCTGATTCTGATCTTCTGGCCAAAGACTTTAGTTCATCAAAAGTTTTTTACTTGAATTTTCATGAGGACTTAGAATAAACACTCATCAAACCATGATGGCCTGTCCTCTTTACCCTGTGGAATATAGCGGAGGTTACTAAGTGATATATGTAAAGATTTTCGAGTATCCCAACTAATTAAAAAAATGTGGCAAATATAAAACATGAACTATAAATTGCTCCTGAGAATGAATGCCAACTGTTTAGTAAGTGAACAGAGAAGCATTGGAGAAATGGTTTAAATACTTAAACAAAACAGTACGTTAAAACGGATCTTTCCGAGGTGTAGTCTGACTTCCACTCAGTGTCAACTTGGATAGACTCCATACTCCTGTGACACCTAGTTAGATAACTGGTTAAAAAAACTGATTGATGATAAGTTAAAAACAGATGAAATAACTTAAAATAACAGATAAATGGGATAAATAGCTTGCTAAAATGAATGAATGATTCTTTAATGCACGCTGCAGTCTGCAACCAATGCACTACAGTCTATCTGAAGGGCACTACGTTATAAAAACTAATAGATAGACGTCTGAAATAGTAAGCTGAAATGAAAAGTAGTTCACAGAATAGATTAAATGGCTTGAAAGAGTGTTTAAACAAATTGCTAAAAGTGGGGTGCAGGTAACTGGTCCAATTGAATCCATGATTTTGCCAAAATATATATATGTATAACAGAGGGCACAGCGGTCAGCGCTGTCACCTCACATTAAGAAGGTCCTGGATTTGAATCCACCACCTGGTTTGGGCCTTTCTGTGTGGCATGTTCTCCCCAAGCCTGTATGGGTTCTATCCAGGTACCCCAGCTTACTCCCACAAACATACTACTTCCAGCTGCTCCCTTATTTACAAGGAGTCACCACATTTGGTAGGCCCACATATTTGATTTTAAAGTGTCTTTTAACACCGGGTGGACTTTGTGATGCAACCCCAAAGGGATTTGTGTCTCCTCCCAGGATCAAACAGAGGATCTTGGCTTTCAAGACAAATATGTAAACTACTACACTGGTTTACATAGATCCAGTACTGTCCAAAGACATGCACGTCAGATTAGTTGGTCCTCTCCATTACCCCTACAACAGACTGGCAGCTTGTCCAAGGTATAACCTGCCTCTTGCCTCATGACTGACTAGAGGCTCCAACCCCCTCACGACTCCGAATTGAAGAAGTGGAAGAACATAGGTGGATTTATAAGTGGAAAATCATCATGTTCTGTTCACAGTAGCATCTCAGCTAATAGGTTTTTTTTATTACCAGATGAAATGACAAAGTGCCGACAAGGTGCAACTCCCTGAACAGCTAAATCCAGACAGGAAATACAAACTGCAAACACTATGCATGTGACTAAAGAGATTTGGCTTGCATCATTCAAAGTAATGTTGTGCACCCTTGTTGGAAAAAAGTTACAATCTAGTTTTTGTATTTCCTATTATCTTCAGACACAAAAAGCACGTCTAATATTCCACTTATATGTTACATCATGTTGCCTAATGTTTTTATATTGATTCAGAATACTACAGACTAAGTTGATCATTCTGTAATAGGTTACCCAAGACTTAATTACAAGGCTTGATGCTGTTAGATTGTTAAATCTTTTTTGGCCAGCTCTTCTCTTACCGATTCTTTCCTGACTATTAAATTCAATAGTCTGTGCTTCATCCATGAATATACCGTCATGTCATATGAATAGTTTCATTCAGAGTGTTTATCTACGAGTGTAATGTTTACAAGAATTGCCTGTAGACAGTTTCATTGAATTCTTAAAAATTGTTATGTTTTCTTAGTAATTGATAAATGCAGACTCATTGTGAGTGGACTGTGGATATATAGATATGAGCTGGGGTGTGTTTAAGTAATGAAATAATGGATTTAAACATATTCCAGTAGATGATCTTTGGATGTTATAAATACTAATACTAATTGCAACTATCTAGCCAGAAACTTCAAAGAATCCAGATTAAAACATAAACTCCCACCAGTGCAGATGTAAAGGGTTCTAATTTTATGTCTGTAAGTGTTATTTTACTATAAGTTTTGTTGGAGGTGGGTGAAAGACCCACCTCCATCCTATCAAATGACAAGTCTTCAAAGCAGGATTACCAATCACCGATTATTGACCACCATTGTAGTTTCTGATTTTATTTATGGCTTGTCTGCTAAATAAATCAGATAGAAATGACTGAAATCTATGCCTATAATAAAACCAGTAGCGAATTTAAGCTGTCAGTCAGCCTGGTGTAGACACTCTGCCTGCTGACACTCAGACAGCTGGTACTGAGGACTGAGAGGTCAGAGTCTCTGTGAACTGAACAGATCAAACGCTTCAATAAAATCCTTCTTACACTCATGTCTCTTACTGTGGTTTCCCAGCAGGATGTATAACTTCAGAACAGATTGAATTAGTGAGAGAGAATAGATTCCTAATTGATTAGACTAAGTGTATTTAGACTCAGTTTGACATGCAGCATTTGTACAAAAGGCACAGTGAGTCAAGTTTTTTTGTGATAAATAGATAAATATATCTTTCCTTTACAAAAAGGTAGGGTAGCACAGTTGTACTTAACCGCATCTTTCTTTTAAGGAAATCTAATTCATTGTCTGTATTGTAACTATTTTGTCTTTAATCCTTTACCCAGTCTTGAAAAGTCTTTAGTTTGGTAAGCTGGGATTGTCTTGCAATCAATCATGTGCATAATTTTAATAAGACTTCATCTTAATAGTTATAGCTGGGGCTCACTGGGGCTTCTTTTCACTGTCTGCCAAAGCGAGAGATTAAAGTTGTCTATGGTGCAGCTTTCTGACATCATCCAAAGAAGCAATGCTAAACATTGCTCTATCCTGTTCTAGCTCACTGGACAGTGAGGGTCAAGGCTGAGATTCCCCTTTCAGAACTACTACACAGTAGTTTACCCATAATCCTGTTCTGTACTGCTCAACAGCTTCAGTTTAAACTTCTTTTGAGGAAAACTTGTCCTGTGTTTCTTGCTCAAATCCACCAGGTGGCCGGGGCCTTTCTGTTTGGAGTTTGAATGTTTCACCCTTTTCCTTGGGTTCTCGCTGGGTATTCCGGCTTCTTCCCACAATCCAAAGACATGTAATTATTGGGGTTAGGTTAATTGGTGACCTAAATTGTCCATAGGTGTGAATGTGAGTGCGAATGGTTGTCTGTCTCTCTGTGTTAGCCCTGCGATAGACTGGGGACCTGTGCAGGGTGTACCCCACTTCTCACCCTATGACAGCTCGGATAGACTCCACCCTCCCCGAGCCGAATAAGGTTAACCGGAAGAGAATGGATGGATGGCATTTGTATGACACACTGATCATAAGTCTTGAGTCACATGTCACTTCTTTATATTTTGCTATAAAATAGGTGTAGTTATTTATTTAAATTAGTGCTGTCAGCGTTAATCTCGTTAAAAAGACGTTAACGCCATACCCGCATTAACGTGGCAAATCTCCGTTAGCGAGTTAGCGCGGATCGCCCCGTGCGTGGGGCTGCACGGCATCAATGCGGTTAGCGCAGTTAGCTTGTTAATGCGTTAACCTGGCGCGTTAACAGCTCTAATTTAAATATATGCAAACATGCCTAAAAATGTAGTATGTAAGACAAAATCAAAGTTTTGATTATTGTAACAAGCTTTAGAGTCAATATTTGGTATGACCACCGTTATCCTTTAATACAGCCCGAACTCTCTTAGGAAAACTTTCTCATGTTTTTTTAAAGCAGTCTTTCTTTAAGGAATAGTTCTCCAACCTTCTTGAAGGACATTCATAGCTCCTCTTTGGCTGTATTTTTTTCTGTTCTTTGTCAAGATGATCCCACACTGCTTCTTTGAGAGGTTCTGGGGAGGCCGATCCATGACTGATAGTGTGTCAAGGAAATGTGTTTTTCTGCCCAGGTATGCTTTTACTGCATTGGAAGTTTCATTTTTCATCACTGTCATGATGAGAAATGAAGCATCATTTTTAGATATTTTTGAGATGGTATCAAAACCTGATAATACTTTTCCATACAATATTTCCATCAGGTTTGACAAGATCGCACAACACCACTGGCTGAAATGCAGTCGCAGACAGAGCCTGTGTTGTACAGATGACTGATTTTCAGTCAAGTTCTTGTGTAATTTGGCATATCTCAGTCATTTCTTCCTGTTTCCTTTCCTTAGACCATTTCTGATGAGGTTTCAGTGAACAGTATGGGGCTCACCTGTAGGGCCATATGTATCACTCAGGTCCTGTGTCAGGTCTTTGCTGGATTTTTTTTTCTGTTTCTTAAGGGTATGACTTTCAGATACTGTTCATCTGCTGTTATATATTTTAGGCCTACAACTTCTTCTTTTGTCCTCCATGGATTCCATTCCCACAATTTTTTAAGAACAGACTGTACATCATATCGCAACATGCCAATATTTCAGTTACTAGCTCTTTGGCAATCACCCTGTTGGTGCAATAGCACCATTTTATGTCAAATTTTATGGTATTCTGTTACCATTTTACTTATATTTGACTAAAGAAATTAGAACAAATGAAGTGTATATTCAAGAGAACGCAGCTGAAGCTAACCTTTGCTAACTTTTGTGTGTGTGTCTGTGAAGCAGTGTGCATGCATATGTGCATGAGTGTCTGCGACCTCTCAGGTGTTCCTGTGAACAGGCTCCTTTTTCACTGCTCACAGAAAGAATAATGCACTCTAACTGATTTAGCAGCAAAAATTGTATTATTGCATTTTGACTAATTACATCTACCCTGTACTGACAGAGAGGACAGGCTGTACTGCGTGGCTCTTTCTCCTACTCCTCTCTCAGCTTTCTGAAGACCTTCAGTTGACTGTAGCTATTTATGTAATAGTCATTTGTAAAATTAAAGGTAAATGAGTGAGCCACAAATACATACTTTGTTAGTCTATTAGTGTGTTATGTCAGGTATTTGCACTTCGCTACAGTAGCTCACATTTTTAGTTCACTACATTTTTAAGCCAAAATTCAGTGGAAAGTGAACTGATAAGTAAAATGATTAAGAAAATATTTTTCTATATATGACTTGGTGTTAAAGCCAGAGAAAATCCTCTGCTTGCTATATCAGTCAAATATAGTTAAATAGGTTTTGTTTGTGTACTTACGGGCATCAGTTTTTCTTTTTTAACCACAACTGTAGTTATGTAACGCTAATGGCGCTGTACGAATTTACAGCATTCATTTTCTCTCAGGCTTTTGTAATTAATGATGGCATTTTTAAAAAAAAGTTTGTTTACAATCAAACCTCCGCAGGGCACCTTTAAATCATTTTACAGTGAGATGTCTTTACTTTAAATATGAATTTTAATTATTTTCGCAGCACTGCTGAGGTGAACCATTTTCTTAAATTCAATATTTCATCAAGGTAACAAGCACACGCTCTCGCACACAGTTTCACGTGTAATCCAGTTAAAATAGCTGTAATATTTAATTCATATGAGAATCATTAAAAGTGCAGTGGTGCTGTGTCCATTATGCATTCCTTTTCTAGCAGGATAAAACAGTCCTCAGATGTGGGCGCTGCACTTTGAAGTGTTGTCTCAGAAGCAGGCCAACTCTTACAGGAAGTCCCTGATGTTTAAAACATGCTATGAAGGGGGACTAACAAAGGTGAGCACTTGTGGCTTGCCCCAAGATGAGCCAAAAATGGCCAGCCAGGAATTTTTGCCTAGATCTGATGGAGCGTACATACAGCAGACATCAAATAAACAAAATAGTGGACAAATATACACATGGGCAATGGTTAGAACAGTACAAAAACGAGTGCAGGAAAACACAGCAACAGACAAGCTGGAGAGATGGGCATGGCTCGTGTTGATGTTCAAACAGCAGCAACGGAATCCAGATAGTGCAGCATAAATATTACCTAATGATCTAGATCCGCTATATACACAGAAGATTACTGTGTACAGTGGCATCAAGAAGGGCATTCTTTGCGTAATGAAAACATTGACCATAGACACGTGTGAGGCAGGCTGCATTTAAACTGCTGAAAGAAGACTTTTAAAACCCAAAGTCTGCACAGGATTGATTTAATTGAATCATTGTGATTCAGTTTAAGCCATTATGTTCAATGTCCTCAAATTAATCCTGATGTGTTTATTACAGTGAATCAAAAATAATTACTATATGAAATTTGAGTTCTGAAATTGTCAGGACCATTGTGGAGTTCACCCCAGCCTTGAAAGCAGGGGACTTTATTTACAGGCATCAGGTAAATATAATCACGCGGATGCAGTATTCTGTGTCCGACGAACATGTATTGGAGCAATTCTGATTCAGATTTATTCACCTGCTATTATAAAAACTTGTAAATCTTGGGATTAAAGGGAGGACTTTTCATTGATTTTTGGCCTAATAATAACTAGAACATAATAAAATGCGTGTTTTAGCATGTTTGCACACATTCAAAGATTTCTGTTTTCCCTGTGTTGGAAAAGTGACTACAGTTTTGTGGATAAAATGACTTCCACCGGGAAGTTGGTGTCATGAAGACAGGAAACTGCGCTGAGCTAGGCTGGATGTTATGTGGGAAGAGCAGGAAAGTGTAGTGATCCACAAGCAAGCAGGAATTCACATTCTGTCAACTTATTATGGCTTCGCACACACACACACATACATACACACACACTTACTTCAACCCCCTACTGTAAATGCCATCTGTATTTCTGCCTCTGTCAGGCCTTTTCCTTGACCAAACACACACACAGGCACACGGCTACAGAGAGGAAACGGCTCGTGCTGCTCCCAAATAAGCTGATGTGTCATGGCTTCCTTTCTGATATTTCTGAAAAAAAAAAAAAAAATTCAGGAAGGAGGCTGCAGCACCTCTCTTTTTCTTCCTCTTCTTCTCCTCCTGTCACGGTGTGAGACGCAGCTGTGGCTGTGACAGTTGTTCTTCTTCTGTAAGGATTTGCAGCTCCTGTGGTGGGAGACGCTGCCACTCTGGAGAGCCATGAGCCGCTGTTGTGTGGTCAAAGTAATCACCTTGACAGAGATCCAACTTTTACAGGTAGGGGAAATGACTTATTTACAGCCCAGGGATTTTGAGGCAATGACACACACTGAAAAAAAACATTGTGTTAAATTCTATGTGTGCATTTGTTTGCACGCAAGACACATTTGCAGTTACAGCCAGACTAACCATGGAGGCACCGTGGAATGGGACTTTTGCTATCAGTTCGCTATCTCAGTCTTATCTTTCCTCACATTGCACAATCTAGTGGGTGGTTACAGCTATTTACTGGTTAGCAGGCTCAGCAAAATACAGTAACCATGACTGAGGAAGGGTTTTGTTCCACTTTCATCTTATCTCCATCCATTTGAGATGGGAAAACAAGATGTTAGATGTTAATAATCTGCATCAATATGTCGCAAAGCACGGCATTTTGCAGAAATGAATCCAAAACTCCTAGTAGGTTTTGCCCATAATTTGTACAGCTAGCTAATGTCACCATCACCCAGTGTTTCATAAGTTGTTGGATTTTTCTGAAGTGAAAGGAGAACTTGGGCAAGACTGAAACTGGATTAGGCAAGAGCTTTGTGCATTTCGATGTAAAACCTGCAAGGTTGTCTAGTACAATGGCTTTGTGAGTGCAGCATTTCGGGGGGAGGGGGCCACTAAAGCAATACGCCTCTTAACTGCGAGGTAAATGACACCACCGTTAAATGGATCTCACAAATAGAGGCTAAAGAACTGGGCTTACCTTTAGCTGTGAAGGTGTTACTGTAATTTCGGGCCTGCTGCTATCTGTAAGTAGAAGCTGAGGTTTGGGATGTTGCTTTTTTTTTAAGCCTGACAGAGCTTTGCATTGATATGTTGAAGAGCTGCAGTTGTATTCACTTGCAATGGGATTTCTTGGGCATGTGCTGAGTACTTTAGATTTGATTAACCTGGTGCATTCATGCCTGAGCAGTCAAGGAATGCTAATGAAAGACTTTTAGGACATATGTAGGGACAAAGGCACGTTCTGGGTTTTGGCATTTTTATTTTGGTGGTCTAAATATCTCTAATGATGAAAAGTTAGGAAGATGCAGATATATATTTTATTCAGACACTGATTCAGACACTCTGAAAACATGCTGACAAGAAGGCGTGTTCTAAAGTTAAACTATGTGCATTAAGTCAAAAGGCAAAAAAAAAAAATCCTTTTAGCTTTCATAGCCTACTGTAGGTTTGCATGTCAGGAATAACTGTGCAAATGTGTGTAAATAGAAAAGTGAACCCATGACCTCCTCTGTGCCAGTAATCTCAAACACTGCCTCGATTGTTGTAGCAGGTGCTGGTAGCCGTGCCGAAAAAGAGGAAAAAACCCAAACCAAAACAAAACCGAAGCGTCTGAATAGTTACAACATGCCCAAACTCGAGTCCTGATTGATTACATTCTTATATCCTCCCCTGACCCATGTGTATGGCGGGCACTGATCATTTTCCTGCATGCCCGCTTCACACATGCACAGGCCTGCCATTGTCGAGGCTGGCCTTGGTGACTGAAGCACCATTACTCCTCAAATCTAATCAGATTTCCTTAAGTGGATAACAAGTGTGTCTCCGGCATTTACAGTAGTGAGAAAGCTGAAGTGAAACCAGGACAATCCGCTGTCACACAAAGCAGATGTGGTGTGCAGCGGTCCTGGCATCCCTCCTGCTATCCAAAGTGGAAAAAAATGTTGATTGGCTAACAACTGGCATCTTGTTTAGCCTGGAGAACTCAGATAACAACTCTTAGTCACTACTGACAAGTTGAGTATTGTGATGAGCCTGGTCTTAGTTAGGTGGCTGAGTAGTGAATAAGGTCAGCTAGTCTAGCTGACAAGGGGGAATTTAATGCTGACTTTTGGCATAAAGACCAATTCTAAAGCTGCCAAAGCTAAAAACTCCCCACAGTTCAGCAGCGGTGTGCCAGATAGCATTTGAAGCATAACAAGTTTGGTCTGAAAACATGACGATATAAAGGATAGCTGCATAACAAATCAGTTCTGACCTTTTTTTAAATTTTTTTTGGTGAGGCAGCATAAAAGAAGAAGTAACACTTGGGCTGTTCTAACCAACAGCTGATGATACTTTTTTATTGGCATTTTAAATAAGCTCGCTGCTTTCCACCTGTCACCTGTTTTTAAGGCTGAGTACTGTGATCTAAATGCGTTACCATGAAATTAGGAACACATTAAATATCTGCATTTTCAAATCATGTTTGAGTAATACTGGACTGGCCAATCGAAGCTTCTCGAGCTTGTTGTTGCTCAGTTTTTGTTTGGTCCTGATTCCGTCAGTCACCGAAAAAGCATCTAGTCTGTGGTTTTAAATAGCTGAGAGCTTGCTGTTTTGACCAGTAAATAAAACAGATTTGGGAGGAAGTAAGCGAGACACAGGCAAACTGACCAAACTACTTACAGTCAACAACACTACCATTCTTAAATCATAGCTAACACTTCATGTACTCCCCTAAATACTCTGCAGCCCCTAAACTAATAAAGCAAGTCACAACAGCAACCTTCTTTGTGAGCACCAACAAGCAGGAAAATTTGATATTTTAGGTGAGATGTTCTTTCCTAAATTTGCCCTCAACTTACACCGAAGAACACCTCAAAACAGATTTACTGCAGTTATTGTATGGGGAACACATAATACTAAACTATTTACATTAAAAGCCTTGAATGAATTGAAAGGCTTGGTTAAAAATGGCATTGGAGGAGTTATTTAAAAACTTCACTGGGGAACAAGGGTCAATTGTGCTGCCACAACCCCTGCAGCAGGCTGCAGAGGACTTTGGAAGATCACCACTGATTGGTCAACCAGAAAGAAAAGGGCGGTCCGAGGGAGTTAGTGATAGATGCTAAAGGCAGATATCCTGGAGTGATCAAACCTTGGATGATCTAACAGTCCACTGTTTGAAGTGATTATCATGCTACGCAACATAAAGGCTTACACCCAGCTTTGGGCCTAATTAGTTCACTTAGGGCCCTTTATAAAGAGCTGGTAGGGGGACTGGAAGGGACAGACACTCACTGAGAAGTCACCAGATCACCAGGATAGCAGCAGCAGCAGCAGCAGCAGCCGTGGATCCCTAAAGTTGACCTGCTGCCACACCAGAACAAATCAATTTGAAGATTATCTGCTTTTCTGAGAATGCCACACTTAAGTGACTGCAGTTACTACACAATGCGGGATGCAACCAGAGCTTCAAATGTAAGAATACCAACTTTTAGAAACATTGTGAGCGGCTTGGTACAGTTTATTGCTTTCATGTTTTTTTTTAAGTTATCTTGACTATTGCTTTACTGACATGTAATTCAAGATTAACTGAAGATTAAATATTAAAACTGATTGTAAAACTAGTCTGTTTAGTTGGTTAAATTCAGCTGAAGTCTCAGGGGGGAAGAAAAGCTTTTTGCTTTTAGGTTTTTTTAAACTTTTAGACACTGAAAATGAGTTCAGAGAATGAGATCAAATTCCCATAAAGACACTTTCAACATTTTTATTTCTGTACATGATTCACTTTATTATGAGTGCTAACTAACATTTTGCAAGTCTGTAAATTTACTGCGCATAAATGACTAATCACGGCAAAGTATTCATGTGTGTTACTTTAGATATTCTTTTCTTAAAGTCAACAGCTGCTTCGGACAACCACTGTGCAAATACTCTGAGTCAGCGCTGTTTCAGCGGTATGGGAAACAGTGCCCAACCTTGCGCTTCCTGGACTAACTTAGTCAGCTTGCTGAACTGTTGAATGATCTGTTCTGCTACAGGTACAGAGCCACCTGGAGAACTCCAAGTTCCATCTCCACCAGAGCCAGAATCAGCCCGTGAAGCAGTACCTGACGCTGGGCTCCAAGCTGGCCACCTCGGCCGCATCAGGCCACGCCGTGACACATCCGCACACCCCTGGCCAGGCACTCGCCACCGTGCCGATCATGAGGAACGGACACATGCCCCCTGTCAGCGACAGCAGCAACCCCAACAGCCCTGTTACCCTGCTTACGATGGCCAATCATGACAGTGAGGTGAGTGGACACATGGAAAAGGAAAGAATCTTAATCATGCCTTTGTGGAACTGAAATTCAGAGAACTCTGAACGTGAAATTGAAACAGAAGTTTTGAACCACAGACTGGGCCACTTACGGATGAACTGTGGTTCATGGTTTTTGTAGATTACACAACATCCTTACAAGATTTTCCTTTCAGCACGGCCTATTACTTTAAACCAAACCTTTTCTTCTCTGTTGATTTTTCATAAGCACTTGTGAGAGATTTGTTGCTGCCCCTCTAATTTCTTTCTAAGGGTGATAAATAATGGCTGACACTTTGTTGAGATGGATAGCTGACACAGGGCATACTTCAGAAGCATCAATTATGACTAAATGTACTATCTGGATTGGGTCTGAATCTTAATGCAGGGAGCAGTTCCAACTAATCATCTAAACAAAGTGATGCCATTATTGATCGCCCTCTCTCTCTGATGTGCTCATCAATAACTTCAGACATACAGTCTCTGATGAGAGAACCCCTTTCAAAGGAGGAAACTAGGTTGGTAACAGATGTCTGTTTTTTCCCGCCAGCACCGCTAACAAATCTGAGAACATGGCGGCGAAGAGCTCGTCTGTTATTGAATTAATCTCTCCACAGTTCCTCCCTCTTTTTCCCTTGTCTATTCTGGTTTGAATGTTGAGATTTCAAACGAATTGGACAGCATTGAAATTCTGGTACAAACATCATCAGTCTGTCCATGAGTACACTGAAATCACTGTTTTCTTTTAGTTTCCAATGGATGAAGTTATTGATGACCTAATTAGTCTTGAATCCGGTTTCAATGATGGAGGCTTGGATTGCATGGAGCCTAACATCATAATGCAAAACAATGTAAGTATGAATCACATCAACTTTTGCTCTAACCGCTACTCATTAACACCCCCCCCCCCTTTTTTTTTAAAAAAACTAATGCTACCAACATTTGTTTTGTGCTGATTTCTGCATGGCTGCCTCTGTGGGTTAAACTAGGTGAGCCTACATTGGTGACAGTCCCCTTAACTAATCACTTCTCTGTTTTTAAAGTTGAATGGGGACTTGAAAGTGAGGTTTCTTTACCCAAACCCTTAGGTGCTGGTTTGACTCGCTTGGGAAAAAGGGGACCCGACTCAGTTTGAGGTCAGCTTAAGTCTAGAAATGAGTCAAAGTTCACTTGAGATTAGCAACATTACTAAAGAAGTTTAACAAAGCAGATTAAGAACTTTTTTTTTTAAAAAAGGAAATGACATGCGTTTGACAACAAAAGCTAAATGTATAGTAAATTCACAGGAAAATCACATGTGAGAAAGGTCTTTTTATACTAGTCTGTAATGATGTGCGCATAACAAAAAAATTCAATAAATGCTTCCAAAGTAATCAAATCTAAACCTGACATTTAGATTATTGCATTAAAACATTTATTAACATAAAGGAAAACTTTAAATCAGTCTAAAAAACCCAAACACATAAAATGCACACTTTTTAACTCTTTAGCAAAAATGAAGTGGATGCACTGATGCATCAGTAGGATTCACAGACAGGGAAGAATTCAAGAACTCTGGGACAAGAGGTCCGTTTGGCCAGAGAACATAGCTACACAATGGGAATCAGGCCTAACTCCACAAATAAAAAGAGACACACACACAGATAAAGCAAAACAGAGTAAAACACAACAGACATTGTAATGGAGGAGGAGGAATGAGGGCGAGTCAGTGGGTTTCAAATGTAGACAGGAATGCAACAGCTACGAGCGAAGAGTGAGAGATTTTGCCAGAGAGAGTTACTGAGCCAGTGGATTGGCCTAATGCACATAGTCCCCATGGGCTTGTTCAGAAATGATACCGTGCTTAAATGGATCAATTCATCCTAATTAGTCATACAGTACGATGCATCACATCGTTTCGCCGTGTCAACACACTCAGGAACGCAGACGGGAGAGGAATTGAAGTGATTACAATTTTAGTAGTAGGGGAATTGTTCCTATCTTTTATTTTGATATGCAATTTTGTCCCCTCCTCCTATATATATATATATATATATATATACATATATATATTTTAAACCAGCTAACACTCATTTTCTCTTGACTTCCTTTCTCCACATATAACAGCGTGGTTGTTAAATCTGACACACATGTCGGAGATAAAATTAGTTGGAATCCGTGGTGGCTTCTGGCATGCTTTTCGACATAAATACACAAATGCGAATTAGACACACACGTGTGTCATCATGCTAAAGATCCGGACATCTCTCTCCCTCCGCTCCATGAAAAGGCCGTATTATTGCAGAGGGGGGATACATGTGTTCTCAGACAAGAAGACACCCGTAGGAAAACAGTTTTGCCTCTGTTCATGCAGTTGACCTAGCTAGCCTTTTCATCTAATGGGATGCTATTTTCAACACAGTGCGAATCAGTGTTAGGAGCACTTTCATCTGGAAGGGTTCTGAAAATGGTACCATTAGCAAATCAGGCGCTATGTTTGGTCAAATCGCCCCCTTGGCGAGCAGCAAGCCTGGGTTCGAGGTCAGGGGTAACACGTCTTACAATTAGGTTGCGTTTCTGTTAAGTTGTTCTTACTCGATTGTACAAAAAAAAGAAAAAAGCAAGCGACATGGAAGAAGCCACATTCCCGGGCAGAGTGGAGGAGATGCTAACAATCTTCTCTTGAAGGCTCTGATCACTCCACATGTTTCTTGTCAGTTTTGTCAGTGCCAAACAAAGCCACACAGCAGTTAAAAACAACTGTTTGTTTGGCGGCTTTTGTGTCAAAGTGTGAAAGCCCTGTTTGTTTACGTGTGTGTGAGTGTGTGAAATGTAAATGCGCTTCCTATTCACTTAACTCACTCCCCTTTCTTCCTCTGCATCTCCACTCTCTCCTGCCTAGGTGTCCCTCAGCAGCAGCATGTTGGACGTCTATGGGGGTGAACAAGGTATGAACGCCCCTAATGGTGGACTGAGTCCTACATCTAACCCTACAAAGCTCACTGTAAAAAGGGAATACACAGGTATGAACTCATACCATAATCTGACCAAACAGCTAAACCATTAAAGAGTTGCTCACATTGATGTGAAACCTTAAGAAATTGAAGCTAAAACAAAGTTCCCTTTGTTAGACACTAGTGGAGTGGAGACTTTTCATCTCAAAGCAACAACAACAACGACAACAACAACAAAAAAGAGATCCTTTTAGTTTTTTTTGTTCATATTAATTACACACACCCAGACGAAAGCTTATTAGGAAATAGAAAGGATGCCTGACCAAAAATAAATAAATAAATGAAATCCTTCAGTCTCAATGGGCAAATAAGAACCTTGCCATCTGTTTCATTTGAGTGTAGGCAGAGGGGACAATGGGCTGTTGCACAGAGTTCAAATTGTCCTGATTAAATCAACAAGAGACAAATTGGGAAATCCAATCTCAGGTCCCCAATTATGTAATTTAGGAGAACGTGACTACAAATATGGATACACTGGAATTTTTGTCTTTCTCGGACGGATGAGTCAATTCGCTAAATCTTCTTAATTATAGAATGTTTTGCAGAAAAAAAATGGGGTTACCATTTTTCTTTTTCTTTACAATGAGCTTCATACATGCTGGAGGGGGATGAACCGGGGTCAGCGTGTGTGTAAGGAGGTCAAATTTACGTCCGTAGTGTAGACTCGCTGCACAGACACTCCTCATTCTGACCCCGGCACTGAACTCCCCTCAAAACAGCCGATTGTGCGTCTCCTGACTGGACCTTCTGTGGCGTTTTGTATTTGTTGTCTTTCAGTTTCTAAATCTGTGTGCATTGCTAATCCATTCGTTCCCCTGCGTGATTTATTTATTCGTGTATTTTTATGTTTTTTCACTTTTTTTGACAGAACACGACACAAGGGTGATGGCCAAAGAGAGGCAGAAAAAAGACAACCATAATCTGAGTAAGTGTCACCCCCTCCACCCCGCACCGTTCAGCTCCATAATACTTTAACATCTGGGATAACCTTTGGCACAGCATCTGACACTGCTCTCATCATCTTTTGCTCCCTTTTTTAATTTCTGCTTGCACAGTTGAAAGAAGGCGACGATACAACATTAACTACAGGATTAAGGAGCTTGGAACACTCATACCAAAGTCGAATGATCCGTAAGTTGCAAAATCCTAAATATATTTACTGAAAAATTCTCCCCCCGACCCCACCTCCTGCTTCGCTTCACTTCACGCCACTGAAACAACTGCAAGAACCTGTGTGTTGGGTATTAAATTCGCAGCACAAAGACACTCGAAACGTCGTTCATTGAATTCAAATGAGTGCTCGAGCACATTTCAGTCATATTTCAAGGGTGCACTTGAACTCTCATTGTAGTCGACGCTCTCCGAGCTGTACGTCTCCTCGCCGGGTCCCGGCAGTTCAGCTCAAAGCATGAATGATGAGGAAAGGGTCAAATGCAAAGAAGCGGGCCACGCCATTTGAATCAAAGTTTGAAGCACAATTGGAACACTGAGACGGAGCGTGGAACTGAATTGAAATCCCGCGGCCATCTTTCGCAGTTGAACTTTGCTTCAAATTTAAATGGAAGGTTAGCGTTGTCGTCATGCCATTAACGCGGGATAAAAGAGATTATTAGCGCTGATCAGGCCAACGTCTCACTCGTGTGGAAAAGGACAATTTTACTACAGCTTCCCTGTCCTCCTTTAAAAAAGTAATAATATCTCCGAAAGAATGACTTGCACTCTAGCACCTTAAGTCCATTTCTCCATTTTTCTCCTTGCCTTCCTGCTTAGCTCATTTTCCCTTCACCTATTTTTATTCGAGGATTAATTTTACCGTACAAGGAGGTACAAGAATGGACTTTCCACATAGCTACTTAACTATTCTATTAAAATTCCCATTCAGTGTCCCCATGTAATGTCCAAGGATGAATAATTGCCCCGTGTAAATCACCATTTCTTATTCATATAATAAAAAAGGGGGAGAAAAAAAACCTCTGTTAAAACTTTTCCATGCATTTTTTTTTATTGCAAAGGATATTCTGCCGACATAAGGGGGTTCTGTGTAAAAGGTTATCTTTTACGTTTCTCCTTTCTGAAGTGACATGCGGTGGAACAAAGGCACCATCCTCAAGGCCTCGGTGGAGTACATAAGATGGCTGCAGAAGGAGCAGCAGCACGCCCGGGAGCTGGAAAGCCGTCAGAAGAAGCTGGAGCAAGCAAACAGGAGGCTGCTCCTGAGGATCCAGGTAATAAGATGTGAATGTCTCAGTGGGTTTACTTTATATCTGTGGTATAAATGCAGATAAAGTGCTTGAAACATTTGATAAACACAGAGAGAAAAAGAAGGAACTTATATTTCATATACATTTTTACAAGCCAATCAGCACACAGCATCATATTTTAATTCTATTTTTACAATACTGAGTTCTTCCTGCCAAAGATCAGCTGGTAACTGCCAGTCCCACATCCATCATCCCCAGGTACTTCACGCTAATTTCCACCTGAATGCTTTACGACACCACAACGCAAACTTAGGGACTCACACAGCCCCCGCCACCTTCACCGCCAGTCTCTTTTACAAAAGATCCCTCACATCCCATAATCTTTTCTTATAGAGGTCAGTGCTAATTACCTGATAAATAAACACAATGACCTCAGTTCTCCGACCTTAGGGATTGGAGCAGGGGCATAAATAGATGAAGAGCACTAATAGAAGAGATGGTTACTGATAAATGTGTGCTGATAGGATTGCACTATGCACATGCAGACTTTCACACTCATTCACTGTGGTTAATCAGAGTCGATTTCAATGATGGGAATGCTAAAATAAAAAGTATGTGTAATCATAAAAGATGATAAAAGTATGTGTGAAACAATAACCAACCCCGACAAAAGGGCAGCAAACAAAGGGCTTAATGCAACAGCAGGGCTTTGTGGTGTCACTGATGGGTGATAAGCGCAGATAATGTACTCTGTAAAAGTGTGAGAAGATTACGCAGTGAACCTCCCAATCCAACCTCAGAATGTGGAGGAGATGGTGAAGCCAGGGTGTGATTGTGATTGTGTCAGAGCTACTCCCATATCAGTTAAAGACGTCAGCTCATAACTGATGAATTTCACACAGTTTTAGATAGTTATTCAGATACTATGCAATGCTTTTTTTTTTTCTTTTTTTTTTTAAGTTGACGTCTCAGCTTATATCCATCTGTGCATCCAGTTGGCAGCTTCACCTACAACTGCTAACTGCTTTGCAACCCACCTCCAGCCCCAGCACCTTTGAACCTATGCCTGCTTTCGCCATGCATGCACACATTTTTATTATTTTATTTTTAACCCAAGGTTTCTTTTCTTTTCTTTCCAGGAGCTTGAGATTCAAGCACGAGCTCACGGGCTACCAAACATGGCCACAGCCTTGGGGACGGTCGAAATTTCCTCCCACCTACTCAAACAACAACAACAACAGCAGCAGCAGCAGCAGCAATCATCTCCCCAGGCCCAGCAACCTCAGCAGCCAACTCTCTACCAAGAGGACATCAACAACGACTACCTCCAGAGGATAGCTGCGGCATCTGGCGTGCCATCCACTGCCACCGTCAGCGGGCCGCAGGATCACATTAGTGGCGCTGACGCCTGCACCACCTTCTCCGACCCGCTGTCCCATTTCACAGACTTCTTCACCACCACACTTAAGGAGGAACACCAGCTGGATGAGATCCTGATGGATGACCCACTGTCGCCGTTTGGCACCGATCCGCTCCTCTCGGCCGGCTCCCCTGGAGCTGCATCCAAGGACAGCAGCCGCAGGAGCAGCTTCAGCTCTGCCGAGGGTGATGACCTATAAGGGTGCCCTCAGTCTTGTTATCACCTATAATCCCTGTTGGCAAAGGGCATCCACGTGGCCTTTAAATGACTGAGTGATGGCTTCGAGCATACATTTAAGACTTCTACTAGGGTTGCAAGTAATTTAAACGACAGCTGACAGCACTCCTTTAAAGTGCCACCTGTGCATTAAGCGTGTAGTTCTTGTCGATCAGTTGAGTGTTGAAGCTACAGAACACTGACGTTCGCCAAAGCTGAGTGGGAACAGAAACATCCTGTGAGCACGCCACGGACCGGCTGCTCTTTTTAACTTTACTACAGACAGTTTCAACTATTCTCTGCCTCCCAGACACAGCTGAAAAAGACTTATAAGAAAAAGGGAGACAATTATAAGTACCTAATATTAATGACTACTGTTTTTTAAACACACTGTGGTGGCCACACACTGTAACATATGCAAAATAACCACTAAAAACATACCAAAGGTGTTTCCTTTCATGAAAGCATTAATTCTTTACAAAAGATCATGTTAATACGTTGCAGATGGTTGCATTATATGATGTGCCTTATTTGACCAGTACTGATGTACTCACCCCAATGCCTAACACGTCCTCATCAGTGTCTTTGAAATGTTTTTGTTTGAAATGTTGGTGTATTTATATGTTTTAATCCATGTATTCGTAAAAAGTATATATATTATTATCTAACACCTTTTTTAAAACTTCTTTGCAGGGGTGGGAACGACGTAATAAACCCCCTTTTTTGTATTTCTTATTTCTTGTCATGCTGGATTCATTCGTACACCCTTCCTCAATCAGTTGTTCCTGAGTGTCACACCTGTTGTAGCCACCGTCAGGAATTGCAGTTAGCAATCTGTCACATCCAAGCAACGCATTTCTCACTTTGCTACAAAAACTTTCACTTCTAACTCAACACCCACAAACCTGCAGGTAAAAACTTGGTACAAAGTGACTAGTTGTAAACTGGGGGCAAAAAAAAGAAAAGAAAAGAAAAGCGCCTTCTGGATGACAACAAGAGTGAATAAAAAAGCCTGGAAAGATTCATAGTGAAAGGTGAAGAGCCTTACAAGGTGGCTGATTGGCAACGAGAGGCCGAAAGGAAGAGAGAGGAGGGAAATTAGATAATAAAGACAAGTGGAGGAGGAGTAATAATTCTGATGAGCCCACTGTGAGCTGATGAGCCCTTGAGGATGAATAATGGCGACGGATAAAGAGTTGCTCTGAGAGCTGTTAGCCGAGATCCGAGAAAGTTTCCTTTGAGGTAAGAAGGTTGTGGAAATGGTCTCCTTTTAGGAATATGATTATAAACAATCTGTATCAAAGTTAGCCGCAGAAACTTTCTGTGTGACACAGAAATAAAAACTCTTTGATCTCATATTGACAAAAAAAGTGTAGCTGTGTCATTGACAAAAATCATACATCAACAAGCGGTTTTCTAATCATGAGGTCATGCATTAATAATACAACAAACACGCCAATACTTCACGGATTTCTCATCAAAGCCTCTTCAAATTAATGTTTCAGAGTCTTATTAGTGTGTACTGAAATCGAAACGTATCCCACTCGCATCTCTTCTTCAGCTGCAAATAAAGAGAAGATCCAATCAATTGGTTTGGAGCAGAGCCATTTCAAACTACGGGTAACTTTCCAAATCAGTTATAGAAGGCAAATATAGATTTCTGTTATGCTAAACAAAACAAAACAAAACAAAACAGTACTCTCTGCTGTAGTTAATGTATTGGAAGGATATGAAGCAAGAACATTTTAAAAAGGTGTCAATTAAAAAGAAAACAAAACCAAAACATTCACACTCAATAGACAAAACACACTTCCACACTTCCTAACTAATTCATTTCCTCCATATCAAAAAGCTATCACAGGCAAAGTTCAAGGTCCGTTGTGCAGATGCTTCAAAAGGAAATGTGGTCGGATGAGGCAACAGTGACATCAGAACAAGTGACTTTTTATTAGGAATATCACAGCTCATCAAGCCCAGGTTTGAAAAACTCGGAGGGACTGTGATGTGTCTGCGCTGGATGGAGAAAACACGTCCGCCTGCATGTTAGAGGCATTAGCTGCATGTGTAAGGAGTTAAACTTGAACATGTAAAACAAATCTGGGTCTATTTCCAATTGTGTAACTCTCTCAATCTTTGTCTCACTCGCTATAGTCCTTACCTAATTTCCGTCGTAGAGAAACAGATGGGATTCTAGCTTCGTACAGTATCTGCAAAGACAAAAAAAGTGCACCTAGTAAAATAATACGTCACCTCCCTTCTGTTATAGTACAAGCACCCACAGGAACATGGTCCCCTTCGGTGAATTACCACCGACTGCAAAAAAAAAAAGGAGGAAAGAAAGGGCTGCTGCTGTATCCTGTTTGCAACAGCAGGTGGCAGCAACTGGCTGTGTGTTGTTATCACACTGTGCAGTAATGAAAAGAAACTCAATGCAGGACTGTGGTGCCAATAGGGAACATTTGTGGTGGATTATTTAAGAAAAGCCAATAAAAGAAGAATAAAAAAACCCTTTACTGTGTAACAATGGCTGGAAAACACTACTTTCCCATATGGAACTGTGCCTTGGCAGTATATGCTAAAGTCCAGGGTACTCCATATACTTCCCAGCATAAACTGACAAATCTAAAGAAGGCAAGTGATGTCGTGAACCTCACAGCGCACTCGTTCTGTCACCAAAACAACGTTGTCAGACCTCCTGCCACCCACCAACACTGACGCCACCGCCGAGCAGGAGAAGCTGTCACCTGCACAGATGCCAGAGCTGCCAGCGTGCTACAATGCGCTCACCTGTCGAGCCTGCCATTGGCAACTCTTAATCACCTCCCGCTGAGGTGACTCACTTTGGAGGCATGGCAAGCTCGGAGACATATGCACGGGGAGCCGCGCGCTCGCTCGTGCACACAAACAAGCCTAATCAAATGTGCTTGTGTGCAAACACAAACACACACTTGCCGCACAAATGCACGCGCAGGTGTGTGCATCACTGAGCTTCGTTGCCACACATAGGTGGAAGAGAAGGTAAAAAAAAGAGAGAGAGAGAGACAGAGAGAGAGAAATCCACGTAAAAGCCCTCATCAGGATCTGGACTGTGACAAGACTTGTGCACAAATTAGGTGAAATTTGAGTGGGAATAACAATATGACAGCCGGCAGTGAGGAACCAAACATCAAGTGTCATATCTATTTTCAGCCATGACTCGGAGCTGTGTGACAAACAACACCATGCTGCTTCTCAATCAGTCAACCTATCTACTGGAAATGTGGCAAACTAGCCCCCCCACCATGAGTTTTTTCCCCCCCTTCAGGAAAATAAGAAGCGATCTGAAGCTAAGGTCAAAGTTAAAGGTGAAAAAAAAATATATAAAACTTAGCCAAAGTCTGAGCATCACATTTTAATGCTCATACCATTGACTGTGTTCCTCCATTGCACCAGAGCAATACTTCCCATGATTCTCTAAGGGCTGATTTTATTAGGGACCACACCCTGACCAACGCTCGACAAACTCCCACGTCAATGGACCGCCGAGGCCCCCACGTGCATTAACAAAGGAACACGAGAGACAGAGAATTGAATTTTTTTAAAAAGGGCCTTCTCGAGATGCTATAAAATTAATGCGATTTCCAGAGTTTTTATGAATCGCACCAGATGCCAAATACATAACTTCAAACAAATTGACTTCCAATTATTGGTGCCGCACACCACTTCCAGATGTGCAACAGATGGAGCTGGGGCAACCGAAGGTGTCTCGGCCCGCTTTTTTTTGTGTGTTTTTTTTTTGTTATTCCGCAGTAGAAAACAGCGGCACAGTTGTATGCATTTTAAATCACAGTGGGCTGTGGGCTGGAGGTGAAGGGAAGGACACGGGGGATAAGAGGAGGAAAAATGAAAGCACATCATTAGGAAAAATGTAAATCGGCACAGCACAGACAGTGCCATATGTAGCATTAATACGCCCTGATATTATGTAAAGGCAGATGAGATGCCGGGGCTGAAAGCTGGAACTGTATCAAGGAGGTGGAGGGATTCAGAAATGTAAATGTTAATGTGATCTCTGCTGTATCTTCCAGTGCCTGGGATTAAATGGTAAAAAGGAACAATTATGGGGCTTTCTTTCTTTTTTCTTTTTTTTTTGCTGCATATGTTAATAGCTTACAATATCCTTGCATACATAAAGAACATTAGATATGATTAGAAGATATCCACAGTTTATATACTAGGAGGTTTTTACGGCAGCCATAAGAAACGCTGCACTCTGCTCTGTTGTTAATAAAGTCTCTTCCTGGAAACTTGAAGTAATTCGATTAGTCGCTGTTAAAACCGACATAAAAGTAAAACAAATGTGATCCGGAGTGAGGAAAGTAGCTGAGCACGGAGTTCTTTTCACTGCAGAGAAAACTAATAGAATATCCAACAGCGGTACGGTGTCCTGGGAGGGTCATGGCTCTGATCCCATTATTACCACAGACTCGGGGCCCCGAGGGAGCCAAAATGGCTATGTATTTTTCCCAGAGCCCACAGTGGAGCTGTCTGCTGGGGCCCTATCGACTTCACTAGCAGTCTGAGTTGAGCACCACAGGTCCTCCCCCCTCTGATCCTCGGGGCCACGGAGCTTCTCCTCGCTTCCTCTCTCTGTTTTCACGTATCTTAGGCTTTCTATTCAAATACAGCAGCGAGCGGGGACCATTTTGCTTGGCCATCGTACCTCTGTGCTGCCTTTAATTCCCTTGCTCTGCCAGTGCTGTATGCTAATCCAACTTGCAAGCCCCCCCTCCTCTCTACACCGCCACCAGCCTAAGTCTTCCTGCACGTGCACATTTTAACCTTGTGTAATCTGGGTGACCTTGGACTGAATGTGAAGCGGTTGAAGAGAAGTCCTTGATTGATTTGAAATTCACAAAGAGCAGCTATGACCACTGTGCGCCCCCGCCACCAACAGGAAGAAAAAAAAAAAACCTTTCGGATGCCCCTCCAAAATAAAATAAATGCTGGTTAACGTGCCTTCTGGCTCGTGTTGTGCAAGTTGGGTGAGGTGAGGTGAGGTGTGGGAGCAGCTGGGTAAATGTCAGATTTAGGCATGGCGGTGTTAGGGGGGTGAAAAGGGGAGAGCATCAAGATGATCATCATTAGCAGTCGAAGATAATTGGCACTGCGTTTTGGGCGCTCTGATGGGCAACTCGTCTGCATTATTCATTCACCTTCCCGCTCTCTCTCTTCTCTCTCTCCAACCCAGGCCAGGCACTGGGCCTTAGGAGCTGGACTCATCTATTATAGATGGGTAATTGTTTATTAAATGCAGGCATGACCCTATTATGCCTATTACCCAAGTGCCGCACACCAGTGTGGCTGGCAAGCGACTGTGTTTTTTCCATATTCTAGAAGATCTGACAATCCCCTGTCGAGGACGTGAGACTGCTTTGGCATGAGTAAGTGTCAGCACAGCTCAGGATGTAGAAAATAGAGGAGGAAAAAAAAGTAGGTAGAGATGGGAAAATAGGAGGAAGTTGGCAGGGAGGAGAGGAGCAAAGGATGATGAAAAATAAAGCTAAAGCTTGTGTGGATGCCACTGGCTAAAGAAGTAAGTCTCTCCTTCTCCTCGAAGGCTCGGTGGATGGAGGCAAAGACAAAGGGTAAGCTAAAGAGATGCTTTGCCTCTCATTACACTGGCTCCTAATCTACCTTTACCCTATCGTGGGCAATCCCCGCTGCAGGCGTTTGGAGGCTAAAGCTTCGAGGCAGTTTGGCCAAAGCGGATTCATTACCTTAGATAGGACTACCAATGTGCCTGCTAAAATGTCACATTTAAAAAAGAAAAAAAAACCTCACACAGCAAGCCAGAGCTGGGGCGAACCAACACTAGAGGTCAGTGTTGTAACAGAGTTCGGACACCGGTCTCCGGTAGCAAACAACAGCACGCTTAAAGCAGACATTACAAAAGACAGGAGAGACTGGGAAAAATAATTCAGGTAATGGAAATGAATTGAAATGAAATGATTAAGTTCAGTTAATTACTCGGTAGCTTAGGCAAATCAGCTTAACTTATATCAAAATTATTATTTCATCCAGAATGGCAGATTCACTGAGAAGATATTTTAGCCAGCATGCACTTAAACCAGTCTATGTGAAGTGGGATCAAGCTAATGGATCAGATCTAATGCATGTGGCACTCGGTATGGTGACATAAATGAATGTGCGGAAACAAAAAGGATTGATTGAAAGGTGGGGACGACATGTTTCTTTGTCACTGTCAAAGTGTTTATAATACATCAGTTTCACTTTCCACGCTAAATGGCAACTCACTGGTTTGGTAAAGCAGATGAAACATTTTTCTCTCGTTCTGTGAAAGAAGTCAAAATACCGACGGAGATTTTCGTACAACAAAAACAGCGAGGATCGAGGGGTGGGGTTGGGGGGGATATCGCCCAGCTCGGATGTGCTGCTGTGCTGCGGTATGATAAAGTGATCTGCATGATGGCACGTCACTGGTTATTGGCTGGGTTGAGAGTGATTAACATGGGGTGTTAATTAGTGGGTCGTCAGGAGTGAGTGTGTGGCTAACGACACGGCTCCGAAACAGCTCGGTCTCACACACACACACACACAAACACATAGTGTTGAGCTTTGGCCTTCTTTCACAATTAAAATGAATTTGACAATTAGTGCTGAGCAAAATACTTTAATATGTTAGCTTTAATCAAAGGGAAATAAAATTATATTTTTTATGCCATCAAACAAAATGAAAGGATATCTTTAGGATGTGTAAGGAAAATAAATTCTAAATGAAACCTTTTTTTTTATTATTAATGTATAAAAACAACTGTAAGTCAGTCCAGGCTCTGTTTTAATTACATCCAATTACGGAGCATCTACAGCAGAACAGAAGTATGACTGTGATATGACTTTTTAGCCTCTTACTTAATAAAAATGGTAATTGCTAATAAAATTATCATGGTGAGAATATTTTCATTAAATTGCTGGAAAAGATGATGAAAAAAAGAGGAGAAAATATGCAGGTTTTCAAGCGAATGAACCACAAACAGAATCAAATAAGAATAATAATAATAATAATAATAATATTGCTAAGTGCAAATCAGTGACACGTTATTTGCAGCCTTTTTCTAATTTAATAGCACTCGTACAGAAATAGGAATTCTGCTGGCAGATTTGCCCTAATGCTGTTGAGTTGATTAGAAGTGTGAGAGGCGAATGACGGAGAGCGAGCGGGTAAGTAAGAAGAGAGGAGGGAGTGAGCGCGCCGAGCCGCCCCTCTTTCCCCTCAGAGGTTTATTTATTCCTCTAGCATCCGGCCCACTGATTAGCCGGCCACATACGCATTTAACACTTCCCCACAATGAACTGCCGGCTGCCGTTTCAATGGGCTTATCTGTTGTGCGGCGTGCAGTAAATAATGCTGCAGCTGTCAGCTGGCCTCAAACGCATCATCCCATGTAGCTAGTGCTACGCTGGGATTAGCCGTGCTGAATGAAGTCTTGTCTCTGAGCAGGGGGGAGAGCTGTGCCAAACAGTTTACAGGACCCCTCCGCCCCAAGTGGAACAAATAGAATGTAATTAAGGAGAGATGAGAGCACGGAGGAGGTGCAGTTAGACACGGATGCTCACGCGCTAACATTTGAGCGCACAAACACACATTTACTCCTGCCACATGCAAATGGTTCTTTGTTAGTTGCTGTGCCGTTTTTTTTTAATACCCAGAGAGAGTAAAAAAAAATTGCTTTTTTTCCTTTCTTTTCCATATTATGGAATTTGTCATGTTCAGTTGGAGCTGTCATAGCTAGAACAGTGTGCGCTAATGTGTGTAATCTGCTTTGCAACACATCAATTATGATGGATATTGCTCCACCGCCATGCTTCCAGGGTTTTTATACAAGCCTGCAGGGGAATCCGTCTTTTCTTGTTAGGCAACCTGTTTAGTAAATAATGATCCACTTTGAGCCCGCCTGATGTCGTATAATGTGATGCGTGTGCTCGCGTCTGCACGTGTGAGTGTGAGTGCGTGCGTGTGTGTGGCGCTGCTTTGGTGCACAAGGATCAAGCCTGCTAGATCAAAAAACACTTACGTGCAGACTGGAATTCAATCAAGCCCGCGCTGTGTGAAAGCCACGTCGTGGAGAAACCTCAGCTGCTCCTGGATGTGTTACAAACACATATGTAAAAATTATGAACACCATCAACGACGGGTTTAAGTATACCGTCTGAGCTAACAAGGAGGCAGAGACGTAAATATTTAGATCTCACACTTTTCATTCAAAATCATATTTTCTTCAAATTAAATTTCTTATTTTTCAAGCTTACACATACCCTACTTTAACCTCCCCCCACTCTCTAAATTTCCACTCTTTTCTGAAGTCTTTTTTCCCCTCCTGTGGTGATTTGTTCCTCCCTATCATGCTTTTTCTTTCCCAAGCAACATCAGCTCATGAACTCCTTTCACTTGCCTTATAAATTATGTTCCTCCATCTTTAACTTTCTACCACACGGTCTCCAGGACAGGCTAGCAGAAAACAAGGAGAGAGTGGCACAGATTTAACCTCACACTTTCCACAGATTCGAAGAAAAGCCCATCCACTCCAAACAGCTTGCTAACTTTTGCTCGCCTTTGAATCATTAGCCTCCTGGCTCCTGGCAACATTTAGTTAACTTACCCAGAAAAACCTCCGGTGACCCCAGAAGCCCCACAAAATAATAGAGATTCTGTTTTTGGGAGTACATTTTGACAAAACACATCAGTTCTTGGGAGTTTTTCAGCGAAAGCTTGACTAAAAAGCTGGGCCACCCTGCAAGTTGGCTCTGCTCAGAAGGAGCAGTGTTTTGCCAGTACGCTCAGGGAAAGCTTTAGCTCGGGGTCCTTTGGGAGCTGCATCGGATCACGTCGAGATCCCTGTCAGATCTCCGCTGCACTGCACTTCATTCAGTCAGTCAATCAGTCAGTAAGTCGGTCTGTCGGTAAAGCAGGGAAGCAGGTAACAGACAGGCAGAGAGAGGCCCTTCACTCATAGATGAACACATTCTTTAGTGTCAGCATAAACCCCTAGCTGCACTGGGACCCACTCGCAGACACTGTTTTCTGTATGGGCTGATTTTCACGTGCGTGTTGAAAGCATGTTGTAGAAACATATGTACACATCTCTGTCAGAGAGAAAAACTGCTGAGATTTGGTGGCTTAATCTGAGATTGGGACAGATACTGTTGGAGATTCTATTTACTCCTTGCAAGCAGCTCCCCGATGTCCCATAAAGCCTCTCGCCTCTGAACTAAGCTGGTCAGGGTTTCAGGGTTAAAGCTCCCCAGCGACAGCTGCCTGAGTACCTGCCCGCAGTGTGAATGTCAGCCTGTTTATGTGTGTATGTGCCCCCCACAATTCCTCCCACCCTGGATCTGAAGTGCAGTGGCTTTATTTATGAAGTGGCTTCAGCTGTAACAGGCAGGTGATAAAGGAGATACCACGATCTGCAGCCATGTTATCCTCATGGCTTTTAAGGAACGACAAGGAGGTGATAATTCTCTCACTGAGGGAAGTTTACCTCGACTGCTGTGAATCATCTATATCCGGAAATCAAAGGGAAGAAGCCAGAATGGCTCATTACTTCAATTACCCTCTCTAAACTGACTCATTCTGCTCTTTTGCAACATAATGCTATGGCCCAATTTTGATGTGATGGATTTTTGCAAAGGATTTTTGCCTACTGTTTTTCTATAAATACAGGCTCTAAGCCAAAGACTGCAAGCCTGTTTTATTGCTGTAATAAATGCATGCTAAGTCCATAATGTCTCAACCTTTAATGCACACTATAAAAGCACTGTTTTCACCAGAAACCAGAACACAAAATCCCTAAAATTCCTAAAAACATTTAGCTCTTATTAGCACAAAACAACCAAACAGGCTTGAAAAAGACACAAATTGTATTTTTTTATTTTTTTGAGAGAATTATTTTCTTGACCTGCACCTGCACATGAACAGAATTGGGCCTCTAAAAACAGAAAATGAGGACATTTCCTCAGTATTCCCAGAAGGCAGCAGCCTGCTGGCCAACAAGACCAGCAAGGTTTCCCGGAGATGCAGAAACCTGTTAAAACACACAGAACTCATTCAAACACTAGTCTCCCCATCCTCTTCCTCCTTTGCAGGCGACCTCTGCTTCGACGCACCTGTGCCGCGACTCAACCGGTCATTAAAATTTACATCTGAACACTTTTTCCTGTGTTTTATGTTTTTTTCTTCAGCGGCGCAGCTTTGCTCGTGAACTCAAACGTTCTCTGGGGTGTAGTTGCTGAGGTTGTTTACCTGAGTAACTAATGTGATTTACAGTTTCTTTCAGACCCAAAGACGCTGAATTGATGGCGTCTGGCTGTGGCCAACAGCGCATGACAGCAAAAACAGCAACGTATTGGGGTCCGGTTTAATGTAAACCAAATGCCTACATGAGTACTGATGCAGATTGAGGTGGGATTTGTGAGGCCAGACTGCTGTCATTGCGACCACCTGATATGTGCATAAGAACAACCTTTGACTTTGTAAGATCCTGTATTTCTGTCTGAGCCCAGTCTGAAGACAGAGCAGGCGTGCATGCAGGCCTTTCAGATGTGTCATCTCAGTAAGCAGCTCGCTTTGCTAGCAGAGATGTCCCATCTTGTTTTGCCAGGTGGATCTGAGGGCCCTTCCCTTCCCGCTCCAAACTGACTGTCTTGATCCAAAGCAGCTGGTAGGACACAGAGCCCGTTTAGTCTGGGAAATCAGCTTGTACAAACAAACACCTTGCTTGCTCTGCGGGCCCGGTGCAGGCCAGCGCATCTGCCACCCATTATAACCTCATATCTGCCTCGTATCACTCTTCTTGCAAAATAATCCCGATCCTGCTTCCAGTCCGACAAATAAACCCGACAAGACCACAGGCATCATTATTCATTATTAAAGATGATACGGCTGAGTCGGGGGCAGTGTAAAAAGTACACCTGCACCACCCACAGAATTCCAAAGTGACCCAAGGGAGATGCCAAATGCTCCTCACAGGTGATATGGGTTATTCATGCTAACTGACAAGGAGGTTAGGAGTCATGTCTTTAGGATATGCTATTACCTCATATAGAATTCATTCATTTTTATTCATTTATTCATCTTGTCATCAAACACAAAAGCCTAACTGAAAGTCAGTCTAAGATGAGCAAAAAAACATGCGAAAACTCCAACTTATGGGAAACTCTTGTAGTCTTCCAGACACATACAAGGTACAAACATGCAGCTGATGGCTGTATGTTGTCAGTCATTCCAATACAAAACTGCCAGGCTGATGAAAAAAAAAGTGCTGCGTTAAGCAACTGTGGAGTGTCACGGCGGTTGAAGTTAACTCGTAGGCCTACTGAGTACTTCTCCCCGGAGTACAAAATTGTTACAAAGTAAGGAAGTGGCTTTTTTTTTTCTCTTTTTCGCGTCGATGGAGGGGAAACTGAACGCCGCTGCGGTTGGTTACGAAAACTTGAAGCTTGAAGAGACCTCACTGTACTGCCAGGAAGAGACGGGAAGAAAGAGAGCAAAAAAACAAGAGTGAGGGCAGATTGTAAGGTAAAGAACGGGGTTGGGAGAAAAAGAGGGGTTGGAAGAGACGTACCGTTAGAGAAGAGATGGAACGAGGGAAGAAGTGTGTGCGCGCAAATTAATGTGGATGTGTTTGAAAGGGTGAACGGGAGGGTGGGTAATTTTGGCATGTTTTCCTTGGCGCACCTGCCCGGAGAAGCAGCCATGAACAGGAAGGTCTAAAAGTTAATTACATCAGTTGTTCGAGCCAAAATAAATGTCAGCCCCTGATGGACGCTGCAACACCTCCTCGACTCTTGTTTGCCTCTCAGCAGGCACTCCACCTGCTTTGAGTTAGATATTTGAGCACAAATGACCTCGATTCACGTCGACGTAGTATCTGTCGACTCACAGAAATACGTATAGGCGCTTGTGTCTCAAACCGGGCAGGTTTGCATGAAAGTTATTTTGTGCCTCTTTGTAAAGCAGAAAGCTCGAAGGACCTAACTCAGTATATTTTTGTCTGTCTTTCTTTCAATGTGTCTGTCCGGGTACATGCATGTGACTTTTTACTGCATTATTCATTAACTACGCCTTACTCCAAAGCGCTGCTCCTGGTCTTTCTTACTTCTTAATCATTCCTAATTTCACATGGCACCTAAGGGTGCCCTGCCTTACCTCTGCTTTCACCAATCCAGCCCCTCTGGCCTCCCCTCCCTTGGCCCAAGTCATTATGCCTTAGCTCACACACACATACACACTTTGAAAGGCCGCCAGTGCCAATCCAAACCCAAGCTTCCACACCATTCGACCTCCCAGCAATGTGGACTTTAAAACATGTTGTTATCTCCTTTTACACTCTGATGATCCCTGTAACATTAACATAACTTAACCCAGCACCTCTGGTCAACCTTTATGAGTTAGTACAGAGAGAGAGAGAGAGAAAGCTTAGCGCACTCTTCTAAAGAGTCACACTCGAGAGAGATCTGCAAATAAAGGAAAACAATTTTATTTACCTTTAGCATTTTAAGCCTTTTTTGACCGCGGATGAAAGCAGGAAATTGAGGAAGACACAAGGGGAATAGAATCTGAGGCCAAGGGCGTATACAGCCTAAACACTAAGCTAAACTTCACATTTCACCACCTTCACTAGCCTTAGATCGATGAGGCACTGAGGCCAAAAACAGCCTTCCAACAGAAAGCAAGAAATAAAGACAGCAGAAAAAAGAAAGGTCTTAGCAAACATTTTTCTGTTTTTATAGGATCCAGATCCAAAAAGATCTGACAGAGCGATCAAGAAAAAGAAAAAGTTCTGGCGCAGCACAACACAACATTGCTGCCAACTCACTGCACTGGCCAGTCAGATACACATACACAGAGTTCTGGTAATTTATTTTGAAAGATTACTATTGTGAGCTTCCAAAGTTTAGAAACTGTGTGTTACTGTACCACACACTACTTGTTTGGACCTCTGAAAAAGCTTTCATACTTCTGAATGTGCTAATTAAACATACAACGACTACTTCTACCACAGAGAATATATTATTTAAAAAACAAAACAAAATAATAACTTAATGTCTTTGGTTTTGTCTGCTAATGCTAATGCCAATCCCTAAATGCCAAGGCAATGAAAGCAACTTCTTAATTTACTAGCACATGCTAATTAAAAAAAACTTGAACTAACCCATCCAAAAGTTCTTTGTGTGGTGAACACTGTTTTGCTTGTGGAATTTTTTTTTAAATCCATAACATGGTGATGGAAGAGTGGGTGGGGAGATGTTGGATGGTGGCTCATCTCACATCTTCCTCTCGCTGTCACATCTGGCATCGTCTCTTTCCTGCCTTTCCTGTCTCCTTTCCTCTCTTCTCCTCTCTCCTCTTTCCACTCATGGCGGGAGCAGTGCGTGGGAGTTGCTCAGGAGACATCATCATGAGCCACTTCACTCGAGTGTTGCCTTCAATCAGCCCTTGAATTAATATTAATCATTTCTCTCTCCCCCCCCACCACCACCACCACCATCCCCACACAACAAGCCCTCCATCTCGTTGCTGCTGTGTTAAATACAGATGTGGGGGTGAAAAAAGGCATCAAATAATGCATTTACAGTCATTTTATGGACATCTGCTGATGACCACACCTTGGTAAATCCTCATGTCTGTTCCCCCTCTATCTTTCTGTGTGAGTAGCTTTATGGTTCAAGCTGCTGTTGAAGACATAATTGTCCCTAATCACGGCTGAAGGTCATGGCTACTCAGCAATACATCTCCCTTCCTCTGACCTGTCCTTCTCCTCTTTTCTTTTTTCCAGCCCCCCCCCTCCTTTATTTCTCTTCGTCCATCAGCAACCGCCACTTGAACCAACAGTCCATTAAAGATCTTCAAAAGAAAAAAAGAAAGAAAAAATGGAGTCAAAATGTAATAAAGACCTTCGTTCAAAAGGAAAAGTTATCAGTTATCAGCTTGGAAACATTTACAGTGTTGCTATTACCAGCAGGTCTGGGAAAGAGGGAAAAAAGAGCGAGACAGAGCCAAATGAGCGATAGGATGAAGAT
This sequence comes from Oreochromis niloticus, assembly GCF_001858045.2. Lineage (NCBI taxonomy): Eukaryota > Metazoa > Chordata > Actinopteri > Cichliformes > Cichlidae > Oreochromis > Oreochromis niloticus. Next base: position 7,959,991 of record NC_031981.2, on the reverse strand, counting down.
ATGAGGCCTAAAATCAGAAGTGATCACCCAGAGGAATGTTTATATATGTGTGTGTATATGTATGTGTGCGTGGGTGTGTGTGAGAGCGAAAGAGAGAGAGCAAATGAGAGAGACCTGAAGATGGCTGAAGGTCAGGAAGACATTGAGGCAATCACACTAATGAAAACAAACGAGGGATAGAGTTGGAGGGAGCGAAGGAACGTCAGGAAGGGACGTGGAGAGAGACAGAGTAAAAAAGAAAGAAAGTGCAGTGTGTGTGCGTGTGTGTGTGTGAAGAAATAGCCTGCCTTACCTCAGACTAATCAAACACAACACGGTGCTTTAACAGGCAAGTGAGAATGCACAGATACATAAGCAAACTCTCACAGCCTGCCATGTACTGCTCTTTTATTTACATGCCCTCCTAACCTTTAGTCAGGCTTGGCGTGCGCACACACACAGACTCCCACACACACATACTGTACATATACTGTACCCACAAACACATACACAAGGCAGTAGCAATATGTGAAGGTTATTCCTACAGAGGGATGACAGTGTTTAGTCAGGGCTACCAGGCAGACTCTGTGACATTCAGCTTGGAGAAAATGATTAATGCAACAATATACATAGGCACAAGGAGAAGGAAGAGGAAGGCACTGTTTCTTCACAAAGAGCCAAGGTCTTTGTACCCACATATACATCCAGCTGTCTTTTCCTAGCTCGGCTGTGCTACATTTTCACATCGAGTTTGAACACCAGCGATTATGAATGTGATATCTGATGTCAGCGTTCGTATCAAGCCCCTTAATTCCTTTTAACATGTTTTAATATACAGAGACAAGACGGGATGAACCAAAGAAATAGAAAAAAGGAAACAAAAGTTTGATTCTGAAATGAGAAGAAAAGGCGGGTTGGAAATGTGGAGATATACGTGAGATGTAATTGAATAAAATATCCATTACTTGACTGAATGTAAAGGGAGGGGGGGTTAATTAACATCACAGCTAATTAAAGTGGTTATAGATCAAAAAGAGCGAGATACAGAAGCACATGAAGATGTACAGTACGCTCACACAAACTGCCTCACACACCGCTGCTCCTCACCTGATCACACCGTTATCTGACCAATCAGTAAGCACAGCAGCTTCCCTCCAATAGCACAAGGTGGAGATCACTGAGACATTAGCAGCGATCAATAAGTAGATGGTCTACCACAACATGTAAACCTTCCCGGAGGAGAGGCACTGCCTCGGGCAGAGACGAGAGGGAGGAGGAGGAGACCGAGGCTAAAAATTACAATTTTCTTGTAACAGGTGGGAAATACGTGAACTTACTGTGAAATCACAGTGCGGGGAAGTTTCTTTCAAGTATTTTATGTTTTTTTATTCTCACAACACTGGAGCAACTTAATTCATCTTATTACCAGAGCATCTTTAATAGATAATTTTCAGATTAAATGGTTGATTCAGAATTTGAATAAACTTTAATTAACCACCCACTGATCTGCCCGCAGGAAGCTTACATTACGTAAAACATTCATGGCTTGTTAGCAGTAAAAAAGGGAACAAGCTTATGAACACATTCAATGTTTTAATAACCTTGACTTCTGTCTTGTTTATTTGTTTTACTGTGGTCATTTTCAAATGACCTTGCTACTAAAAGGGTATTAGAGGAAGAAGAGAGATTTCTGCAATAAATAAACGATGTTTAACAGGAATAAAACTCTCCATCCTTCAACCTTCAACCTTTTAAGATTAATTTTTTAATTCTTGGATGAAAATAACTTCAGTGACAGCCTGAATGTGACATCAATTACACATTGATCGTTTGATTTACCATCCACTGTGGTGATGTATAAGGGCAAAAATTGTGTCTTTGCCCCAAACATTATTGAGGGCACTGTATGTTTATACAACTGAAAAAGATCTGCCAATTGGGCTGTTACAATTCTTGCTAATAAGGGAAACTGCATGTCTGTCTTCTTGTTTGTGTGTGTGTTTGTTATCTACTTACACAATTGGTGGGTGTATGCTGGGGACCCAAGGAAGTGCAATTTCTTTAAAGTGATACATCTTACTCTTGCAAGTAAGGTGCTGTGACAGTGTGAGTCATTTGCAGCCCTTTCATATTTTGCATTTTATATCAGAAAAACACAGACATTCAGTTGCTCTACAATCCACCAGTCAACACAGCCAATCACACTGACTCAGCAGCTCTCAGGCAGCATCCTGGCTTAACTGAGCTGCTCCATGCTGGCCCATTCTACTTCAGAGGAAGCCCACTACTTTATTTTTCATTGAAAGGGGATTTGGCTTCTATCAACTGGTAGCAGTCCTTATCAAACACACGTCTGGCTTGTAAACAGGCAGCTGGCAGCACTCCAAGCTCCCCACGGCGTGCAGCAATGCCGGGCTGAGCCGAGCAGGGCTGTGACACTGATCCCACCCCTATCACTCCCATACTGTCTGTGCTAATAGCCCCTTCAAACACTCTTACCTCTATCTATATTTTATTTGAGACATGCCAAGTCCGTTATGTTTATGTGTGTATTTGAAGGCTGTGGATGAGGATGTGCATCATGTTGACTGTGAGTGTGTGTGTTTGTGTGCGTGCACTTGTATTCTGTCTCCCACATATCTCTCTGGATGAGGCATCTTCTTTATTGCTTGTTGTTGACATGGATCCCTTTAGCCCTTAACAAGAGTCAGCAGGAGGGTTAAGCTGCTAACCACCCACTCTGAGGCGCACACACAAACACACACGTGCAGACACTCACACATTGCACTGCTTCAACAGTCTGAAAGCATTATTCAGCAGGTCAACAGCCACTCTCGCTGCTTGGGAGTCTGTGTTTGTGTGTGTGTGTGCCAATGTATACAGTATGTGCATGTCTGTTAGATGTGTGTGCTTGTGTACAGCGCTTCAGGCTAAGGCACTCAGAGTGAAATTATGTTCTCAGACTAGCTCCGTGTTGCCCTCTTTATCCTGACAGGCGAGGAAACAGCCACAAATAAATAAGCAGAGAGCTCTCTCCCCAGACGTGACCGCCATGGCATGCAAGCACTCCAGAAGCCAGCGTGAAGAAAACAGAATTGTATTTTATTGTAGGGGTGGCAGGGGACTGTGACTTGATAAGCATGGTGTATTTGTTGTATTTGTGCCACTTAAAGTGAAGCTCCTTGTGTGGGAAAAGATGTTAGGGAGCATGTGAGGACACAACAAGCGTGGAGGAATTTGTTACTGTGGCAAAGGCCATTTATAGTTCCAGGCATTTTTTAATGGAATAAAGTGTCAAATATTTTTATGTAATATAAAAATAGATTTAAAGGTTGAATATGAGGTGAAAATGATTTTGTTTTGAAAGGTTTGATAGCCTAATTTTACTTGCTATTTTACTGAAGTATGGCTACAAGGATGAAATGCTATACAGTGGTCCCTTGCTATAACGCGGTTCACCTTTAGCGGCCTCGCTGTTTCGCAGATTTTTTCTGTGCAATTTTGCATGGTTTTTTTTTTTTGGTTTTTTTTTACAGCGCATTGTGTTCTGCGTCATGATCTGCTGTAGACCATTGTCAATCGATCTTGTGCCGTGTTTCCTGTACAGTACAGAATGGGTTCAGCTTGTCAAATTTACATCTTCGAAATCTTCGATCACTAGCAGTGTGACTCTGAAGTGCTGTACTGTATGTTTGTAAGTTTTCTCCCCAACAAACACAACAATGTCGACGAAACGTTTTGCATCATCAAAGGCAACTGCGGTAGCACCCAAAAGGCACAGGAAGATGCTAACCATCGCACAAAAAGTTGGACTTCTGGACATGCTAAAGGAAGGTAGAAGTTACTGTATTTTTCAGATGATAAGGCACTCTTCTCAACAAGCAGTGTGTGCTGCCATGGGCACCTCGCCCGTGCCAAAGCGCTCACGGGCGCAGTGTTGCCAACTCCTCAGTAAGGAAAATCGCTATTGGCTGTCCTAAAAGTCGCTAAATGATGTCATCACCTAATTTGCATAATTGGTCATGCTAATGTAATTGTAACCTACACTGCTGAAGAGAGAAATAACATCGCGGAAGAGACATAAAGTGAGTAAAAAACGTCCTAAATGCATTTAGAATTTATTTAGAACTACAAATTAAATTTCTTTTAGCAATTATTGTTTTTTAATGTCACAATTCCAACCCTGCTCCTTTATCCGGGCTTGGACCAGCAAAAGTGACCCGAAATTGGCACTCTGGTGGAGTTACTTTGTGTGTGTGGGTGTGTGTTTATAAGTAGTTTTAAACCTTGTGATCCACAAAACAACATAACAGTAAAAGAAGAACTGACTGCGTTACAGTCAGTGCGGGAGCAGCGGCTTCGCTCATGCGCGATTCATTTGCAGTTTGGACGCATAGGTGTGAACATCTCCTGCCCTGATAGAAGCTGGGGGAGGACTATCCTCCGCCTGTGAGCGCTTTGGCACGGGTGAGGTGCCCACGGCAGCACCGCTGCTTGTTGAGAGTAAGAGCGATGCGCGTTTTAGCATCAAAAAGTCGTCATAAATAAGTCTCCAATAATATCAGAAAAAGTCACCAGATTTGTCGTTAGTTGCTTTTTAGAAAAAAAGTCGCTAAGAGGATCTAAAAAACTCGCTAAATATAGCGACAAAGTCACTAAGTTGGCAACACTGCTTCTGCTACCTAGCTAGCTAACGGTTGCTGATTTTAGTTTGTGGCATTAGGGTATAGTTATTGTATCTTTTTAGGTTTTATGATCATTAAGTCCCTCTCTTTATTGTTAAAGAGTTTAGCACTGTGTACTTGAAGGCTCAACAAACTGTAAATGTTTACAAGACACACTTGGTAGCAGGACAATAGCAGCCAAATATTGTAATCGCCATTTCTGGTAAATACACAACTTGCTGTGTTTGAGACAACAATGACCTATTTAAATTCATGCTTTACAAAATTAAGTACATAGTATTCATAAAGTCCTAAATTTAAGTGGTTTACAAAAGAAGAGTCCACACACGCTAGTGGATTGATACAGCAACCTTTCACCAAGGATAAAGTTTATATACCCAAATGGTTGGCAACGGTTTCTGGAAGTTTCAGTTTCTCTTTCTGGAGGAAATTGGTTGCAAAGAAGGAGCAGTGTCAAAAACCTCCTAGTGATTGCTTTGTTTGCTAGCAGGCTGCATGTAGTTTTTCCATGTTTGTCTGAAAATGTTAGCTAACTACTAACCGAGCGGTAGTACCGCTTGGAAAAGTGTGTCTGGAAATGGCAAAGACTTGCCTTCAAAGCAAAAGTTGCACATTTTAAAACATGCTAGCTTCAGCGGTGAGGCAAAAATGTTACTTTGAAGGCAAATTGGCTGGGGAACTGCCTAACTGACCACTCTAACCTTCACTTTCTCCACAACTGCAATCAGCCTCCAGGAAACACTCACAACTGCTCTGGGAATGTTCATTTTTCCGTCAGAATGGGTATTACCAGTCGGGCAGCGGACCAGTCTCTAGGTCTGTGTGACTGGGCTCTTGTTGACTTAATCCTACATCACTGTGATTGTCACACATCCAAAATCATTCATGTCACATGGTTAGTGGTTAGTGTCTTCAAAACCTCGGTATTTGCCATCTTGACATACATCACTCAGTGGCATCTCATCAGTAATCACTTCAATCGCCGGAGTTTTTTTTGCCTGCATTGCTTAAAGTCACTGAATCTCATTGGCTTCCTATGGTCTCTGGTCACTACGTCACTAGTAATCGCCTTCTACATGGATGTATACGTATCCAGCTATGCAATCTGACAAAGGGTGATGAAGTGTAAAAAAACATTGCGGAAGAGATTCACACTAAAGATTTCTCTCTTTTCAAGAAGCACTGTTTTTACTTCTCAGGATGAAATGAAGTTATACGAGATCATCATAAACCATGAACCAGTCAGACTTCTTTGCTCTGATAGGCTCAGCAAATAAAAAGAAAAACTAAGGATTTGTCAATCAAGCACACAGAGGGATAATTTAGAAAAAAGGGAAAAAACCTGAGGGAGCAGGGCCTGTAAACCCTGACTGTACCTTTACACAAGTCAGCAAAACCTGTGATGCATTCTAAGAGGTCAGCTAAAACCCTGAAAGCCTGTCATTTCAGAAATTGTAAGAATTGCTCAAATTATAATTATGCCCCATGTAAAAAAAAAGGACAATAGCTTCATTAATAGTAGACTTTTGGGATAATGATGAACATTTATACATTTAAAAAAAAAAGATCTGATAAACTTTTGGAATACTGGTAAATTTTAAGGACAAAATATAAACTTTTCATTGAAATTACACAAAAGCCTGACTAGTCATAATACTTTGGAAGAAGCTACTATCGCCTACTATTATGGCAGATAACCTTACTAACACAAAGTAATTTGTGTTTCCTCCTGGGATCAAACCAAGAACCCATTGTTTCTTAGGTGAATGTGTGAAATACTATATTACATTCCTACACTAACACATCTCTATAATATATTAAAGTCAAAACTTCAATTTTAGGAAATCCTAATCTCTGCAAACATAAAAAACTGACACGATGACTGAACTTTGTGGTCATTCATTTGATATAAACAAGGTCTTGTTGGAAAGACTTACATTACGAAGCACACAAAGGCCAAGTTGTGCAATTTAATAATGAGCAGCCATTTTGTTTTTTCTTTTCTAGCTAGGGGGAAACTTAATCGATTTTTCAGTGTTGACAGTGGTTTTATTTAAATGTCCACAGCCATAGACAAAAAAAAAAAAGAAAGAAAGAAAAAAAGAAAAGAAAAAATGAGTGTTCAAATGGTGGTTGATGACAATGAAAAGAAACCCCCTCCCCAGCTGGCCTATAAAAGACTTGCAGAGAGACATCTTTGAAGGTTCTCCTTCAAAGCCCCGGCTTGCCTCCACGGCCGCATCAGGGGATTTCTGTTATTAATTGAAGTTAATTTTCAGGGATATCAGTTTGCTGGGCACGTGGGAAAGATTGATAGCCCCCACGCGTCTCCCGAGTACTGGGATGTGGAGGGGGACGGGGCGAGAGGACAGAGAAATGACACTGTTCCCTCAGCATCCCAGAACCCGGCTTTCACTTTTATCATCACCAAATCAAATTACAAACATCGGAGGCCAACCTTGGCTGGAGGAGATTTCCATAAGATTAATTAGACTGGCTAGCCAAAGACAGAGTGGGCAGAGAAAATATAAAATAATAAATATAGGAAGGGTGGGGGGTTAGTGATGTAGATGGGGGTTGGTAGGGGATGAAATGCGTGTGTCTGTGTGTGGGTGTGTGAGAATGGGCAAGTCAATTGGACAATGGGTAATTAGTGCGAGCACCAGAATCTCAAAGGCATGGGGAAGACAGCCGAGCGGGGGCTCTTCGTTGGCCCCGTGATGTGGAGGGCCGTACGGCGGGGCCCACATTTAATTAGCGCCACTTTGATACCCACAGGAGTGCCAGGGGCCCCGGGGCAACCTAAACAGTGACTGACAACCCCACACCTCTGGACGCTCCCTGCTCTCCAATTATAGATGCACCAAGCTGAGAGAGCCCAGTGTAAACCCTCGTACAGGGGAACTCGCGTGTGCACGCGCGCACACGCATGCAGATACTTTCACACACCTTTGTACTGTATGCGCACAAAATGCCCAAACAAGCCAGCCAACCAGGCAGCTGGCTCCAGCCTCTTCCTATTTGTGTGCTACAAATTGGCATTTGGATTAAATGGAGCTTGAGATGCCCTGAAGGCGGGAGGAGAAGACAATCTCTCACCTGGCCTGAACTGCTACCAGAGCAGACGTTTAAAATGAGGATTAATTTTGGGGGTTGTCGGGGTAGCGGTGGTTGGAAGCAGCGATGGAGGGGAAGAAGCAGAAACAGGAAAAATCCTCAGGACAAGGCATATTAGTGAACTGGGGTAAAAAGGCACACAAACACACACCCACACACACAAAAAGCTTTGTCGTGCCAGTGTACGGTTTGCAATATTAATGTGTGGAAGCGAGTCTGAATAAGTGACTGGAAAGAAGGAGCTTTTTCTGTGTTGCACTAGTCTATATTTAATGCGCAGGGATGTGCCCGACACCACAACATTTTGCAATGCTTGAGTTACGTGAACAAACAACTCCTGGCTCCATGAATTATGCAACTGTAGTGTTCTCATCCAGCCTAAAACACATATTTAGTAAACAAACTGCTTACTCTTTAGCTAACAAGATGTTTGTGTAAATAATAGATATTCAAATCTGCTCTCCTGACACGCAGGGAAAAAGTTGCAACGTAATTTGTTGTATTATTTAGCATGTTTTCTTTTCATCTCGCTCCGTAACTCCCTCGTCGCCAATTCGCGGCAGGTCGTTGACAAACACATAAATGAAAACAGCAACACGATTGTTGTTGGGGTTTTTTCTCACTATGCAGCGTGAAGACGCTTCTTTTTTCCCCCCGTAACAAGCTCTTCCTGCCATAAATGAATTACCAGACTTTGAAATATTAATCCACATGACACATATCCCTCACAAAGGAAGGGAAATGTGAAGATTTTCGCAGTGACAAGCCAACACTGACTGCTTAGATTTTTAATCAAAAGAAATCAATAGGATAAATATTGTATGTAAAAGATGGCAGCACAATATGGCATCTAATCACATGCCTTTGCTTGTGCTGTCACAGATAATTCCTCTGCACGTCTCTTATGGGAAACCACAGCGCTGTTCAGCTGTTATGAAATGTGGAGACTTTTCCAGAACAGATTGGTGTCGCTGCCCCCCACGAGCCATGTTTTGTTTATCCAGGGACCTGGAGGTCGTGTTGTTACATCCATAAAGTTTGTTTGATCGGGGATTGGCTCCAATCGATAAAGCAAATCAAATAAACAGACACTGCTAATGGCAGGATAATCAGTGTCACAGATCTGAAATTTACTGAAAGCCAATGGTTTAATTTGACTCACACCCCAGGGCAAAGAGCTGGTCATGGATTCTTCAAATGGTTCTGTATCCCGTTAAAAGCAGTCTAAATACACAAGATTTTCAATAATACCAACATAAACATATGCATTCTTTTAACATAAACACAAGTCTGTCTTATCAAAAGGAACCTGGCTTTATGCATGTTGGCTCACTAATCCCTGATTTAGACTTCTGTGGGAAATCGACATCATAACTTTTGAAGCAACTGGAAACCTCTTTTAAATGTACAGCGTAACCTTCTATATAACCTGATGTGCACCTCCTGAGAAACTGAACTACACACACTGTCAGTGCAGCCAGCATTAGTCTAAATCAGACATCAGTCAGTGCTACAAGGTAAATGTTTCCTATAGGTCTATTAGATATGTTTTATACCTGGGAACACGCTGTCAGTGAATATTTGTAGTGTTAACTAGTTTGTGGATTTGATATTGTCATTATTTGACAGAAATCACTGTTTTAATTTTGTTTAATCCCACCCCATTTAAATCCACAAAAATTGAATTTCCAAATCAGATACTTTTTGGATATGCAGTATAGCTATACTGCATATACACTGTAACCATTACTACATTAGCACAACCTTTATGGCTGAAAAATTAAGCCAATGCAAAGTGCTAAAACTGTAGTCCCTCAAAGGGCCAATGGCAGCAAAAGTGACTCCCATGTTAAAATGCCAAATATAACAGCAGGATATAAAATGCTTACAGTCTGACACACACAAAAAAACTTTTTCTCTATAGCAATTTTCTTATAAATAGCAGGGGCTCTAGGTTTTGCACTATTAGCAGCTGGCTGCTAGGTGTACTAACTGAACCTCTGAGCTGGGCTGTGCGGTCAATTGTGCAAACAGCCTATCTAAGAATTCTGTGCTGGTGCTAATCTACTGAGTACTCAGCACTCATATCTTGAACCTTACCAATCTGCAAATTCTGCCTCCAAAATTATGTGACTTTTGCATAGTTTTGGGCTATCATGCAGACAAGAGAAAGAGAGAGCATATTTCTCCTGTTTTGGCTTCCCTTCATTGGCTTCCTGTTAAATCCAGAATTGAATTCAAAATCCTGCTCCTCACATACAAGGTCTTAAATAATCAGGCCCCATCTTATCTTAATGACCTTGTAGTACCATATCACCCCATTAGAGCACTTCGCTCTCGCTCTGCAGGCTGACTTGTTGTTCCTAGAGTATTTAAAAGTAGAATGGGAGGCAGAGCCTTCAGTTTTCAGGCCCCTCTTCTGTGGAACCAGCTTCCAGTTTGGATTCGGGAGACAGACACTATCTCTACTTTCAAGATTAGGCTTAAAACTTTCCTTTTTGCTAAAGCATATAGTTAGAGCTGGACCAGGTGACCCTGAATCCTCCCTTAGTTATGCTGCAATAGACGTAGGCTGCCGGGGATTCCCATGATGCATTGAGTTTTTCCCTTCCAGTCACCTTTCTCACTCACTATGTGTTAATAGACCTCCCTGCATCGAATCATATCTGTTATTAATCTCTGTCTCTCTTCCACAGCATGTCTTTATCCTGTTTTTCTTCTTTCACCCCAACCGGTCGCAGCAGATGGCTGCCCCTCCCTGAGCCTGGTTCTGCCGGAGGTTTCTTCCTGTTAAAAGGGAGTTTTTCCTTCCCACTGTCGCCAAAGTGCTTGCTCATAGGGGGTCATATGATTGTTGGGTTTTTCTCTGTATTTATTATTGTGCTATCTACTGTACAATATAAAGCGCCTTGAGGCGACTTTTGTTGTGATTTGGCGCTATATAAATAAAATTGAATTGAATTGAATTGAATTGAAAATCTGCTGGAACAAAGACTTCAGTGGCTGATGGTATATATATAATGGTAGACTGTAGCTAACTTCACAAAAATGAAAGAGAACCTGCAGTCACATATAAAGTGTTCAGGCATTCACAACTTACTTAACTGTCTTTCTGTTCAGCACAGATTATTTCTATTCTTGGACATAACTTCCCAAAACTTCTGATCAGACTTCACACAGGCTTGCATGCTCACACTCAGACGTATTATACACATATCTGTATATATGTGTCACTAGCACCCATCCTACAGGCCTAATGTCATGCCCACCCATCTGTATCACTACAACGTCAGCCCAAATGCCAGACTTCAGATGCCCACGGTAGGGCAGAGTCAACCCTCTTGACCTAGAAACTCTCACATTGCTGCCTCGGGAGCCTGGAGTGTCCCTTCTGTAACCACATAATACTCCCTACCACACATTCTACCCACACTTCCCCCACCCTTTCACCAAACTCTCCCCAGTCTACACATGAAGCCCGGGGAACCTAAAGCAGCGCCAGATGGGGCCTCTTGTTACAACAGGAAGTCATCCATTCTTTGTAAAGCAGTCTCTTTTGCTCTCACTCTCCTTTGCCCTGTCGGCCTCTCTTTTCACCTTATACATATTGATGTACAGAAAACTTGGCATGACACATAGAAATTGACTCAATTCATGGAGCCCCCGACAGCTGTCAGACATTACGTCCAATCAGTTTGGCTCTAAACAGCCACTGGGCAACGAGCCCAGACTTTTGAGCAACAATGGCCTTTATTGGAGACGACAAATTGGGGCCTCTAAAAAACTAGCCTATTTGCCCTGTAATGCAATTTGTCACCGCCTTGCCTAAATTTTTTGGTGGTCAGTGACGGTGTATCAGCTTTCCTAGAGGACATGTTTCTATACACGCATTAGAAATTACCCGCATGTTTGCAATCTCTGCCTTTCATCCACCTTGTATCCCTTGTGTGAATGATTTTGATCCAAGTGACCGACAAAGGAAGCTGCCAGCATCTCATGTTTATCTGCCTTTTACATTCAGATAGCTTACCTTCTTCACAGGAGGCTCTCACATTTTGATGTACATATGTATCCATGTGGTTGTGATTTCTTGATAAAAACTATATGCGTAAAATTCCATATCTGCTCAGCAGCCGCTCAGAATCCAAATATGAAGGTAGTCACTGCGCCATTCATCGGTCACGCAATGGTATACTTGAGGGTCTGGGGGTTTCAGCTAAATCTATCTGCGTAGATTAAATGATCAAATCAATGGGGAAGCTGAAAACATTTGAACTCAGTTTCCTACTAAGCATGTTTGAGCTCGCTCAGCACTCTACTTTCCTTCTCATGGTCATCTTAAATCTAGCCCCTCAAACTATCTGCCAGTTACTGGATATAATAAAGTAGCCATAAACTTCCCATTACGACAGGTAGTGGGCAGGGAACAACTTTAAAATTGGGCACACAACTCATGTTGAAGCCATCAAGCCATCAACTGACACCAAGCCCTATCCATCCCACATGTGCAAATCATTATCATTTGTTATAGATTCTGTATATCAACAAGGAAAAACTTTACATAAAGGCTTCCATATGGTCACGAAATGGCATTTTTGTGTGCTGGACACTAAACGGTTCGGAGTAATTTAACAAGATCCCTTTGGAGAAGGAATTTTGCCCCCTTCCAGTGAAATTTCCAACAAAAGACACACACACAAAAAACATATGGCGTTGATGCATGCAAGGGCAATAACATTTACTCTGCAAATCGCTACCAAATTGAGCTGTGTTGTATAAGGTAAGCCGCCCCAACAATAACAGTTTATGCAGGGAAATGTTGTTTTTGTTCATGATGTGATTGACGTAATTGATCGGTTGATTTTAATACATCTGTAGCACAAGAAAATGAGCAATTACAGTTTATAAAAATGCTCCAGACACAGGCAGAACACATTTAGTCAGTGCTAAATATTTATCAAAACTATTTTATCATTTAAATAGTTTAAATTTCACCGTTTAGACGTTGTACATTATTTATACTTGACACGTGACAAAAATTCCACTTGTTGAATGAATTTGTCTGAATGCATTTTTTTGGTTTTTTTTCTTCGCTGGCAGGCGTGTTGCCTCAGACCTGTTGTTTCTTGGCTGCCGGTGTTGGCAGGATCCCAAGATTTCCAGTTAAGATGAAGTGCCAACAGCATGCCCGGCTCTGGCTGTTGCATCATCACGCGTGCCAGACAAAATGGGGGCAGTCGAGTCTTTGCTCTGTGATGCTGTGCTGCATTAAGGTTTTAATGGTTGTCAGTTTGTTACTTAACTGTTGTAAACACGCCTCACGACCACCGCCGCCCCCTCGTCTGTGAACGGCGAGCAGCCCTTGGCAATCTGTTGGCAAATTAATGAGGAGGGGAGGGGTGGGATTCCTGCCCAGCACTGGCGCTGTGCCAGGCTGAGGCTGTGGAAGCAACAGGCTGATACAAAAAAAAAAACACACACACACACGCAAGGCAGGGAAAGGTTGGAAAAAAACGAAGGAGAAAAACGATGAAGAAAATCCAATAAGACAAATTACATTAAAGCACTTTCTGTTTAATAAATGTGCTGTTTTGTTAGATGCTGCTATGTTACACACAAAATCACAGTTATGACCCATTGACAACTGAAAGGGAGCTCAGTTTTTTAAATGTGCAAAAGTCTTAAGCCACCCTACATTTATTTAGAGAAATGTGTAGTCATATATGGAAATATGGTCTATAACAGTGGTCCCCAACCCCTGGTCCACGGACCGGTACTGGTCTGTGAGTAGTTTGGTGCCGGGCCGCGAGAGTTGAGGCTCGGGAGAGCATTAAGGGGCAGAAAGGAGGATTTTACTCTCAATGTTGTTGACGCATTTCAGAAGGATGCTGCTAATTCAATTACACAATTGCACAGGGAATTCACATTTTTTCTTATATTTACAAAATACCAAAGTTTTTTTCTTGGTCGTATCATTTTATTTTGTTGTATTTATCCGCGACACCTTAAAGGCCGGTCTGTGAAAATATTGTCTGACATTAAAAAAAGATTGGGGACCGCTGGTCTATAAGACAAAAACAGACTTTAACAAAATCTAAACTGATTTTCAGTCCAGTTTATGTGTAATTTAACATACCTCACCAGTAATTAAAAATACCTCACCAGTGGAAAGGTGGCTATCAATAAGCCATCTCAGCTATCACTGAGACCATTTCTGATGAGGATTCAGGGATCAGGATCATCTTCAGGTCTTTGCTGCGTTTTTTTTTCTTCTATTTCTTAAGGACGTGATTTTCAGATACTGTTCATCTGTTATTGACAGCTTTTTTAGGCATGTCGCTTCTTATTTCTGTCCTTCACTTGAACAGTTGCCTCAAATCTTTAAAGGATACATGCACATCATGTCGAGAAATGCCAAGTTTTCAGCTAATAGCGCTTTGGAAATCACCTTGTTGCAAAAATGCTATTTTAAGCCTGTCAAACTGCGTTATCTTTGGCATATTTGGTAAAGTAAACTAAATGACGTGTTTTTGTGACAGACTGCTAGTAACAAAGGGCCTAAAGATATAAGATAGAGTTTAAAATTGGTTCTTTGATTAATTGTCTGTTATGTGTAGACATAACAAGGTTGCTCTCATTCCTCTGAAAATGTATGATGAGTGGACTAAAAATGAGTGAAAAATTAGCCAATGTCCAAAAAACCTTTGAAAGACCTTCAGAAAGCCTGGGGAACTATTGCTCAAGACCACTTTAAAAAAAAATTACAAGAAAGTAGAAAATAAACCATTTGACTTTCTTAAATACATTTCCATTCAACAGCCACTTGTTAGAATATCAAATATTCACGTTTCCATCCAAAAAGCTGCAAAAACAGCCAAAAAGCTTGCCTTGAATTGCAAACTGATTCTGGAGAACATCCAACATCCAAATGTACTGAGAGCTAGTATTTACTCTAAGGCTGTGTTGATAATCAACTAACTCTATGAGGCCAGTTCAGCTTTCATGCTGAGTGTTCCAGCCGTCGCCAGCAGTGATGCCTCTGCTGAGCTAATTTACTAAATAGAGTGTGTGAACAACCCTTGGCCTTACTCCACCCCTTTTCCTCACTTCAAAGAAACTTTATTAGGGGAGAGATTAGACTGCACTTAACCTCTAATGATGGCTGAAGAAAGAAGTTTCTGCACGACACTTTTTTATTTGATAGTTTCAATGTGAAGAAAGGAAGGGGAGCAGCGGGGGGAGAAAAGTACGCTTGCTGCATGACAGCTCCATATCTGAAAGCAGGGTTCTTTCGCAGGCAGACCGCCACCACTCCTTCCCCACCCTCACTCTGATGATGTACAGCTGTTTCCTTTCCCTTTTTCCTCTCCCTTCACCCCGTTCCTTCCCTCTAACCTCCCACCATCTCTTTTGCTAGTCAAAGGCCCTTCCCCTCCCCCTGTCTTCGCCACAAAAAAATAGGCCAAGGTAACTTGTCGGCGCCTCCCCTGCCCCCTCCCCGGGGGTTTGTGTGATATTTAACTACGGCTACAGTGGCATTTACTAATTTTATATGTGCAGAATTTATGTCAGATTCTTATTCAGCGAGAACAGGGGAGAGGAGCAAAGGTGGCTGGCTCCGTGTCCACTGTGTATACACTGGTATTATGTGAACTATTCACAACACGTCCACTGACATGAGCATCGCTATTTTGTCTATAACTCTGCTGCTTTCCGACCCAGGTGCCACAATTAAAGCCTAACCTTAGCATTTGGAGAGGGAGACATGAAGAGCCAATTTGTTGTCCGCAACGCAGCTGCCTTTGATACAGAGCAGTGAATAAAGTTTTTTTTTTTTTTCTTTTTTTTTGATGGAACTCGCAGGCCTGGGTCTACATTTTGTTGACAGGGATGTGAGGTCAATCAGATCCTACAGAGACAGCAACACACAAAAAAAGGCATTCGGTGGTATACTAAACACACCAATGACACATGCCACCCACATATATACACCATATGCAAGCACGCATTCACACAGGCATACTGTACATCACAGTCAAACTGTGTAGTGTATATAACTTAAGAAATTGATTAATTAATTCATTTTCTGAATTAAAGTTATCTTAGTCTGCTTTAACCCTTTAAGACCTACCATAGAACCAAGTCCGCCAGAGTTATCTTTATATTTTTACATGCTGTAGTGCCATTTTTGGGAGCATTTCATGTTGCTATATATCAATATAACCGTTATAGCCCAAATTTTAATAATATGTATGCATTAAGTCTATAATAACTACATAAATTGCAACAAAGTGCAATAAACTACAAAAAATTGAAAATCGTTTTTTGGGGGGGTTTTTTTACATATATTTCTAGTTAGAGAAATTTAAGAGGTTTGTCCCTCAAAACTGTAAATACAAAAAAGTTGCACAAAAAAGTTTCTAACAACAGGAAATTTATTTTGAGTGTCTTCATAGTTTTATTTTTGAGATACACCAATTTTTATATACTGCTGGAAAAATGAAAATAAATATTATAATGCAAATTTGCAAAAAAAAAAATAGCATGTGCATCAAAATAAACTATTTCCAGCAGTGAAATTTGAGTTCTAAGCATCCCAGAAACTATTCAGAAAAGCATGAAGTCAAACATAACTTTTAAAAACACCAGTACAGGCTTATAAGGCCCCAAAGGTAAAAAAAACCTACATTTTCCGCGAAAATGACATCACTTCCGGTTTCAGCCAGGTAATGGTGGACACGCGATCGTTCGCGCTGACGTCTATTCCAACGTAGGAAGTGTTATGAACAGCTGATCGGATTGGCAAAGCGTGTTTCTGGAATATTATGTTTTTGTTGCTGCAAGTGCTTTTTATGCTGTTGACACCGTGACAATATTTGGAATAAATAAGCATATTTCTGCACGTTTTCTGATATTAGAGCCCTGACTTCGGCTCAGTATTTGAGGCTTAGAATGAGGAGGAAGAGGATGAAGTAGAAAGGAGTTAAGAGAGGTCTTATAAGAGGTGCCATGTATGTGGCCGTTCTCTAGCCACACACTTGTCCATCTGACAATGTCCATCTGAGTCACTCTATTCAAGATGGCGGGGCAAAATGGCAGCTTCGCAAACTGGCGCTGCTTCCTATGTATTTTTAATGGATAAATTCTAAGTTTATGAGAAGGCATCAGTTTGTTGGAAGATGTAATTATGCACTAATCAATGTTTATTTATGAGTACAACATTTCTTCTTCCTTCATTTCTTTTTCTATTAAATAACCTCAGAAGAATTACTTGCTCTACCTTTAATGGATAAATAAATGTATTAAGAAATACTGCTGAAACTTTAACAACTGCATCAAGTTACTCGATATAAAAAACAGGCTTTAAACCCTGAATGAACTTTGACTGCATAGTGGACCCATAAAAATCAAAAAAACATTCTTGAATTATATTTGTCCCTCGGCTTCCAGTATGGCTACTATTTTTAGGTCACCCTCGGGAAGTCCCATTCTGACCACTTGCATGTGCACATCTGCAATTTCAGCACGGGCCTCAAAAACCTCCAACCTCAACTTATAGCTGACCCAACTTTGAATCGGTTGTGATGAGAGATGGATCTCCCACCCAGAGACCAAACAGTAGATTTCTACTTAGTGTGCAGAGTTCAAGTGAGGAGGAGGCACATGAGGTGAGGACTGTGCACTGTAAATTCACCCTCGAGGTGATCATCAGTGTAGAGTTCTTCTACAAAGAACTAAGGTGTGGTAACACTTGTTTGACACAGCCTGAGCTGTCTGGGTCATTCTTTAAGACTACACATTGCATTAACAAACAGCAAAGATTTTGATCTTTGAAACCCTCGTGCTGCATTCAAGTGATTATTTTGACACCTCTACACAAGATTGCAATAATTTGTTATTGTTCAAGGATTTAAAGTATATGTTATAATGGCACAAATAATGAGTAAGAAGTGCATAAATGCAAACACGAATGCACCAGTTCTTGTTTGTCCCATTTTGTGTGCAGCGCATCTGTTTTCTTGCACTGAACTAGAATGCAATAACTACTTGCCACTCAGTGGTGACCATAAAGAAATGACATCCTGACATTTAAAATCCAAATTTGTGGCTGTTGCATATTTTGATGTGACCACCAACCTTCAAAGAGAGACAGCTCTGAGAGCAACTTAAATGCACTTCTGCTAGTGGTTTAACACAGAGAGTTAAAAAAAAGAGTAATAGAGACAAAGGGTTAGAGAAAGCAAAAGAGAATAAAAAAGAGGGGGAATGATAGAGACTCAGAAAGAGAAAGCAAACGACAGATGTGAAGGGTGGGGAGGGAATGATAAAAGGCGGCACCTGAAAAGGGGGTTCAGGAGATTGACCTGTGGGGCTTAAAATCAAATTGCAATGGTATTGTATTCCCTCCCATTTCCAGTACAGCTAGTAAGCTCCTTATTGATAGAGAAGAGATGAGACCACCCATACCTGGGGCTCATCCTGCTGTCACCGTGCAGGACGGGCACCAGGAGGAGGGAGAAATCACACATCACATGCAGGGGGCCCTTTTCTATTTTGCAGCCAAAGCCAAAGCCAAATCCTCAGGGTGGGATCCCGCCTCATCCCACAACTCAATAAAATAATTAGCTTTTGGACAGCCCTGCCGTTAATCAAGCCGCTCTAACATATGCAAAGGCGAAAAGAGAGGAAAAAAAGACTTTTTTTTTTTTTGATCCGTCTTTTCACTTGGCGAGCCCTGGGACTTTTATCTGTAAAAGTCGCTGATGTGAGTTCTTTTTTTCCCCAGATTTTCTATAAAACATACAGGAGAACCAGATTGCTTTTTAATTTTATGTTTAGTCTACAGGAAGCCAGATTATTGCTCCGCGGACTGAGGGGGTTGAGAAGTAAATGAGAGAATCAGCACAAACTGTTTCGTTTTAAATAAATCTGCGGGGTGCTGGAGAGAGGACGTGTCATGTGAAGAATTTGTTTAAATAAACTCATGCCTTTTTTTTTTTTTACCACCCCCTCCATCCCAAAACTTCTTGGGGTGTAATTGTTAGCTGTAAATGAAACATCTGTTTGGCTGTGGCGCTGCAGTCAAAGAATCCAGCGACCATCAGACAAATGTGAATCGATAAATGTCTGAGAACAGAGTTTCTGTCAGAAATCCAAAGAGCGACGCAAAACCTTTGCACTAACTCTGCAGTTTGGTATTATTTTTAATGCCAGTACTGCAAAAAAAGATGCAACCTCAAAAATAAAAAGCCTGGTTCTTAATTCACTGGCTCACACATAACCAGATCGTATGCAAATCCTACAAAGGTGTAGCAGAGGTGATAGAAGGTTGTCTGACAACAAGTGAGATGCCTCTTGTCTGTGGAGGCCTTTGCGACGTGCTACCGTTGAAAATGGCACTAAAATATGGAGCGTTAATTTAAGGCTTAACACATTTCAGTGTCTAATTTTCCTGTTGCTACACTTTACAATCAAGAGAATGCAGATATGTATTTTACACTCACCCCTTTGGGGGATTAATCAGTATTTTCTCACCTACTCTATAGGAAGGGCAGCTGGGTTTAACATTAGATATGAAAAATAGACTCTGTTCTATATATTCCACACCCAAGAACGTCTTTCTAGGCAAAGGAAAAGGTCACACGGGAAAAGTTGATGATACACAACCGGACTGAAGGATCATGAAAGAGACAACTGTCTCTTTTATTCCTGTCAACACGGAGCACAAGTTTTAGCAACAAATTTTTAAAAACCAAAAAAACAATGTTATGAACCTGCTGAAGAAAGAAAGACAGTGTGTAAGCAAGGCTAAGAGCACTTGCAGAGCTCTTATCCTTAAGAGGGAATCTGTGAGAGCTATCATGGATTTTTCTTTACAGGGAGCAAGAACTAATACTGAAACACTAAATCACAACGACTTCTATACAGCTCACCAAAACAGAGAGAAACACCCGCCCTCCCAGTATTTTCTTTCAAACCCTCTCCAGCCGCCGTCCACATCTCACATCTCTAATGCATGAGTTCATCGCCAGGCATTGTGGAGGGCTCCAGCATCAACCAACAAAGTGTTCAATAAAATATGGCGGCATGGCGTTCAAAGCCATGCTAAACGCACCTGACGTTGGGGGAGTGAGAGCGGGACGTGCAGCTCTTGTCAGATGGGGGGAAAAGAGTGAGGCTGCACATGAGAGAAGCCGAGAAGAAAAGTGCTGGGAGGAATATTGTAACTTTCAGATCTGAACACTTCCACCGTGGCTCAAGATCCGCGATGGTGCGCTCGCGGCCTTTGCAGATCGTGCCTGTGCGTGCGTTCGAGTGAGTCCACTTGTGTGTCCGGGTTTTGAATAGAGTGTGGCGTGATTTAACGCAGCAGTTAAATTCCACACTGATTAGTTTTGTCATTAATAAGATGCACGATGGTTCTTACTAGAGTTAAGTTTACTTAAATGGAATGTGATACTTAAGAATGAAGGACTAACTCAAATTCAGTGGAACAGATGTTTAATTCACATTTAATTGCACTTTATGAAATGCACTTACTATCTTGCAGAGGGTTGCATGAGAAGACATTGTCTTTGTAACTACAGCTAGCTGTTGACACTGCAGAACTGCCTAAAACTGCAGATCTTTGAATGGCCACATGGGAGCCCATTGCCTCCCATGGCCTCTGTAGTGAGGATTGGTCACAACTGTACGGGTATTTTGTGCATTACTGCTTTAAGTAAACACTGGGTGTTGAGTCATGTGTTCTACTACTACGAGTCCCTCAACTGGACCTCTTGACTATGTTTGTGATGTTGGTGTCTTATTGTCTGAGAAATAGTATCTTATCTGTTGTATTAAAAGCCTGTTCAAGAAGTTTGGGTTGCACTTTTTACCTAATTTCATTTTACTTGCACGAGTTTACATTTTAGTACCAGTACTGAGTTAGATCCGCTTTTGTGTTCACAACTGCCTCAGGTCCCTGTGGGGTAGATTCAACAAGGTGCTGGAAACATTCCTCAGAGATTGTGGTCCATATTGACATGATAGCATCACGCAGTCACTGCAGATTTGTCAGCTGCACATCCATTTAGGGAATCTCCTGTTCCACCACATCCCAAAGTTTGTTCTATTGCATTGAGATCTGGTGTCGATAAAGGCCATTTGACTACAGTGAACTCATTATCATGTTCAAGAAATCAGTTTGAGATGATCTGAGATTTGTGGCATGGTGTTTTATCCTGCTAGAAGCAGCCATCAGAAGTTGGGTACACTGTTGTCATAAGGGAATGTGCAATGTCAGCAACAATGTTCAAGTAGGCTGTGTGGTTGATACAAGGCAGGGTGGATTCATGCTTTCTTGCTAAAGTTTGACCCTACTGTATGAACATTGCAGCAGAAATTGAGAAGCAACAGACCACACTGGAGTGGCTCCCAGTGTGCTCTTCTGCTGATGTAGCCCATCTGCTTTAAGGTTCAACATGCTGCTCAATCAAAGATGCTCTTCTGCATACTTTAGATCTAACAAGTTGTTATTTGAGTTGGTGTCACCTTCCTCTTAGCTTGAAGGTGTCTGGGTCTTCACCTCTGACCTGTAGCATCAACTAGCATTTTCACACAGCGAACTGCTGCTCACTGGATATTTTCGATTTTTTGGACCATTTACTACCATGTGACCAACTGATTAGATCTTTGCATTAAGCAAATTTGCATTAAGCGGCTGAGCAGGTGTACCTGGTTAGCACCTTGATAGTCAAGTTAGTTAGCATTACCTGAAAACGTAGCACACAAATGTCTTGTGCAAATACAAAAAAGTATTTCAGTATTCTGAAACTGAAGCTTCCAAACAAGAGTTCACGAACTAGCAGGCGAAGCCACAGTGGCTACAGCCAACATTTTTATCCACTCTACGCTGGACACAGGGATTTCCCCCTATACTTTACAAATGATTCTGGGATTTAAAATTTTTTCCTGCCTTACAAATGTTACAAATGATGTACTAAAACCCGACTTTGATTTTGTGTACACAGTAATATAACAAGATAATAACAAACTCGCTGAAAAAACAAACTTTCATACTTTCGGTGCTGCTTAATGATGCCCACCTGCTTTTTGACACCATTTGTTTGTAAGAAATCTTTTGTGTTGCTCTGAGAGCGAGTGAGTGAGTGAGCCAGTGAGGCACAGAGAGACAGCGAGAACTGGGGAGACTGAGCACAGCAGACTGTGTGGCCAATGATGTCTGCAGATCATCATGTATCATAATTACCCACAGTCAAAATTAGAGCAGGGATGTTGAAATTTCCATCATGTCTGTTTTCTTTGGGCCTCGTGCACCTAATCACCTCCAACGGAATGCGGCTGTCAATCATCGCATGACTCCTGTCCTCAATCCATAATTCCAGGAGTCCCTTGAGTGGCGCTGCCTGCTGGACCGAGCTGCAGAGAATGTGTGCACACATGCAGAGACTCACACACGCACACTTGACTGCATGCACACAAAGGTACAAGTGCTTTCAGAGATTCATACACACACACTCACACACACACACATGAACACGCAAAGATCAGCAAAATTAGTTAAGAAAAAGAAGCTGAAAGAAAGCAGCCAAATGAAATAAATAAATAAATAGATAAATAAAATACAAGCTGGTGTTCTCATAAATTTTAGATGACAGGCTTATATTGATTGGGCTGTGTTTGAAACTAAACAAGTTATATCCATAGCCCAGAGCACTGAACATGCACTCCGTAATAATTATTTATGATATATTTGGAGAAGGGGCCAGTGATGTTTTGCCATAATAAGCTGGAGCAGACTACAGACTGTAATCACTTGGGCTATCCTTCAGCACTGAACACCAAGGCCAGATGGAAGTTCACGTTATGAGAAATACAAACTTCTATTTTCTTAGGAGCCCAGAGAAATAATCAAAATTGTCTTCCCTTATGAGTAGTTTGGCGTTCAAGTCAAACTGTATTCACTAAGGATGAGATGAAAGGAGAATTTACAAATGATAGGGAGTAATCACATGATTGATATTACTTGACATGAATTTTAATCTATAGGAGCAATCTTGACTCGTGTTCTTAGTCAGTTCAAAGAAGAAAATCAACAGTAGATCAAATGCTTAACCAGGCACCACCCCTACATAACTATTGCCACATTAAAATGAAAATAGAGCTGCAGCTATGTTAACAGAGGCCCTGAATAGGAATACCAAATGGATGATAACCCTATTTAGTCGGCTCCATGTCACCCAGTAGCTCATAACATCCTGATATAATAGACGGTATGGTGATAAAATCAGCCCGCGTCCCATACGATATCTAAATCTGATTTGCAAAGTGGCCAGATTGTATTTCGTGCACACGTGCATGAGTTTGTGTGCTGAGAAGCCCAAAGAAGATGAGACAGGGACCTGTAGGTGACAGGTGAAGCACTTCACATTTAACAGGCTTACACTCCAGTGTGTCTGTACATACAAACAAGGTGTAAGTAGCTTGGAAATCAATGGCCTCTACAAGGGGAGAAAGCAGTTCCAACCCCCTCTTCTCTCATTCATGTCTGGTCAGCGAGAGCTTAGACACTGCTAATCCATGTTTAATATCAAGGAACTTGTGGCGTACAAGAAGGGAGAGACAAAAACACGGAGCCCTCAGATTTCCAATTTGGAACGAATAAAAAATTGAACAGTAATGCAACACTAATCAGTGATTGTTGTTTACGTAGCTGTGATCTCTGACTCGATGTGTGATGGTGTTTTCCCACGGGAGCTTGGTGTCTATGAATGTTTGTGTACACATATGTGTGTGTGTGTGTGTCTAAATTACACTGGGCCGTTTGGCTCTGTTTGTTGAGCAGTTTCTTCCATCCAAATACTGTCACTCCACAGATCGCTCTCCCATGTATGAAAACACAGATGGTGTTTGTGTAGCAAGAAATTAGCCACAGAAGCAATGTAATTTCCTGGGTCATTCTCTTTATGTGAGATGTCCTAATTAGCTCGAACAACTTTTGGACTACTCAACAGACAATGTTTTCCATATGTGGAAAGACTCATTTGTCAGATTATCATCTCTAGGGTACAGACCTAAATGCAGGATCTCAGGACTGAGGCAGGTGAGTAATCAAAAGACAGCTTCAGTGTCACAAAGAAGAGCAGGCTAAGCCTGCAGACCTCCACCAAAGCTGAAAATTCACTCCGCACCACGAGACCACAGATAGGCTTTCTTCATTTTTTGTCTTATATCTTATATATTTCTAAAGGTATCTCAGATGACTTGGCAAAGAATCAATTTTAAATTGTCTTTTGTTAATAGCAGCCTGTCAAAACAACACTTAATTTGTTTCCATTTCTGAATGTGTATGTGAATGTCATATCCTTAAAAAATAAGAAATACAGAACAACCCAGCAAAGACCTGACCCATTATCTGAGAGATGCATCTGACCCTTCAGTTGAAACATTAACTGTTAACTGAAGTCTCATCAGATATCACAGAGTGGCTTTCAAGAAGTTATTCTTAAAGAATGGAAACAGGTAGAAAAGGTGATGTAAAATTATACAAGAACTGGACTGAAAGTGACAACAGTGACATCACATTTTGATGCATAATGCAATGTCATCCAAAAAGCATCTGATTGGCAAAAATGTAATATTTCACCATGGCAACGATGCAGTAAAAGCTTACCTGGAGAGAAAAACACATGGATTGGCCTCCCCAGAAACAGGACCTCAATATTACTGCTGCAGTTTGGGATCATCTTGACAGAGGACTGAACAAAAGGAAGCCATCATCCAAAGAAGGGCTTTGAATTTCCTTCAGTAAGTCTGGAGAAGTATTCATGAAGACTACAAAGACTGCTTAAAGAAATTACAAGAAAGCTTCCTATGAGAGTTCAGGCTGCATTGAAGAAATATACAGCCTGAAGAAAAATACTGAAGTGAATTGCACAAACTCTGTTTTTGCCTTACATACTATTTTTCCACATATGTTTGCATGCTTCAATACATTTCCACACCTATTTCCCATTTTTCTTGCACAGTATTCCATAACCATCTTTCAGCCTTACCATTTGAAAATGTAAAATTCTACACACCTATAAAACAAACAAAGAAAAACATATACATACAACAAGCAAGTTATGCTAGGCCACACACACAAACACACACACTCAAACTCACAAGAGAGAGCTGGGGGAGGATCCTGCAGAGGTCAGCAAAGCAACACCAAATGATCAAAGCCTTTGACTTCACACGAGAGTGTGCATGAGTGTGTGCAAGTTTTTGTGTGGTTGTTACAAGTGAAACAATTTCTCTCAGCAGAAGTGCTGTCCATGTGAGTCAAATCAGTCGGCCATCGCAGGATAACGGACTCCTCCAGTTGGCACAACAAATCTCACTTTCTACCGTTTCTTTATTAAAGTGTTTGTCACATCTGCCCCCACCTGCTATCACAGGAGCAGAAACTAAAAAGATAAAATTATCAACTTCAGCTCAAAGCAGCGGTGAGATTTCCTTTGTTAATTAATTCCATGCCTGCCATTCTCATAAACTCTGGATTTCTAACACATACATGTGTATCGCATATATGACAAAAAAAAAAACCCATGAAAGGTTGTGTTGCTGATGGGAAGGCAGTAGTTGCTGCTGGATGAGGGGTGGGGGTTGAAAGTATATTCTTTTTCCTCCGCCTTTCCTCTGGTTTTAATTGCGAGGTGCAAAAGTGAAATGGCTGTGCTACATGATAGTGTTACAGGAAACAGGGGTGTCAATGAGTGAAGGAGGTGGTGGAGAGAGGGGGATGAAGAGGTGGAAAGGGGAAGACGGGCAGACAGCAGAGAGGTAGATCGGAGTTGGGAGGTGGGGTGGACCGGGGTCGAGTGTGGATGATGTGTGTGTGTGTGTGTGTGTGGAGGTGACAGACAGCACAGCGAGTCCACAAGGTGTTCTCCAAGGAGCAATAGATAAAGATTCTCTGGGGAAATTTCTCTCATTAGTCCTTAGACACAGTTCAGTAATTCAGCCGTGTCAGGTTACTGTTTGTCATGAGACCAAAAGAAAAAAATATCAGACTAAGAAATGAATTGAAAAGCATCATTTCACTTTCT
Source organism: Oreochromis niloticus (assembly GCF_001858045.2). NCBI lineage: Eukaryota > Metazoa > Chordata > Actinopteri > Cichliformes > Cichlidae > Oreochromis > Oreochromis niloticus. The sequence goes on along the minus strand of NC_031981.2, from coordinate 7,934,115 downwards.
TTATTTGGATATGTCACCTTAAAAGAAAAAAAAAGGATTTAAACTCCCGTCATCAACTGTAGTCATTATTCTAAGGAACTCCTTGTAGATAGTCATCACCCCCCTGCTCTGCTGATAAGCCAACTTTCATGATTAAATGAATTAACGCTGTCTTTGTTGGAGTATTTTAAACCCGATGGCAGCAATACAGTTTGTACCCAAAGCAGGCTACAGCAGGATATATGTGTCGCCAAATTGTGCTGGTTACCATTTCAGCAGAATGAGCACAATCATGAGCCGGATTCGAAGAAAGAGCTGTGATGGTGACACCAGAGACACAGCCAGAGCAAGAAAACACCCCCGGTCTAAACGGCCCAACATATTAATCTTGCCACCAAACACAGTGTTGCAGTTATCTCCTCTGTACAACAGCTTCCCCAGGAACAAAAGGAGCTCTCCCTCAAACAGAGTTGCAAGTTTTGGACATTTTTATTACACAGTTAGCGGTATCAATTTTGAGCAACAAAAGGAGCCCCCGCTCCCCAACCACCACCACCCTGCTTGTGTGTCACCTCTGAGACAAAGCTAAACCAAGACAAATGAATTCCTTGGAATGTGGTTGTTAAAAATGTGTGTGTGTGTGTGTGTGTGTGTGTGTGTGTGTGTGTGTGTGTGTGAGTGAGAGAGAGAAAGGACCCATTTCTTTTCCACACACATCGCCTTGACACAACAGCAGACGTACAACAAATGTGCCCTTTTGGTGACAGAGACAGACACAGCGCTGTGTGACAGTCTGTAGCCTCAGAATGTATGAGGGAAAACTCAATTCTCATATCTACTTCATTATATTTTCAGCATTGTAATCGATAATCGCAGTCGCCTACCTGCCTGCCTTTTCCTCCTTTTTCCCTCTACTCCTGTCTGGGATTTAATGAATAATAGAAACATCATGAAATTCATTTTCCATATTTCGAAAAACCTGTGAGGCCTTGGAATCTGAGAATAGATGCTAGCAGCCGCTGGCCTCTGTCACCCTCTCCAGCTTCCTGTTACACTTCGGCCCTCTGCATGCCTAAGCGAGAAGGCCACGGCCTTTTACTCAGTTGTCAGATGGAAATGGGAGACTCTTTCTCTCGGTAATTGCTCCTCTGTGTCTGTATCATCTTTACCAACGAGGAAAAAGAGAGAAAGCAAAGACGTGAGGAAGCATGGGAGGCCTACCCCCCCTCCGCCGCCGCCTCTGCTATAATACTATCAACCTCAGCAGTCTATTATACCTGCCGGTCCTCATTTCATTCATTATCCTCATGGGTTAAAGGTCAACCCATAGCCATCCCGAGTGGTCATTTAACTCTTCTTAACACAACAAAGAATGCAGATGACATCTCTGTTGCATAAAAAGGTTGTGCACAGTGCAACCCGGAGAGGTCTCTGACGGCTAACTCATTGCATATATATAATTATATATATATCTTTTTTTTTAAGCAGAGAAATAAGCATTTCAGTGTTGGCGCTCCCCTCCATCTGCTGGAATGACCAGCGGTTCGCCTCTCTCCGTGTGTGGTGAGAATAACAGTTCAGCCTTGTGGTGACCTTGGATATATCCTGGGCCAGTGGTGTTTTAATACAAGCCCAGCTCCCCACTTTATGGATGCCTCTGTATTATTAATACCATGAGAAATGAGAGGCGAGAGGTGAGAGACTGCAGGTTGGGTTTATGGATACTGTAGTGCCCGGCAGCGCAGCCGGGCCATAGGAGTAGAAGAAGGCTGAGTAGTGAAATAATTCTGAAGCCACATAAACTTTACCTGAATAACAGAGGGACTGTTTGACGCTCAGGGCCACACACCAACAACAAATTAACAAGGGTTCATTTTTAATGCATTTTTATCGCTCTCCTGGGATTAACATACCACTAATATATCACATCCTTCCTTTCCAAATCCCAGTGCCAACGTCAAGTTTAATAAAAAACTGAAATGGCCTGTAAATGTAATTTGGCGAGTGGGCAAAAACAGCGATGTTCTTCAAGCATTGTACCTATAACCTCTGGACTCGAAAAAAGCCCACAAAATAGAATTATTACACCGCAAGTAGTCGAGCTGGAGTCAGTCATGCGCTGCTGAAAGTCCTGCCTCTGTCTGTGATGGCACATTGATCAACTGTATGTCCTCAGGCGCAGCTGGGCTAGCCAAGCAGAAGCAGCAAGAGCACATAAAACACTTTAAACCAAACTCCAGGGCAAAAAATCAGGCTGAGGATAAGCTCCTTTCAGAGCGAAAAGCAGATTTTGGTGTGCGATTCTCTGTGTTTGGTCAACACTGTGTGGATGTGTGACGATGTGTCTGAGCTGGCGGGTAGCTGTGTCACAGAACCTCTGGGCCTCTCTCGGAAACAAAGTCTTTGAAAGTGGGACAACCCCCTGCCAAATGTACGACACACACACACACAAAAACCTAATTTAGAGCAGCACAAAGTCAGCAGAAAGTCGCGTGTGTTACAAGATGAACAACAAATTAATCTTCCCATTGGCTAGCAAGTGCTCAGCATTCATCACAAAAAAACGGTGACATGCATCACAAACCCGGGACAAAGTATACAAAAGCGGACGTGTAAAATATGTGTGCGTGTGTGTGTGCACGAGACAGCTATGAAACAGAGGAAGATGTAAAACTGTACGAGATTATGACTTCTCCCTTCATTTGAATCTGCGCTCAAGTTGAATAAAGCTATTTATAGAAGTGGCTTTTGAGCCACACTGAGAATTATGTAAATTCAAATAACATATTCTTTATATCAGAGTGAAAATAATGAAGGCACTATAATGTGTTTCTTGTAACAATGAATAAGTTTGAGGAAATTTTCTTCAGACCCTGATCTTGCAGAACAATGTCTTGTTCATGGACAATTAAGACAAAGAGCAATGGGGGTTCTGCTGGGACGAGGCGATGAGCATAAATGTCCTTTATGGGCAATTGTCCCCTTTTTATGATAGTTTAGCTGGCTCGACCTTAAAGACGAAAAAAAAAAATCTTGGAAATCCCCCCCTCCCCTATCATGCCTATGATTTTCAATCATTTTTCATTTTCCTGTAGTATGTCTCTGTTTCCTTTTTTCCGCCACCTTCCACAGCTGAAGGAAAAATGGCATCTTGGTTTAGTATTTATGTAGTTTAGCTCCTTGTGTTTTTCGCATGCTTTGGAGTTTTCTTGGTTTCTTGTTTAGTTTTTAAGACATTTACATTTACTGCCACACTACTCTGCTTTCATTTCTCCCTTTACTTACCAGACGTTATTTACTTTCCTCCACTTCCTTCTGTTGTTCATCCAGGTTGCTGAATTTCCTTGTTCCAGTTCTTGTTATCCACTTCCTGTTTTACTTTGGTAGTTGCTTGTCTTTCATCACCCAACTGTGCCTAATCCACAATCAGCCATGTGTGGTTTTCTAGTCTCCCCTTTCCCCCTGTAGTCTCCACATCATTGCGTTTATTTAGTCAGCCTGCATTGCCTACCTGTTTTGGTTTCATTGTGTTATTCCCTGTATGCTCTTGTCTGACACAGTTTGCAGACTTTGGTAGTCGTATATACATATATATATATATATATATATATATATATATATATATATATAGATACTATATGTACTGTGTCTCGAGTCACCCTTCATTTCTTTATGGAAAAGAAAGAATAGGTGGAGCGATTTGTTGAAATATGTGCAAACATAAATGGAAATACAGTACACAAGTAAAAAATGAGTTTGTACATTTTTAACAAGCTTGAAAGTCGATATTTTATAATTCCACCTTTAATGTGGAACACAGCCTGAACTTCCTTAAAAATGTCTTTATGAAAGCTATCCTTCTGTTGAACATTCAGCCAACACTAGATGGATCATCTGACGGCTATTTTACTATTTTATGCCTGTCAAACTGTTATCTTTGGTGGTTTTTCATAGATTCAACCAAAGAAATGGGAACAACGTGTGTGCGTAAAGTGTATAAAGATTGCCTCTGCTCTGCTGTGTGTAGACGCAACACTGGTTCATGAATGAAAAAGCAGCCAAAACCCAAAGAAAAACTTTGAAAGACCTTCAGCAGACCTGGAAAACTACTCCTGAAGACCACTTCAACAGTTAAGGAGTAATTTAATATGGAATACGTCATAATGTAAATGTATAAAAGTCAATCAATCATATTTAGTGATTACATTTATTAGAATTTTTGCCAAACACAAAGAGACGTTTTCGTGTTTTGATAGCTGTCATTTAAACTGTAACCATTAGTTGCATTTAGTAGCCTATAAAGAAATACAGATAATGCTTGCATTAATTGTCAAATATAAACACCTGCTAACATTTAAGAAAATAAGAAGCCAGGATTTGTTCCTCGTGAAACTGACAATGTGTGTGTTTTAGTGTATTTAAAGAAGAGACGAAAAGGTTAATACAGATGCAGAACCAAGGATGACAGGCGCCCAGCACTGGTCTGAGAAGCTGGAGGAAAAAAAACAAAAAACAAGACGCTTTTTTCTCTCCTCTTGTGCTATCTTAGATACTACCATGCTCTTTTTGCATTTTAAACCGCCACATTGTCTTCCTCTCACTTTCTCAGGAAGCCAAGTGACCTCTGAAGGCCCTCGCAGTCATCAATCCTCCTCAAATTCTAGTTAATTAACAAAAGCACAGTTTAGGCTTTGCTAAATAGCTAGATACTGTAATCAAAGTGTGAGATCTGACAGGCTGTGATACAAGCTGCTAAGCAAAGGAAACCACTTGCTGGCTCGGGACTGGAGAGGAGGAAAAAAATAATTACGTTCAGCCTGACCAGTCTGGGATGTGCATGTGCAAGTGTTGTGTGTGATAAAGAGGGGGGCTGGAGAACAGAAAGACTGGGGTCAAATCAATTGTTGGCTGTTTGGTGGAGAGAGAGAGGCTGAGAGAGAATTAAAAAGAGAGAAAGTCATGCTGACCAACAACCAAAAAGACAAAAAAAAAAAAAAAAGGAAGAAAGGTGGGGGGCATATTGTGACCTTTTCCCTCTGGCCCCTCCTTACACATCTCCAAATTGCTCCTATTGACAATCAACACCTGAAAGGGTTACAGGGGACATTCAAAATCATTCTTTCATCAGCTTCACAGCTCAACACCTTTCTTTTCCCTCTTTTACCCTGCTTTTATATCACATACGAGAAAGAATGGAAAAGGAAAAGGAGTGGCAAAAAAATATAATATGGCAATTTAGCTAAGTAATTACAGCATTTTACTCTCAACTACCAACCACCTACCCGCGGCTCCGTTGGCAGAGAAAGCTAATAATTCAATTTCTCGGTGACAGTAATTGTCAGTCGGTGTACCTAAAGGTCATATCAGTCACCCAAGAGAAAAGGAAGGGAGAGCCCGATGACACAATCACACAAGAGCAATTTAACATCAGAGCTAATGGGAGGAGTGGAGCTGTGATAGACAGAAAGAATAGCAGAGAGGTGGAGAGCGGAGCAGCTCGATCTTATGTCAGAGTGCTCACGTGATATTTTGATGGTCAGGAGACAGAATGTCCAAGACTGGAAAACTTCGGCGCTTTAGCATCTGTTAGGTTTATCAAAATGCTTCTTTTTCCTGCTCTACTTCAAATTATCTCTATTCATTGTACATTTATCTTCGCTTTATTTGAAAAGCAGACAGGGTGTTAATGTTTTGACAAGATTTTTCAACCTTTTTTCATATTTCATTAATTTTTTTTCACATATATATCAGCAAAAATATTCCCAGAATTTCATTCGTCAAGATCACGGTTTTTGTAGCTGTCTTTATACGCAAAAATATGAATAATATCTGTGTTGTTGACACATTAAAAATATCTTTACATCCTGGAACAAAATCCTGTTTTTTATGGTCAATATGAATGAATGCAAAAACTTAATCCCTTTCTCTTTTTTGTCTTCTTTTGTCCTTATATCAAATATAAATAAGCCAATTGAATAATAGATACAATAAAAAGTCAATGCTTCGTAAAGCAAGGAGTCAGGACTGTGGGAGAGGTAATGAGAGGGCAGCCTAGCCTTTGAAGTAATTGACTAATACAGTAGCCGGTATTAAAGTCATTGAGTGCCAAAAGGGAGCAGGCAGCCGCTTGACCCTGAGCCACTTTGGACTAATCTAGCATTCAATCCAGCGTGTAATGACTGCTAGAGCTGTCAATCCTCTGGGCTCTCCTTCTGTCTCACACACACACAGACACACACAGAAGCACATGAGCACATACTCATGAAGCGCTCGTGCACTATATTGTGGTATAGAAGCGTATGTATACGCAAACCTCCCGTTTGTTCTGTGTGCAACATACTGAGAGTCTGCTAGACAGCTAAGCTAAACTGACCAGGAGTTTCAGGGAATAAACCCGGTCATCTCGAGCTGCTCCAACCATCAACCATCCACAGACACAATACAATGGGAAAAGAGTGTAAAGTTAAGATAAAGATCTTCCTTTTGTGACTTCGCATATGAGTGTTTATTACAAATTACAACTTTAAGCGTGCAGTTTTTGGGGACTAGAAAATGCAACATGTGCAATCAGCTTAACCTCTTCACCTGGCTTGTGTATGTGTATAGATGATCAATAGCTTTAATCCACACTGAGAAACGTCCTTGAGGATTGCAAAGCAGACATGCTGGATAAGAAAATAGAGAGAGGACTTTAAAATTAAAGCCATCAATTATATCTCCATCTTATTTCTTTGCCACGTTGATTGCTGGACATCGCTGGGTATCTGCAGGATGAGTGATATTTTTTACTTTGGTGTATAATTGAGCAGAGTAAAAATGGATATATCCCATTTTCTAAAGAATTCCTGCTCCCCCCAAAAAGAGAGAAAAGAATTCATCATACAAATCTGCATTATGCATGGGAAAGTTGGATCATGTTTCTCTTTTTTTTAAGTAGTGGGAGTTACAAAACAATTTACCTGGATCCTAAAGTATTTGTACATCACATGTACATACCACACCACAAGTATGTATCAGGGAATTATGGAAACTATAACTGTAGATTTTACACATTACAATAAGGGGTCTAGAACATGCTAAACGTTATAGATTGTTATGATGCCTGACATACATACATACAAGCTTAATTTAACTACCCCTCAACCAGTCACAACACTGAATAATTAAAAACCTAAAACAGCCCATGCACATATTGTATTAGAGCATTTAAAAAGGACGTTTTCCTTTTCAAGATGTGTTTCTCCTTTTGAAATTCTGAGCACAGATATCTAGATTTGCAAATATGTTTTTACTTCTTTCAAGGAAGTTTGTGAAAGTATCAATTCATGTTGCATTGTTGCTTTTTAAATGATCTCAGAAATTCTTCTGTTTTTAATTTTTTTAATCTTCAACTTGATGCATAAAACCCTACTGTACATAAGTGAAGGTTCTTAATTACTTGTTTCAAGTCGTCTTTAATAAAGCATGATGTTCATTTTGTCCATGATGGATATTTTAGGGAATAGCTAAGTCATGCTCTAAGAGTCTGGAAGTTTTGGTCTTTGAAATATGTCTTTAAAAACCAATAGCTGACATGTTTTTAGTCAGTATAAATCATGAATATCGCACATAATATAAACAAACTGTTCAGTATATGGTCTGGTGCGCATGAGTGAATCAGCAATAAGACTTTTAATGAACCCTTTATTGCACCACGTGTGCAGAAGGAGTCTTTCAACCATCCACTGACTCACAGCACTGTCTGCAGCCCTATCACCACACAAATGATACCTGTCACACTACCTGAACAGCTGCTTAGAAAGAGAGTGCGGGAGAGAGGGGGGAAAAGAAAGCCAAAGAAACAGAGGCACTTCACAACACTGTCATTACCATTCATAATACGCACTGACGTATAAAGAGGGCCATTAGGGGCCCCAACCTGGGAGCCATTAAATCATTTTAAATCGTTGTAACATCCCATTAGTGTCAGTGGTGGGACCACATTATAGTCTATATTAGAGGTATAACCGCAAGACACTCCATTTGGACTGAGTCACATGGGTCCTCTCTAGCCTCCTGTCCTGGTCCCCAGATCCTCACCTCTGTCCGAGGAAAGTGAAGGGTCACTGGTGGTTTGGAGTGCCAATGCAGACACAGGGGACTTGATTGAGGGTTGCTACCCTGTTAGTCGCTGCTGCTTTGTATCAAAAGGATGAGGAGGTTACTGAATAAGGAAACACAGCATCACCACCCAATGAATAAAGCATGACGCAGGTAGGCTATAATAGGTCATTATGCTCCCTTTAACTGCATCAGTAAGAACGAGGAGAATTAAATCTTGGTTTGCTTAGTATGGGGAGAGATGCTGTGCTCCTGATTTTCTATTGCGCATTGAGTCACTCGGTGTAATAAAAGTGAGCAAGCATACTTACAAGCATAACAAACATATAGCAACAAGATGCAAAAAGCTTTGGCAAGATCGCATAATTGAAGAAATAATGAAAATGAGTCAAGTTTTATCCACACACCAAAACCTGTATGCTAAAGGTACTGTTCCGAAAATACACTTATTCGATGTCTTGTTTAATTGAATGAAGATAAAAACTGCTGTCATGTCTGATGTTTAGTTTCCCAGAGAGACTAAAGATGGAGAAAAGAGTCTGAGTCAGATAAAAGTAGTCTTAAGAGCAGCAGTTCATACTCTTTCTCCTTAGGTTCTTTGACAGTTACTGCAACAGTCACCTGACTGAACAAGAAATACTTCACAACATAACTCCAAACTCACAACTTGTTGCTGGCTTAGTTCTTGTAGAGAATACACAACATGACATAACGTGTTATCGTGGCAACTTTCGAGGTTCTAATCTATATATATATATCTATATAGTCATACATATAGTATTTTTACCTTTATAGAGAAATCATTCTTGTTCCCATGGAATCAAAAACTGTTGCTATGTCAAGGCCTCCTGAGATATACACAGTTAGTCTCCAGGTTTGGTAGAATGAGCATCATTGTGACTCACTGTAAAGGCCGTAGCAAAATCAAATGAAAGCAAACACTCTCTATTTGAAAACAGCAACAAATCACAAGACAGTTAATCAGCAGAGTGCAGCTCAGGAGCTGCGCATGGGCTTTGTTTTTCATTTCATATCTTCTTTCACTTGGTGCTTTCTTTCATGGTTAAGCTGAAAGACCAAAACTAGTTAGGAAAGACAATAAATAATTTTTTGATCCCCTGCTGAATTTGTAAGTTTACTCAGAAATGTCTCTACTTTTTATAATAGTTTCATTTCAATGGAGAGAGACAGAATATCAACCAAAAAATCCAGAAAAAACACATTATTTGAAAGTTATAAGTTTGCAAGTCAGAGTGAAATACGTATTTGATCCCTAAGCGAAACATGACATAGTACTTGGTGGAGAAACCCTTGTTGGCAAGCAAAGTGATGCTTCTTTTAGCTGGTCACAAGTTTGCACACATTTGAAGAGGGTCTTTGGCCCTCTTCTTCTCTTTACAGAAGCTCTCCGAATCCTTCAGCTCCTTCCACAGATTTTTTATACTACTGAGGTCAGGAGACTGCCTAGGCCTTAATGTGCTTCTTCTTTAGCCACTCCTTTGTTGCCTTGTTGGCAATTTCTTACTTCTCTGAATCATTTAGATGTTCACTGGCAAACTTAAGACTGGCCTGTACATGTGTCTTATTGAGCAGATGGATGGGTGCTGCAAGATTTCAATTCATTATGGGTTAGTGTGTTACCAGCGGTGTTCTTGGTGAGTGTGGTCCCAGCTGCCATCAGATCATTTACTAGTTCCTCCTGGTTAATTTTGGGCTGATCCACCACCTTTCACATGATCGTCCTCACCCCATGAGGCAAGATCTTTGAGGCCGACTGATGGTCATTATTCCTTCTTACCAAGCTTCTTGCTGGTATGGTCTTGTAGCCCAATCCAACCTTTGTAGGTCTACAATCTTCTCTCTGATGTCTTTTGACAGCTCTTTGGTCTTTCCCACCATGGTGGAGAAATTGGAATGGAAGAAACTGATTCTGTGGACAGTTGTGCTTTATACACATAGCAAGTTGAGATCAGGCGTATCTGTAATTGTAATCTTCACATTAAAATGAAATAATCATTAAAAAAAAACTTAGATATGGCTTATTTCTCTGTGAGAAAACATACAAGTTAAGCAGGGGATTAAATAATTTCCCACCCACCGTCTAGACCCATATTTCCAGCTGAAACTTAATAGCATGGAGACAAACCTGTTAACAAACCTGTCATCTAAATCTCAGGAGTGAATAAGCACATTTCTAAAAGTGTTTAACTATTCTTTTAAACTATTCAAATGCTGAGCAGCCAGAGGACAGCAGTCCCACAGATCTCCTAAAACTAAGCTGTGTTTACAATGTAAGTTTATTTATTAGTGTCAATAATCAAACAGGTATGTTTCAATGCCATTCCAACATGATTACTGTTCATATAAATCACACAGGTGACAGGAACTCCTGTAACAATACAAGTTGAACTCGAAAATATGTCAAGCTATTGTAAGCTTTGAGAAAAACTCTGCGTGAAATATGCATCTCTTGACTTCTTTCTCTATTTTTCTCTGCTGGATGATAAATAGCCCATTCGGCAGACCCTTGGTGTGCCCTCAGAGTTCTTAAAGGAACAAAGCCATGATGAATGGATCAATGCCAACGATACAGGAAAACAGCTCTTCCGGCCGATAAAAAAGATTTGCCAATGACAATTGGGGGACAGCGTTGACCCAGAGAGTGGGTCTTTGGGGTACAGCCCCCCTAGAGGGGACCTGGTGATGGAGCTAGGATCACCATTAGGGGGAAGATTAAGTGGCCCCGGCTTCCTCTCTCACTTAATTATACATGCAAGCCCCCTCTGTATGGCCCGCTGCAGCACCTCAGAAAAAGGCAGAGTGCTCCTTTGTCTCAGCCGCTGGCCGCCACTTTGATTGCTTATTGGCTGTCTCTCCTGACAACCACTGAGCACAGAAACAACTCCCATTGGCCAAGGTGTCAGAAAAGCAGAGAGAGAAGGATAAAATAAGGAGAGAGAGTAAAGAAAAAGAGAAAAAGAGGGTTTGTTAAGACAGCACGGGAAGATGTGTGTATTTAGTTTTCATTACAGGAGCTTGAAGAAGATGGGGGAGGAAAAAAAATGTCCTTGTCAGAATGAGAGTCTCTGGAGGTGGTGGGAGGCGTGTCGGTGCCATCCACTGACACTCAGCTGACAAATATGAATAGAGCAGTTCAAGCTTGAAAACAATGGCTTATGAATAAACAACAGGACTCAAGAATCCAGGCTAATAAACAAAAACATACCACTAGGGGCTCGGACGGGCAGCAAGGGAGTAAGACAAGCCAGAACACCCTCATGCTAAGAACATGCACCAGTATGCAACAATAGATGTGTTAGCCTCCAGTGGTTCAGTGGAACTTAGGTCCAAACTGTGATTTCAGTGGAAAACCATAAAAGTCCAGATCTTTGTCAAATACTACAACACTATAAAATGTATTATATAGCGTACAAAAACAACAAATACAAGGAAAAGGCTCCAATCACAGGTAAGAAAACATGTAAGTGAATCTCACTGGTGCCTTAAATCCATGGAGATCCAAGCAAAACATGTTTATAGGAACCTAGGCTCCATACGTAAGAGCAGTAAGATATTTTTATATAAGATGATCTTTAAAAAGACACTGTGAACATGCTTTTAGTTTGGGTTGCGCAAAGGACAGTGTTAATAATTAATCCTGGAGGCGGCTCTGCTTCGGTGTACTCACCAAGAACATTAGTGGCAATACCGTTAAAATGTAATGTGACTGCAAAGATGGTTGCCAGCATCCAAGTTTTTTGTGGCAAAAGGAAGAACTCAACACTTATGTCCTGAGGAAACCTATTTCAAATGGATTACTTGGTGTTAGTGGGTTAATGACTAATCAATACAGGGTCGATGGTCCAGGGTCATGGTCAATTCCCAATAGTTTAATCCACCTAATCGTACACAGAAGACTGCGGGCAACACATTGGAATGAGACGAAATAGGTGTTAATGTGCTAAACATATTGGCACTTGTTTAAGAGGCAAAAAGGACAACTTTAAAAATGTGTTCTTAAGTCAACATCATAGAAAAAAACTGAATTGATTCACAAATCCTTAAGCAGCTTATTTTCTTTGAAAATAGCACAACGTTAACATTTCAGAAGGTAACTTGCACATGTGTCCTATAACCATTAATGCATATAAACCATATTTTATTAAGGGATGTCATTATTATAGCCAGTCAATGCCAAATAACATTCTACAGGCACTACAGCAGGATGTCTCTGCTCTGCTGTTAGAAAGTTAAGGGAGTAAACTAGAGTGTTAGCCCTGTGATGGATGGATGAATGGATAGATAGATTAATCTGGCCTACCTGCAGTCCCTGTCATACACTGAAAAGGATCAGGTGCATTATAACAAATGAGGTCCCAAACTTACAAGCTTCAGAAATCATGTACGGTCTATTAAATCTATTAAATGAGAGATGGAAAACAATGGTTATCGTGACCCTGCCAAAATTTTTTGAAAACAGTTGCTGGCATTTAAAATTAGTCTTTTTTTTAAGAATCCAGCCATCCATTTTCTTTTGCTTATCTAATTTAGGGTGACAGCTGGACTTGGAATTTATCCCACCTATTATAGGGCTAGACACAGAGTACACTCTTTAGTGTACAGGTCACTGCTTTATCCAATGGCCACCTAATCTACAATCTTTGGACGAAGCTGGAGTGCCTGGAGAAACCCCGAACAGGCACAAGGACAACATGCATGCTCCAATCAGAAAGACCTCACCTAGTCGGTGCCCGATCCCAGGACCTTATGACTGTTAGGGGATGGTGCTAACCACTGCACCACCACGCCACCCTGCTTTTGAAAATGCAATTCATTTAAAGAATTCAGTTCTGATGACTTCTGTTTTTGTAACTAAAGAAACTTTTTAAACCTCCCAATAGATGTAATAAAAGCTTTGACATGAGAGAAAACCAACCACTGAATTTTGCTCTTTGGAAATGGCAAATGTCAAAAAGTGAACTAGAAACCAGTAGTGACACGTTACCGTAGACGTGTTAGATAAAACTGCTTTTAGGATTAAAATGAATAATCAAAGTGTTTACTATTCAAGCAAACTCAGAGTGAAATGAAGGGAATGTGTTTGGTTTAGACTAAGAGGAAAGTTTGCAGAGGAAGTTATGAGCCTGCATTCACTTATTAGGATTTTTGCCATCTGCGGAAGTGGAGTAGCTCTCTAAATGTTGAGAGGTTAACTAAGGCATTTCATTCTCAGAACATAAAATTCTATGCAATTCTGCATTAACATTTATGCCCAAAAGCTATCTATTATTAAATATAATTTGAGTATGATGAGCTGAAAGTGACATTAATGGCAGTAACAAGATTGATATACTTGGACTCAACTTAGAACTTAGATAGAGGCAAACGTACGCACACAAGTGCGTGCATGTGCGCGTGCGTACACACACACACACACACAGTCATGTCCATCACTTCAGAGGACATTACACTGACTTACATTTACCAGAGAATTACCTTAACCCTAACTGTAACCACTACTTACCTAACCTTATCTTAACCCTAAAATGGAATGATTAATTATTACATGGAGAAGCACAGAAAATGATGCATTACGATTTCAAATTTAAATTAAAAGGGGAGTACAATGAATTTCATTTAAATAACTACTTTTAGATGATTTGGGAAATGTGATTCATGGGCATAATTGTTTACATAATTTATAAGATAATTATCACATTACGGCCCATATATTATTCTCCTTTAATCATAATTCAAACCCAGCTTGCAATGTCTGAGGTTTATTTAATATGCATTACAATCATAAATCAAAGTAAGCAACACTAATTTGACACAGTGCAGGCCTAATCATTGTCTGAATTCTATCATCAAACACAAATGCATGTTCCCATCTTAACCAGAGCCACAGAGGCACAAGTGAAATCAATAGGAGAAAATCAATTAGAATGTGTTTGCATGTATGGATTGACACCTTGAATCATCAGTGCTATTGATCCCCTCCACTGTGATCTTCATAAAGCCCATTTGTTCCACCTAAAGTTTGCATATCCAGCCAATAAGTTGTTCCTTCTCAGATTCCGGTGTGCATAAACAATGGCAGAAGGGTCATAAAGAATACATTGCAGGACTTAGTGAAAAGTCAGAGGAGAAAAACAGGAAAGAAAGGAGAAGCAAAAGCTGCTTAAAAAATGAGCAAAAAATGCAATTCTACATCTGAAGCTTGCGATATTGAAACACACAGAATGATGATCCAGTCCTAAACTCCTAACCACCCCACCCTAAAACAAAAAAAGCTCTGATGAACATCCCTGTGACTGAACTGATTGCAGTTAATTATAAATTATGCAGTCTTTGTGGGCCCACAAAAGAAGACATCCCCACTCTGCAGTCAGATGTAATTACCAAAGTCAGACGCACTCCACTGTGTGTGATCCATTCCTGACAGGCAACACTGACTGATGACCTTCCTGGGTAGAGACTCCCTCAGTTGGGTCGCTGAGCACAAGACACACCCCTCTGCCATCCAACCCCCCCTTCCTCTTTCTAAACTTCTTTCTTCTTAAACATTCTTATATGGCCTAAGACAACCACGTGATCCCTAGCATTTGGGGGAAAAAAAGGTATTTACAATTTGAATCATCAAGTGCCGTGGCTAGTCTTGCACATCATTCACAATCAAAGGTTTATCACTCCATGCTGCTATGTAGGGCAAAGAAATATGACTCCCCATCAAGGGGTTGGGCTTTGGAGTAAGGAGGTAGGGGAGGAGAGGGCTAATTTGACACAGCTCGCTTGGCTTGCCATAATTGCTCCGTCACTGTCAGTCCTTGAGAGGCCTTCTTGCAGTACAATTTGGACGCAATTACCGGCCGTTTACCAGTGGCCGTTATGCCCATCGCCCCATCCCCTCCTCCCCCTTGAAACCCCGCCTGTTCTACCCGTTTGGCCGATGGCTAGGATGTGCCATGCCTCATCAAACGCGGATGCGGCCCATTAATGAACACTGTTAGCATTTCTCTTAAACTTCTTCTGCCTCTAATAAACATGCAGTGTTCCATGAAGGAGCATTGCCATCTTCATGACATGATATTTATTGTATCTGCTGGTGGGAGGGGGTGAGGATGGGGGTACAGAGGTGAGGGAGGGGCGGTTCGAAGTAAAGAGAGAGAGATATATCAGCAATGAGTCCAGGGAGGAGGGAGGGGAGGGGAGGGGTGCAAAGACAGATGAAGAAGGAGAGCTAGTATGGAACATCTCTCTCCACCATCGCTGTGTTAATGGCCATCACTGCATTACATAAACATTCACCCCAGGCCTGTGTCGCAATTTTGCATGCCCCACAATAAACACATTACAGGGTCTGTGATGTCAGCACTATGATGTCAGTCCAAAATGTTTAAACATAAAGGGTTCAATATGTAGTGTGTCATGTTAAAAGGGGGTCATTCCTATTGCAATATCATGCAGCAGCTGCTATTGCTGCAAGGATCAGGCAGCTAGTCCATGGCCTGAACTTATGCCGGTGATCTGTATGTGGTCCAAACCCTCACTAGTCAATTCTCCCCTGAATCTTGGTTCCTACTGGTCACTAGCTAAGAACTTCAACCATTGCTTGTTAGGATGCCTGGGTCGTTGACCCAGGGCTTTTGAGTTTATTATATTATTTATCATTTCTAGTCTTTGGTTTCTTTGTTAGAGTTATGTCTTATGGTTTATGTCTCTGTGTTCTCTAGTTGCTGTCTCCCTGTGTCCAGTCAGTCGGTGTCTGTAGTTCAGTCTGTGTTATGATTCCTGTTTTATTTTGAAGGTCCATGTCTGATGTTAATGTGTCTGGTTTTGCTTCCCCTGTTTCGCTAGGCCTGATTTGCCCCAGCTGTGTTTCCCTCCTTTTGCCCATTTCCTGATTGCTCCCTCTATGTATTTAAGCCCTGTGTTTCAGTTTTGTCATTGTCGTGATCTACCCTTATCTTGCTGTGTGTTCTGTCTATGTAAGTGTATTTTGTATTCTTAGTTTTGTTACACTTTTGAGTTCAGCATTAAAGCTGTTTTGAGTTCACGTCTGTCTCCGTAGTCTGCACTTTGGGTCCTTTTCCTGTCTGCACACAGCCTACACCTAACATTGCTGTGTTTAGTGTGTCACGATCTGTCCTGGTCTGGTATCTGGTTCTTATGCTAACTTTGGTACACCTTGAAACAATTTCAAACCAATAATTTCATGAAAGGTCTTGGGGTGGCTGGGCTCTCCCTTAGAGTGACTTGGAGAAGAGCCACTGGTCAGCCACATTGAAAGGAGGCAGTTTGAAACATTTGATTCGGATGCCCTCCAGGTGCCTCCTTAGACGAGCTCTGTCAGGTTTTTCCTACCGGAAGGTGGCCCAAACACAGCCCCAGAACTCGCTAGAGAGATGACATCTCTTGGCTGGCTTTTGAACAATTTGATATGCCCCCAGATGAGTTGAAAGAAGTGGGCAGGGTGAGGAAAGTTTGGGCTTCTCTGCTTAAACTGCTCCCCTACTGACCCGAACCGGGATAAGCAGTCAAAAATGGATGGATGGATTGAATTTTATGCAAATGTTGCACTTGGGTGATCCTGCACAGTAATAGCTTCCAAATTCAATAACTTTTTCAATGGAGTTGAGATGTGAGATATGAATCAAATTCTTTTTAAAGTAAAATCAAACATTTCTAAAGGTTTGAGCTTGTGGACGCACTGCATATTCACACGCAGGTTGGTTGATGTCCACACAACAAAGTCACACTCGACAGGACTGTGAGATAATTCCTCTGCACTCTGACACCTGTTTCATCATTGCTGCCAAACATTAAACAGGGAGTAAAACAGAAAGCATTAAAAATAGACAGGGAAACTAAATGAACAAGCTATAGACAGCCTGTGGTGACCTAATGGCGTTTATGTCCTCTAAAAAGCGTGTCATTTCCTCCTCCTGCCTTGGGGTGGCCCTGTGCGTTGTGGCACGGACCATTGCTACTGAATAAGAGGGCGCGGGGGTCATCATCTATCATAGCGCACCTGCCTCTGTTTCCTATTTTGAAGTAATTTCACACCCTACAGACAGGGCAGGGGTGGTCACTATGGCGATATACACACTCAAGACACAGGCTAACATACACTGAAGAGGACAGTTCTTCACACATGCAAGAATATATAAATGCAATGTGTTTCAGAGTAGTCAGTGTTGTGTCCCCGGAGACAATGGCTCCGTCATCACCCCCCCCCCAACCCATTTCTCACCTCTGAGACCTGTAGAAATTAATGAAGCTCAGTGCAACTGCAGTCAAAGACACAAAATGGCCGCTCATTAACAACCTGCTGTGACAGGGGGCCATTATGACACAGCTAGATATTGGAAATCAGGGAAGCTTTATTCCCGGGGCCACTAGTGATGAACAAAAATGATTGGAAAAAAATTGCTGAGGAGTTGCTGTAGCATATTTGATATTAAAATGTCCTTCTTAGTCTATTTGCATAGCTTTAAAATCAATTTGAAAAAAGCACCAGGCTTTTTCAGCGTGGCTGCAACATATATATGCAAAGGACTATAAAGATAAGCGGAAAAAAAAACAAAGGGATCCAAACTCAAGGCTCACATACAGTAACACCAGTGCATGCACAAACTAGTGGCACAAACCCTGGCAACAAAGTAAGACTTTTCATGTCTCCGTTGAGATATGAGCTGGCATTGTACTAAGTGTTTGGTTGCTCACCGAATAAACTCATTAATTTGCTTAATTATGAAACTGCCTATCAATTTCCTCTCCCTGGGAAATGTTCAATGAAACCACGCAACAACATAACACATTTAGAGGCTATGTTCTCACTATCACATAATAAACAAACAGAAAATACACCAGAGCCTGATTAAAGGCCTTTACACTACAAAGCAGCAGAGAGAGTGTTTGTTTCTCTGCACACAGATGAAATTGTTTCAGCTTGTTTTTGACAGCTACAGCTACAAATGTGCTGGCTATTACTGGGGGTGGGGGAGACGACAGAGACAGGGAGAGAGAAGGGTGGTTGTAATAATTAAACAACACCACTAACCTGAATAAATTAATGCCTCTGCTGTACTGTGTGCATGAAGGCGCGTGCTAGTGCAACCGCACATTCAAACGGGCTTTGTTCATCCTGATTAATTTTCGGTTTCGTGTAACGTTTGTCTTCATGTGTGCACACGCGTGTGTCCGCGCAAGGATGTGTATGTGAATGTTTTCCCGCGTGATAAAAGTACGTCTCGCTGTATTGTGATGCAGGAGCTGTTTGCTTCCTCCTCGTGGCTCACAATTCTTATCTCGTGAATACAAATTAAAAGTTTTTAAGCTCTTTACTTTACTCTTCTTTAAAAAAAAAATCCACTGTAATTACTAAGAAATTGTGGCTAAGACAAGAGCAGAGCTTTCTGTGGGACATGCAGCACCAAGACACAAATATATAAAAGGTAAAAACCTGAGGTTTTCTTGCATTCATCATAAATGTTGACGTTTCTATGGTACAAAACCTTAAAAAAAGAGTCACACCAACCTACCTTTGCTTGCACAACCTTTTTAAGCTGCTGCTAAAAGGTTGTGCAAGTATCTGAGCTTTTAAACACTCGTGCAGCTGTAGTTTTTTTTTTTTTTCGCTCAAAAGCAGCATATAGAAACGTCGCCTCTCACATGTTCAGCCAAATCTTTTCCTCCATAAAACCATTCACTCAGTGGTCCATTTAGAAATATCTCATCCCTCTAGCCCGTAGTGGGTCTGCAGTAGTGCATTTAGCCCTGATGTTGACAATGACAGCAGAACTGGCAGGAACAAAGACAACACACATTCATGCATATACATGTACTGTGCTGCATATATGCACATGCAAAGTCTGCGCACGCACGCATAAACGTTGGTGAGCGCTATCTACGAGATAGCCACGTTTACATGCACAGACATGCGTGTGCGCACTCGCAAAAGAGGGAAAGTGTGGGAGGCTACAGGGTAAATCCCATTATTTGGCCCTCATCCCGGAGAGAGAATTGAGAGTCAAGTAGGATGCATGTGGTAACCACAATGAAATTACAGCTGCTGTGAGGCCGAGCGCTGCTAATGCACCCCCATTGTGTCCTCGAGTGCATCTAAATAAGCAGAGGTAAAAGGCAGCCTGCACTATGGCTGCCAGGGTTACAGGGTGTATATCTGTGTGTGTATGTGTGCGTGTGTGAGATGGAGGTCTGTGTTTAGGCGTAATGACGGGTAACCTGTGGGGACCACCTGATGCGACTTTGTTGTACATGGCTTTATGAAGCTGAGTGTAAGTGCTGGTGTTTATACGTGTGCAAGTCCAGGATATTTCTCCCGCTTCCACTTACTGTCACTGTCTACAAATACTAGAAGAGGACAGTAACACCAGACAAATGGAGCAAATGTGATATTTTTATCTCTAATAAAACCACAAATGGCTTCTTATTTCATGGACTCGCACGGAAGAAGAACTAAGCTGCAGATTGCGGCCCTTTGTAACACAAAGGTATTTCCCTTTGTCACGGAGCAAACAGCCGCAGTTTCCCACAGCACAGCAACCAGGACGTTAGCTGGTGGGATGAAAAAAAAGTTAAACACTAAAACTGTCAGTTGAAGTTGCAAAACAGAGATCCGGATCTATCCATTATGAATGAGATGTGTTTGAAAGGTGCAGGCTGAATATGAAGAGCGAGGAGGAGGACATTCACTTACCATCCCCTGCAATGTTTAACCCTCTCGCAACCCCGCCAACCCCTCTTCCCTTTCCCTCGGCACAAGCTCTGGTTCATCAACAAAAGCCTTTGTACGGTCAACAGTGCTGTTTTTATTCATGTTACATTTATCCTCAGAGCTGTCCATCAGGCGCGGCGGGGACGGCTGATCTAAAACAGAGCTTTACACTCATGACAGGAGGATAGAGCCGTAACTCTAGAATGCTAACCTCCACTGTTATTTGGCCCGCAGAGAGCTACAGAGGGTGGAGGGAGATACACAGCCTAATGACAACTACAAACACAGATGTAGCTTTGTTCTAGCGCTACAACAGCAGACTTCAATGGGATTGCTTTTTGCTTCCATGGGCCCAATCAAACTTGTGTTATTTAGACTTCAAACTTGGCCTCCTCGGAGAGACGGGGAGGGAAGCTAGGTGTGTGTCTCTTGCTAATAGCTGCTAGCATGATTCGGTTAAGCTGCTTATTTCTGACATAAATAATGCATCCAGACAGATGCGCTTGACTTTCGCTGAATATGAATCGCTTGCGTGATTGACACCGAGGTTTGTTGAGCGCCGAGTTGATTCTACAGGCTCACCTTTGGAAATGGGCCTGTCTCATTTAATATCCCCTATGTTAACATAATTATGACAACCAACACTGATTCATGCGTGTGTCTGTGTAATATCCGTGACAAAATTAGGCTACTTTTTTTTCTTTTTTTGGAGTGGGGGGCAGGAGGGAGGAAGCTGCAGGATAGATTTCAGTGGAGTATCAAAGGCAACTAGATTGTCTGGCTGTTTAGCAGCTTAGCCAAATCAAATCAGAAATAAGAGGCCTATCTTCAATTTAATTCGGGATATTTTCGGAAGGCGCCCGACTTACCCACCCACAAACTCTGCCCCCTCACCCCACCCCTTTTTTTTACAGTCATTGATTCCAATCAATCATCGCTAATTAAGCAGGCACCTATACATATATGTGTCATATGCTAATAGGGTAATGATATGGGCATTTAGTTCGAGCTTTAATCTTGTGCTACTTGCAGCTAACAAATAATGACACTCTCTACTCAGCCATGGGGATATTTATAAGAGACTACTGAAAGCATGTGGACACACACACACACGCAGACACACACAGAGCGAAGGAGATTGGTACTTCACAGTGGCTCACTGTATTAAACCTTATTTACAAGCTAACAGCTATAACCATTACACATGCGGTGGCGGAGAAACCACATTAGGTTCAATGGGCCAAGAGCGTGTAATCCAAAACAATAAAATGTAAATTTGAGTCAATCTCTCTCCTTCTCTCTCACACACAGACACACAAACACAAAGAAAGCACACATGCCATGTCTGCAAACACATGTATCACATCTCTGTGATACACTTGCCACCACCGCCACCACAACATCCCTTTCTTTCTTTTTTAAGACCTCAATGCATCAAGGAGGAAGTGTTTCTCATTTCATTTTTAATCCCCTCCAACACACCCTCAGTGTAACGTGCTGCTGTGGATAAATATATTGCATTCTCTCCCTTCCCCTCCTGATTTAAGCACAAATTAGCACAATAAAATGGCTCGCAGGCAAGTCAGTCTGTGAAGAGGCTGTGTATAAATAAGTGTATTCACAACAGGCCAACAGTGTGCGTGTTTATAAAGGTAATGCTTTTACACTTGCCTTATCTCTTGCTTTTTACTCCAAGCCTGAGTACCTATCAGTGCATAATAAAAAAGGCCAGATGTGAGTATATAGCTGCACTGCATGTTTGCTCTTTGTTGTTGGTGTGCTGATTTATTTTTCCTCATTATCATTACTGCATTTGCAGGTAGTCAAAAGTCACGAGATGGATTCAAATCCCTGACGTCACAAACACACAGTATGCTCATTTCCCCTCCTTTGCTGAGCCAGCAGGATGCCTCGGGCCGATGTACTTTTTCCATGACAATACTTGTGGAGAGGTTCAGGCGGAAAGAGAGCGTGAATCACATCCAGCAGGAAGCACTCCACTGACTGTGCTGAGTTGTTATAAGTGAGCGGGGGCCGGGAAGACGATTTGACGTACACGAGCTCGGATTTACTTCGATTTCAATGAACGGTTCATGTGAAATATTCAAAGCGATGACACGCGATGTTTTAAATGATTTAGAAAGGCCTGTTTTGTCGATTTAACAAAAAAAGACTTGGAAACGTTGGTTCCACTGGGACTGGACAGCATCACTTTGTCCGACCAGGTTTAAGTAATTTTTTTAATATCACTGTTATATATGGTTTAGGTTATTAATTGCCAATTGTTTGCAGAAAATAGCTTTTAACCAAAATAAAATATATATGTTAAGAGTATTGCCAAACATCCAGAAGGCATTTTTTGAATTTCTTTGATGGACTGACAGCTTACCCGGTTTGTACCCTGCCTTTTGCCCTATAATAGCTGACAAAGATGGATGGATGGACGTATGGATAGATGCACAGACCATCAAGGTAACTGTAAGAGAATCATCTCACAAGAAATCCTCATAAAACTCGACTTGTGTCAAAGTTTTCTAACTTTACAAGCACTAAAACTAATCTCAAGTTCTGTCCTTGCAAGCCCTTAACTTGTGTCCTTTGTTGCCGCTAACAACCTGCCTCTGTACAGCTCGTCTCCTGCACCACTCTGTTGTGTGATATGCAGAAAGAACCAAAGGTAAACTCGGTGGTGTTTGTAAGGGAGTTCTCTCTCCTACTCCCAAGCGATAATTATTTGATCTTGTTTAGTTCATTATTCATCTTGAGGGAGCTGGTTGTGACTTGTGGATAAATGCCATATGAAAGGCATTGTGCACTGAAGATGCATCCTCACTTTTATCCCGGCTCCCAAAACAGATCAATTAGTAAAACTAAACAGTAAATTATTAATCACATTGCTTTGTGTCCCCGTTCCATCACCGGAAGAAAACAGTTCATTAGAGAGAGAAAGGCAAGCGAAAAGGGGATGGTGGGGTAGGGGATGGCGGCGGGGGCCGTGTGATTGAGAGGGGCTTTAAACCGAGCTGATGCTGTGTGAACATCTGAAGAAAAAAGAGGGAAGAATTATCAAGCGTGTCCATCATTCCAGGTAACTTCCAAACCACCATCACCACCCTACCCCCCATCGCCCTCCTGGTTTCACCTAAAATGTGACGTGCGCTCATAAAATGGGGTCAAGCAGTGAAGGAGTTCAATGTCACAGCCATCATATATGTTGCCCGTTGGGGTGCGTGTGATTAAAATAACACACAGGGATGTTTCCTGTCATGGTGAGCAATCAGACCATATTTGCAAAAAATATTCAGATCAGATGAATTTTAATGAGGTGTACACTCGAGGGGGATACCACTGCCAGAGTGCCCGGTATCCAAGGTGGAAGCAAGTCCGCCCCCCCTTTATTTGCCAGGAGATAGCAAGGTACATAAACTTTTTTTTTTTTTGCCCCATGTTCTCTCCAATCTTAGATTTAAAAAAAAGAGAGAAAGAGAAAAAGAGGCAGATCCAAATTCGGGGTCCACTCAGTGTTCAGATTGCTCTGCTGTTCTGAGCAATTTGAATAAATTATTCCAGGAAGAGAGAAAAAAAATGCTCAGTGGGGTTCATTTTGTGAGAAATTATATTTTCGTAGGAAAGGTTAATTTTGAAGGGAGCTGGAATGACTATAGGAACTTGGGGTGTGGTGGGGGGGCAGGCTGCAGAGGGAGTGAAGATGGGGGGGGGGAGCAAGAATAAGGTAGAAGGAAAAGCGAAATGGGCGGCGGGCGGGGGTGCGCAAGAAGCACTGGGCGTCAGGAAGGAGAAGGGGTGAGAGAGGGATAGAGGGGAGGGAGCGAGGGAGGGAGGCAGTTATTAAAAGCGATTGCATTGCCTCCCGGATGTCTCAGGAGAGCAGAATCAGTGGAGATGTTAAACCTTGCTTGACACCCCAGTTGGATAATTGTGGGTGTGGGAGCTAATCAGCGGAAGATGTCTCCTCAATTTAAATCTTGTCAGTTAGTGAAGATTAGGCCCTCCTGTCCCGGCCACCATTAGCTTTGTTGCATGTCAATGCGCCAGCGAGGGCGTCCGCCTGGTCCGGCAGCAAGGGTAAAAAAAAAAAAGGCAAGCATGATGGAAGCCGGCAGATTTATTCCAGCTAAAACCAATATGGCATTTTCAAGAAAAAGAAAAAAAAAAAACATATGAGGAGAAAAGGGAATTTATGCAGCCTTTTTGAAAAAGCATTTGTTACTACTGACCTAACAGGGGGACCCTGCGGAATAAGAAATGCAGTGTGGGGATGTGCTCCAGATTTTTCTGCAAGAAAAACATCGGCGTGGTAGTTTAGTCAAATGTGGTTACACAAACTAGACGCCGGGGAAGGAAAATTTGTTACTGAAAATACACAAAATTAAGAGGAAACACAATTGTTAGGAAGGCACAGACGCAGTAAAGTCATTATTGTATAATCACAGCATCCTGGTGCACACGCCATATGTTAAAATGCTAAGTTATGGGATAAACGTGGGCTGGAGGAACTCATTGGATCCTGATCATGAGGCTATTAAACGTCTAATAATCTGTGACAGCGTGATCTCATTAATAAAAATGTAAGGGGTATAATTTTAACCCCGGTTAAAAAGGGATGGAGGTGGTGAGGGGGAGCTAATTCAAAAAATGCAATGCAGTGAATTTTACAGCTTGAGTCTGGCTGGCTGCAGGCCACGGCTTTGCATTCCCTCCATGGTAAATATTTGTAACAGATTTTTTTTCCCCCCACAGCACAATGGTTCCTTTCACTAGGTCCCCGTAACCTCGGCGCGAACGCGAGGTCAGGGCAAATAAACAAATCAGCCGTGCCAGGCTAAGCAGCTCCAGCGATTCCTGCGCCAGGGCCTGCGCTACATACCAGGGCCCTCTGCTCTCTCTCTCTCTCTCGCTCTCTCTCTTCCTCGCCAGCGGAGTCCGGAGTGCTGACAGATGTTTCAAGCTCAGCTGAAAAGCAAAGGGGAGACCAAGAGAGAGAAAACAAGAGTGCTTTCCTCTCACTCTCAGCTCACTTCTCCCACATTCCCAACATCTTTTTCTTCTCTTCTTACCTCAATCCAAGTGTGTCCAGCTTCCCAGGCAGGGCAGCACAGCTTGTGATATCTAAAAAAAAACAAACTATCAAAAAACAAGTGAAGAAAGAGAAATAAGAGCATCACATAATACTAACTGCCTTTGTATAGCATCAGTATCACATGTATAACCTGCGCAACCCAGCCTGGGGTCAGGAACCTCTGAGTGTTTGTGTGCAAGAGCAAGAAAAGGATGTGTATCCATCCATTCATCCATCCATCCATCCTTCCATCCCTCCACCCAGAGTAGTCCTATAGTAGTTAAAAAAAATAGTGATGTTTCAATAGCAGCACCTCCCAACCCTCCAGACCACTTCTGTTCAGCCCAACAGCCTCAAAGACGGAGCTACCGTCAAGCTACCGCGAGGCGTAACAAGTTCAAGGCCCCCGCTCCAGCCCGAGGCGGCAGACGGGTAAACAGTTGTTACTGGGTGATTTTTTTTTTTTTCGCAGAGCCCAGACAAAGCCTCTCTGTGTGAGGAACAACAGCTACAGCTGGGCCGAGCAGAGTGAGACATCGATCCATAAGCTCGTTCCTCCGCACCCCCTCCGAGCGCTCATCTGGCAGTCAGCAGGAAGCAGCAGCGCATGCCAGAGCTGGGCACTGCACTGCCACAAAAAAAAGAAAGAAAAAAAAAATCTTCTTAACCAGCCGTTTAATCAGAAGCTGAGTCTTCAAACCTTATATCTGGAAAAGGGACATGGCTAAAATAAATATCTGCTGTCAGCAGCCTGTGAGGGAAGACAGGTAAAGCTGCACTGGAATCTTTTTTTTATTCCAGAGACAAACAAATGTCAAAAATGAGAAGAGACGACCATTTTTAATGTCCGTTTTCCCCCCCGTTTCCCGCTCCTCTCTTTTACGATAACACATTTAAAAAAAAGACGCTAAATAGCAAATGAAAATCACACAAACTTTTAATGTCTTTCTGAAAAACTTACATTTTCGTGTACATAAATTTAAATGCACCTATCCCCTCGCAATCACACTGGTCACGAAGAGCCCCAGTAAAAAGTATCAAAGAGAGGAGACAAGAGACGGGCGTTTAATCTAATCTATGTTCTAATAGTTGGAGAGACATTAATTATTGATAAGGCCGGCAATTGATTGGTTAATAAGATAATGTAATTGAGAAATGAAAATCATCAGAGTTGGGCGTGCATGTGTGTGTCGGCTCCAATCGGAGTCGCATGGGAGGGTTGGGTGTGTGTGTGTGTGTGTGTGTCTTAGGGGATTGCCCCTACATAGGCTTCCATCATTACTGCCACACTATAAAAGCAGAGTGGTGATTAAAAGGACTTGATTGATTTGGCTCTCATTGGGATAAGCTGTCCTCTTCCCATCACCGCTAAAGGAAAGCGTGTGCATGTGTGTGTGTGTGTGTGTGTGTCTATAGAAATATTTTCTGTGAGTGTTGATGCAGAAAATCAAATAAAAATAATTAAGTAAATGCGTCTGCAAATTTGAGTGCATTTACAGCTCGGGGAATATGTGTTTGTGCGCAAGTTCTATACTTGGACACATTTGTATTGCATTTAAATTCACAAATTTACTCCTATATTTATTATAAATCTGCTAAACGTGCTTGCATGTAAAGGCATAATTGTTGTATAAATGCATGTGTTTGTGTGTGTGCGTGGGGGTCAGCGGCCCAGCTATGGAAGGCAGAGTGAATCATGTGCGTGTGTGCATGCGTGCGACTGTGTATCCATGTCGTCAAGAGGTGGCCCCACTCCCCTAGTTTTCACTCGCCTTTTGTCTGCACTCTATACTGTACTCCGCTGCTCAAACACACACCCGCACACACACACAGAAACACACGCACACTCAGAGCTCTAACCCACCCGGAGAGATGGAGACAGACCCTGCCGCCTGACACAAAAGCTATTGATTTTACTATCTGCTGCAATGAATGATCTTCCTTAGCCAATTTCTGAATTTAGAAATGAGTTCAATACTAATAATGATAGTGGAAGGATTCTTTAAAATGTTCGAGCTGAGGTGGTGGTGGTGGGGGACCGATAGGAGAGGAAAAAAGGAGGGAGAGAGAGGGAGGAAAAGAGGAACGAAGTGAAGATTTGTGTGTGTTTGGCTTTAGAAAAAGAGAGGATGTGATTTCTCGCCACGGGTGAGATTAAATAAAGATGACACCGATGATTTTTAACATTCTAAATTACTACATTCTACCCTCAAATACAATTATTCTTATTTGGCTTTCCTCAATGGGCTGAGAATGGAATAAGTTAGCGGCGGGATTTGTCTTGTTTTGTTTTTTTTGTTTTTTTTAATGATACTTTTAACAGCTCCCAACTTTCACACGAACAGTTTTCCATCCACCCATTTCCACGAGCCGCTCTTCTGCTTTTTATGATGCAATTTTCAATGTACAGCATTTTGCGAGCTTGCTCCTTAATCCGTTCATGTATTTCATGCCCCATAAAGACGCAGCTATTTCAGTTTCTATTTTGCATCATGGAAATCTTTTCCATAAAATAAAATAATAAAGTAAAAAAAAATTTTTTTTAAACTGGCACATAAATATTTACCATGGCCTCTGTTTAGATGTGGCGGAGAAACGATTTATGCCAAATTAAACAACAAATATGCTGCTGCTCAACAGAGGAACTCAGCAGAGAGAAACAGTTTCTTCCAATATTTTATTTCTGGGTGCACATTATTTTCATGGTTATTCAGAAAACTGCCATAAAATGCCTGGAACAGCTGTCTTAAACCTTGATTTAAAAGAAAAAAACTGTCATATGAATACAAGCTGATGTGTGAATGAGTGTAAAAATTAAATGCACACACACACATATATACATATATATATCTATATACATATATGTGTGTGTGTGTAAATGTACATCGGGGTCTCTCTCTTCTCTCCTGGTCTTTTATTTAGGCAGGCAGGCAGCAGTTTGGTGGGGTGATGTGTGTGTTAATCAGAAGCCCCGTGTCCCGTCGAGGTGTTAATTCGACCCCCCATCCCCCCCGTTACAGAGAGGTGTAGATTAATAGATAGGGGAGGTCTGAGCGAGGGTCAACGTGATACAGCCCTGGCTGTGTTCACCCGACTGTCAGACACCTGCCTGGTTTAAGCTGCCGGCTTTCCTCCGCGTTGCGTGCAGGTGAGAGGTCAATCATTTACCCAGTTCGCCGGGCTCTCGTTCAGCTTTCAAGGTGGGCCGTATCTGCATAAAGGCTCTGGCATCTGCATGCTTCGCAGGGGTCCGCCTGCACGGGGATCTGCCGCCGAGGATTACAGTAAATATACTTTAAGACTCGGGAAGAAGACGAAGAATGGCCGCAGTGCCGGAAGCGCGTTTTATTTTATTTGTTAGAGTTTTTAAGTCTGATTTTAGATGTACGGCAACACAAAGCTTAAGATGATTTTTTTATAGTTGTGGCTTTCTCATATTATACTTGATCGTTTTCAGGAATTTTTTTTTTGGCAGTGAGAACAGGAAAATCTTCAGCAAACAGAAAAGGAAAAAAAAGGAAGTGAGAAAAAAGGGGATAAAAACAGGTTTGCGGGGGTGGAAGGAGAAAAATGCATGAAACATGAATCTCTGCAAATTTGACTTATAACAAGCAAAATTACACCCCGCTGTCATTTAAATTATGGCTGCCCTCTATAAAGGTGTCTTTTAGGTGCATTAATTGAATTCGGCACTATTTCCCAATAATAATCTGTAAAGTTCAGCCGTCCATCCTTCATGAGATCCCTGCCGCGTACCAGAGGAGTATCTATTTCAGTGGCTTAATTTATTTTCATGATTCGCCGATAATGACGGCCATGCAGGCTGTACATCAGAATTAACCTTCATTTCACTGAGGTATATTACGATGACAGTCCCCGACACATTTCACCTACACAAAGGGCATTCTCTCTCTCTCTCTCTCTTTCTCTTCCTCTTCTTCCTCTCACTTTCTCCCCCACCTCCCCCCCACCTCCTGCCTGCTCTGTCGCTGCCCCTGCTGTATAATCATCCTCAGCAGACCAAGATTGTTTGATAGCCGATTAATTTTCATAGGAAATCAAGTGGCCAGCTCTTTCTCTCTATCGCTCTTTCTTTATTTCTCCCTCTTATGCCCCCCCCACCCACACCCGTCCGCCGCACACCCCAACTCCTCCAAACACATACATACGCTTCTCTTGAACAATGGCGAACAGCGCTTGTGCTTGGTGACTTTTTCTGTCAATTAGGTGTTTTATTTAATCTCATCTCACTTTTTTTTTCTCTTCTCCCCTCCCCCCTGTAATAAATTGGACCCACCACCACCACCTCGCCTCCACAAACCTCGTGTTTCTGATATCTCCAGCGTTGGTTAATTTATTTTGGACGATGCCGCTGTAACAAAAGTGCTGTAAATTAATCAGGGGACATCAAGCGAAAGAGGGTATGTGTGTGTGTAGGGAGAAGGGGGGGGGGGTGGCCCTTTCACTCGGTCCCTGTCTCTAATTTCTATGCCAACCATTAAGTGTCAGATATAGATTCCACCATTTGCTACGGTCGCAGTCAAAAGATTTCATTAGGGACCTGACGTCACATTTTGAAGGCAGCGCCGGATCATTTCTGTCCTATTTTCTCCCTCATGAGCTCTTTGTTCTTCGCCCCTCTGTAGGATCCTGCCACTAAAAAAGGCCCCCATGCAAATGACAATAATAGATTTCGCTAAGCACCGCCGCAACGGCGTGATAGCCTATTTAGAGAGAAACCAAAGAAACATTCAATTTGTGGCATTAACCAGGGCGCATGCAAAGGTTGCCAAAAAAGTGATTAAGAAATTACAGAATTGGTCCTCTCTGCTTGAAGTTCTCGTTCTCGCTCTCCCTTTCTCATTGACATGGCATCTATAATGAGGAGGGCTGGTAATTACAATATTCTGGAGAGGTGAGCCCTGCTGGAGCTGGCAGCCAGAAGACTGATCTCTCTCTCTCTCTCTCTGTCTCCCTCTCTCTCTGTCTTTTCTGTATTATTTCTTTCCTCTGTCATAAGGGCCTGGACGCAGAACAGACAGAAAAACAGCTGTCTCATGACCGGGCTCTCTATGGATGTCTCACATTTCTTTGTGTGTGTGTGTGTGTCTCAGACGAGCTGCTCAGAGCTCCTCTGCCAGCAAATAAATATAATCAATCTCCCATTTACATACAAATAGGCTTCTCCCCTTCATCCTAATAATCTGCACAGCATCCTCAGAGAGGGAAAATAATATTCACTCCACATGGCGGTTTCATATTTACCATTAGATGGCTTTATTGATTGTTGTCTTTTTTTTTCTTCTCTGATAATTTTTTTTTCTTCCCACTTCATTTTATCGTAGGATATTGAAGGCATGTAGGGCTGACATAGCACACACGCTTCATTATTTCCTACCCGGAGACGATTATGGTTATTGACACTGTCACGTCTTCCCCCTTCGTCATCAGTTATCACTGCTTACTGCGGCGAGGTCCAGGAAGCTGGAATACAAGTGGGGAGTGTGTGTGTGTGTGTGTGTGTGTGTGTGTGTGTGCGCAGGGTGTGGGGGCTCAGAACATTATCATGGGCGTTTAATGGGTGTAAACTACACAGGCGCCGTGCGTGCTCGGCTGCGTGCCGCTAATGTGGATCATTCCACTTTGTGTCATGTCGATGATGGGGGTGACCGGCGGGGCCCCGAGTCAGTGTCAATCCCACTTTGGACAGACAGCATTTCCTTCAGAGTGATCGCCAGCTCCAGGGGCATACAACAAATCTGTCATACACAGACAAGGAAGACGGGGGGGAAACAGAGTCGGAGAAACTTCCTAAATGCTAATTACTTATTCCCATCTAATTAAAACTTGTCTAAGTGGAAATCTAGATAGCATAAAAGAAGGAATGCTGACAGGATTATGATCTTATCAGTGTATTCTAGGTCTCTCTCTCTTTTTTTTAAATAAAAAGGAAGATCTTAAAGGGGCACTTTGACATTTTGGAGTTCTTTTTTTCTACATTTTACTTACTTTTGCAATGAAAATGATTCCGGCTGTCAAAAAAATCCTCAAGGTGTCTAAATTATAAAAAGACAGGAGTAATCTTCCTCTACTTGCAGTCGCTAACATGTAGCCGGACTGGAATCAGATTAAAAGTAATAAACATCACTGCATCATATACTGCATAATAAAACAACTCCTGTTAACATGCTGGATAATGAGCAATTTAGCTGCCATAGCTATTCTTGAGGACCGCAATCAATAACAACATCTGCTGCTAGCTAAGTTGATCTTCGGAATGCAACTTGTCACATAATTAAGTTGTCACTCGTTAGCGTGATTACCTTAGCAAATAGGACTCCTACACTTGGCTGGATCGTGTAATTTCTTATTTTCCCAAGCATTAGGAGAAACAGCGCTCGAGTTACAGTTTCCCAGATCCCCACTCTGCCATGTTAATTACGTCCTAATGACCATTATTGACTCATTAACAGACATTTGGGGATTGTGAGGCGCCGCAGTGACATCAAAAAAATCAAGTCCCAGTCTTTCAGTGATGTTCAACGATATGACTGTATTCATATTAACTTCTGCTAGCTTCACAAATCTTTGTCAGTAATCACCCTACGCACCTTAAAATCAAAACCACATGGCAGGGATGCATCAGTCCTCCTGTTTCTTCTAAATATTATTCATTCGGGGTGCTGTTTTTAGTGAGCTCATAGGGTTTGGCAGGGCAAAGTTCCTGTGTTTTGGATTGTAGGGCTGGCTCCAAGAGGAGTGTTTCTGGAGCACGCATAGGTAAACAATGAAAACATTTTTAGCGAAAGCAAAACATGTCCAGGTCTTCCGTTTCCTTTCTAAGAACTTGTTTTTTTTTTCAAAAGAGAGAGAAAAAAAGCTGATTGTGTAATAATGAGTTTCCTCTGAGATGAAAAAGCGGTCTGATCAGTATCTACGTCGTCCCAGTGTGCGCGCCATAAAACAAAGAGGCAGTGGTGAGATTCTGTGAAAAGATCGTCAACAGGCGCTGACAAAGTGGTGCAATTAAGATGAATTGGGATCTGACAAAATGTTTGTCTGAGGTGTAAACACACAAGTCAACAGCACTGAAGACATAACGGGGGGAGAGCAGAAATAGATTAGAGCATTTAACAGCTTGTCATAATCAAAAGATGATCATTAAAAATACAGAAATTCCATGGGAGACAAAACTCTGTTTTATGCATTGAAATTGGACTTTCATGTTTATGATGGGGGGGAAATTAAATCTTTTCTTGGCATTTTTATATTGTTTGCTCTAAGGCCAGGCCAAATAGGATTTTAAGACTGATACCAAATCTAAAATTTGGTGTTTTAACCATAAGATATAAGTTGAATATCTCTCTTTTTTTCACATAAATGAAATATATTTAATTTCTCTAATATTTGTTATGTGTACCTATTTATAAGCCCTTACTAAAATATTTTAATGATGCAGTTTAAAAGTAATCTTGTTTTATTGTCCCAAGTTTTGGATCACTCATTCAAGCTCGAGATAAGTTGCAGGGCGCCTTCTGCTGGACAAACTATGCAACACTCATAACATGGTTGAAGGGTGTTTTAAACATCTCTTTACTCTTTACAACCCCTTTACGTTTTACATTTCATTTATCAGGTATTATAAATGCTGATACCAATATATCTGCAATTAGCTAATATTGGGCAAGACATTGGCCTACCAAGAGGTTAGTTCAGGTCAGTTTACAGTTTGTTCTAGTGCGATAAAGATGGAAAAGAGGTGGTACAATCCTTGGACGCCTACTGGAGGTAAACCTAGTTCCTCTTTTTTGAACTGAGTGGTTTCTGTCACAAAAATGACTGCGTCTACATCAGAAGTTAGTGAGTTTGATCTCTCCTTATTCAGCTTACGAGGGCTAATCCTTGGAGAAACCCGGAACCTGTTCTCACGGTCGTCTAACCAAGTCTTCACTGACATATGGTAAGATGTCAAAATTTGTCATTAAGTGTGTGTCAAATGTCGTCTTTATGGGGGAAAGAGTGAGCAAACAGTAAAACTGTTAGCGTTTCATTGATATATATTAAAAGAGTTAAATACCTGGTGACCTGCAGTATGGAGAAAAGTGCGAATTGTCTCTGCAACTTGCGGAGCATGTGATGGTATGATGTTCCAAGATTTTATATATCCAGCTGAAGTAAGGGAAAGAAAATTAACAGAAACTGTCATTCAAGAATTAAGATGGGACATTGTGCTCCAAAATACATATGTTCTTTGAAATCCTTATTTCAGCAAAATTATATACACACAGTATATATTTGAAAAAAAAAACTTTATATCTAATTAAAATGATAACTGCATTCTCATTTTTCAAACTCTCATATCCTGAGGGCCAATTGGGATGAGTGCTCTCCCTCCCTCCTATGCAGCTGCAGCTTCCCTCTTTCCCTCTCTCTCTCCCCCTTCTCTATCAGTCTGTCTCTCTCTCTCTTCGTCTCTCCTTCCCTCTGTCTTTCCCCCTCACTCCACTGTGGCTCAGTGAACTGCTCCTACAGCAATATCCCATCATTACCATCTCCCCAGCTGAGCTTCAGCCAGCCATTATCATGCGGCATTATTAATCTTCTTGTCTTATCAACTTGCAAATCACAAACCATTGAGCCTTATGGCGCAGTTTGGGGTGCGCCGTTATTCATTTTGTAGGTCTACCTAGCCTCCGAGTCTTTCTAATCACCTGACGATTGTCACTCTCTCGCTGTTGCCCTGCCCTTCCCCTGGCCCCCGATGCTCCGTAGCACTGGAAAGGAGCCAGCTGTTTCACTCCATCTTCACCTGAACCTAAATCTCCTTTTTCTTGCACTCAGCACGCTTTTTCTTCCATGTACAGTCTGTCTTTTCTCTCTTCTTAGATATAAGTGCATGCTAGAATTGCGTTAGGGGGTAGTGGTTCCAAGGTTGTTGGTTCGATCCCCTGCTCCTTCAGATATCGCATGAAAGTGTCCCTGAGTAGGACACTAAACTCAAAATGACCTTAGTGCTGTGAACTGAGACATTGTAGTGTAAAGCACATTCGGTTGTTTAAAAAGACTAGAAATACACTATAATCAGTCAATTTCAACTTCTAAAACCATATAAAGAAATGTATAATTAACTTCAGATCTAAGGTGTTGAGTTTTTTAAAAAATTGAATTGAATTATTATTGAATTGATACTGTTCAAGTATTTGAAACTGGTATAAGTAAACAGCTCTTTTGTTCTCATTTCTCTGTCATTTACCTCTCATCTTCTCTTTCTCTTCTGGTAATCCAAAACTGCAGAATTATTGCTTTTTAAAGAAAAAAAGAAATCTAAAACATACACTTTAAACCTTGAGGATTAATTGTGTTAATGGGTGACAGCTGACCCCTGTCCCTGACATATAACGTCCATGGTGTTTCTGTCATCTCTCCCCGTTTTCCTCTCCGCTGCTGACATTAGTATTCGAGGGAGGAACGGAGCTGAGTCGGGAGGCGAAGAGAAGGAAAGTTTCTTTAAAGACACACCATTGACCCCTGATTCTTGCTCTTGCTTGAGTTTGCTTTTCTTCAGGGCTAAAATATTCACCCTGGAAAATGTGGTGTGGCTATGGCTATGCAACTTCCAAAAAAAAAAAATG
Organism: Oreochromis niloticus; assembly: GCF_001858045.2. Lineage (NCBI taxonomy): Eukaryota > Metazoa > Chordata > Actinopteri > Cichliformes > Cichlidae > Oreochromis > Oreochromis niloticus. The sequence goes on along the minus strand of NC_031981.2, from coordinate 7,899,584 downwards.
TATGTAAGAAAGCTGCAAAGAACGTGCGCTCCTCTTCAGTGTATGAGTCTGTGTGTGTGTGTGTATGTGTGTGCGTGCATATCCAAATTTGCATTTCCTTTGAAAACTTTGCATGATAAATCACCATTTTCCCCCCATAGCTCATTAAGCACCATACAACAGGTAGCGGGCATGAAATATTTAGCAGAAGACAAAGTGTTTCATGTGCTCCTATGGACCCAGCTATTACCCAGGCCTTTCGCATAACATCCGCTAAAAACAGCCCCGCTTTGATCTTCATTAATATCATTTGGTTAAATATTTCAAATAAGCTTTGGTATGTTTGATTAACATCTTTCAGAATTATTCACTAACACAGAAATTAACTCTAAATGTTCGACTGCTAATGATGAAATTGCGATTACCCACCCCTCCGATAGCGCCATTCAGGGAAGGAAGTTTAATTTTTTATTTTGATCAGTAATATATGGCAATGCATACTGGACAGTTCATAAAACTTCATGTATCAACTCCCCCCCTATGCATTCAAATATGTGCTTAGAAGCCCTGGGTATTAATATTCGCGATGGGTGTATTTTAGAGCACATTTCAGAGCACTGCATGCTCGACATTGTAATTTCCAAGCTTATCTAATCAATTCTGCAAGCTCCATCGGCTTCATATCAGGCCTCGTGTAAGAAATCAGCTCAGTAGCACCTTCAGAACACTTATAAATAATGAAAAACAGCTTTTAAAAAGAAAGAAGCGCTTAAGGAAAAAAAAAATGTTGATTAGAAAAGTGCCTTTTATCCATGGCTTCAAATCTTTCACATTCCGAAGATGCGGAGGACTCCGGGCAAACGCGACGAATAAAGTACCCCTATCTGACCAGGGAAAAAAAGAAGTATTAATTTTTTTGAGATAAAAAGTGCTGACAGCACAGAATGAGCCAGGTGGTATTTGGATATGAGCGCTGAAGATGAGATGAGAGCCCAGAAGATCACTTTCATCTTGTGTATGGAGTTGTCCTTGAAAACTTCTCTGAACTCTGCGCTTTCTGGAGAACACTGTGTGATGCTCGTCTTGGCTTTTCAGTCGTTTATCTTCCTTAGCGCACCGAGCTGGTCGGCGAAACTTTAACATCAACGTCAAAACCCGAGTTTGGCCAGGCTCGTGTGGGCCCGCCAATTTGAGTGCATAGTCATCATTTACTGGGATGTAACGTATGTGTAGCCATATTGTCTAAGGGGTAGGGCGGGGTGGGGGAGAGAAAAAGTTGAGGCACAGGAGCTGAAGGGAAATAGTAAAAAAAAAAACTTGCACATGGTTAATGTAATGTGTCCTATTTTGTCATGCTGGCGCTATGCAGGGATAGGTGGAAGGTAGGCAGGGTGAGTGAAAATACAGAGTTTTTATGCCCATCTATAAATTAGGAGTGGTGGGTTGATGAGCAGTGAAGGAGAGTCGTGTCTTAGCTGGAAGACAGAGGAAGAGGGAGAAAGAGATGGAGCCTCTATGGCAGCCGGATGATACATATCACACATGCACACACGCCCACAGTGATACACTGAGGTCTTGATGACAGTTATCCTGTTAGGCTGTTTTAGAAAAGACTGCTGGGCAACACACACACACGCACGCACACACACAGCTGGCAGGCACTGAGGCCCTTGTGAATCTCCTCCGGTGAGGATTTGCATTCTGCTCCTGGCAGGTCGACCGACAAATTGCCCCGGCAGCCGCAGGAGACGGAGGCTCTGGCTGAGGGAAGAGCGGCTGCTCAGAAAGTGACTTATCCGTCTCATACTCTCTGTGGAGCCACTCCTGCATCACACCTCACTTCCATAGGCACGGCTGATAGGGGCGGACAGCCAAGGACTGTTTTTGGAAACCGGAAGGCCTAGCGGCCATGGCCGAACCTTCCCTCCCTGGGGCCAGGAGGGGCTCGGAGGCCAGTGTCCCCCCCCCCCGAGCTCGCCTTAGGCCAGCAGCCCTGGGGCTATCGTTCACAAATCAGCCCCCGTTTTCCCAATCAAAGATGCCAAGTGGGGAAAACTGGCCCAAAGTGCTGCTTATTGCCTTGAATAATTCACCACCCAAAATGTAGTCACTCACACTCACACACACACACACACGTCCATGGACTATCCGCAGAAATTAGATGGGAGAAAAAGAGATACCAGGAGACCACCACAGCCCTTGTCCTGACCACTAATTTCAAAAACACTTACTTAAAAGCACATTTCAATCTTTAATCAACTTATAAAGTGAGTAGCAAAGAGATTGGGTAAGAGATGAGCGAAAAGGAAGAATTGTAAGTGATGGAGGGCAGTTCTGCAGCCTCATTAACACTCTCGAGTTAAATAGGGATGATGTAAAATACTTACGTTGAAACTACTACTAATAGAGTTGGAATTTGTGCAGTACAGCATTTTAACAGCTACTTCCCTTTAAAGAGTGAACTTGAGCAAGGGGGAAAAAAAGTTTTTGGCACAGGGGTAAAACCAAAATTAGGATTCACAAAAATTAAAAGCTAGTCAGCATTTATAAAAAGTCAATGACAGGTATTTAGGATAATTAGGGGGTCTAACTGTTGCCTAATCACCCTGGCCGATATCTTCCCCCTAATGCTCAGAGAGCTCAGATGCCCATTGTCTAACAAACCAGGCTGATCCAGTCCCACCTGCAGGCCCACTGAGAGAGCACAGAGAACTGAGAAGAGCGGGAAGATGAAGATGAAGATCTTGATGAGGAAAAAGTGGTACAGGTAGTTGAGTTTCGAAGAAAAAACAGGGGGGTATGAGGGCAAGTGCAGGAAGCTGGAGCTGAAGGAGGAGAAGAAAAGAGAAGGACAGGCAGGCAACCTCCAAAGTGTGTGCCAGTCTCTGATACACAGAGGTTTTAATGGCTGCAGGTGTGTTTGTGTTCAGCATGGAGAGTATGTACATTTTCAGCTTCCCCCTTGTGTTTGTTGCCACGCTGCCCTCTCTCCCTTTCCTTAATGAGGCTGGACGCGTGGCTGCCTCAGCACCTGCCGTGGGTGGCCACGGGGTTAATCCCGGCTGGCTTCCTTTCTCACTTCGTCTTCCATCTCTCTCTCTGCTATGCCTCTGGGCTGCTGACGGCAGCAGGCGCTGTGCGAGAGGGCGACGAGGAGTGTGGGGAGGTGACAGGAGACGCCGATATCCACCCCCCACCCCACCCCCGCAGCACGGCAGAATGAGTTGTGCTAGTCGCCGCTGGATACCTGACAACCGGACACCTTCATAAATTACCAAATGAAGATTGATCGCACACACCCCCTCGCTTCTTTTTTGCATCCACACACATGCTCAGGCAGCGACAGAAGAAACACACTTGCACAGGAATCGGTACACACTGCACACTTGCTTGTTGTCGAGCTTGAGGTGAAAGTGATGCGGCCGCTTCACGCTCTAGCAGTTAGATAAAACAGTCAGTCAAGTCACCTGGTCAGTCAGTCGAACTGGTGATGCAGACTCCATTACAGGTGCTGTCAAGGCCAAAGGAAGCTGTATTATTTATGGGGGGGGGGCAAACATCTAAGAAGGCTGCACAGGTGGTGTGAAGTCAGGATGATGTGTGGAAAAGGCACCTCGCTCCCTTTTGCGAAAATAAAAAAAAAGCACACACGGACATGCATGCATACACAAACACACTATGGGCAAATGTTAAAATGTATAGTTCCTGCATGACTCACCTTAACATCAATGTACAGCGCGCCATAAGTAGAGCGCTTCTACTCGTCTTACTCAAGTGGATAAAGGGAGTTCAGGAGGATGACCGGAACCATTCACCTGAGATTGATGCCCCTCCACGTGATGCGTAAAGATCATCTACATCAACCGGTTCCCCCCCTCCACCCGGCCTATCGCGGTCCTGCACGCTCCTGAAACCATCCGCATCAGCAGAAGGCTCGTAACATAACGTAACACGTGCACATGCTTGGAAGTTAATTGACTTGTGAAATCACAATCAGAACCATTGTCTCTCGCTCATACACGCTCACACTTTCTCTCCCTCCTACATTTTTTTTTTTTACATTTCCAGGGACAGTAACCTTGCCTTGTAAGTTGCTTACTCAACAGACCTTGTTACGGGGCGGCCGCTTTACCGCTCACGCCTCCACTGAAAGGTCAGCACTGTCGCGGCCGATCTCGTTTTCAGCTGTGGGGACCCTGCGCTGTTACGATCGGGCCATTATCACGGGCTGATTCGCAAATTGGCGCAGTGAGAGATGATGGGGACGTTTTGCAGCATGCACACACAACAAACTAGCTTTGGTCAGAGGGGTGAGCGCCTGCATCTGACACTGCGCCCATTTCCCATCTCCTGTATCTGCACCGGTAAATTGGCAGCGCTCCAAATGAGAGACAGAAAGCAGAGGAGAGTGAGATAGGATGGAAAAAAGTGTAACCTTCTAACTCGCTCCTTAAAGGAGTCTTTTACATGTGTAGACATACTAGAATGACTTGAGGGCCTGTCAGGAAGCTGAGAAAAGAGCTGAGGAGAGGAGGAAGAGAAGGAAAGGAAAAAGTCAAATAAATCTGACTGATATTCCTCTCCATCGGTTGGCCAAAATGCCAGACGCGGCGTAAATCACGATGCGCTGACTGTCCATCCTCGGCGAGCTGACATTATCCCACCAGCTGTCTCCGCTTTACGATTTGGCCAATCATCCCATCCGCAGGCCCGGACCCGGAGATTGATGTTTATTCAGAACCAGACGACATATTTCAGTTACACAACCAGCGAAAGAGACACTTTAACATCAGTCCAGCCCCGGTAACTGAACCCGAGATAATTTAATACGCTTGTGCAGCACATCCATTTATCTCCAGCCCCATCTATAACAGTGACCAGGAAAGTTTAGAGAGGGGTCAAGTTCGCGGTTCCTAATGGTTTTGACATGCCTTAATATTCTTCTTAAATATTAATATTGTGCACGTTTGATTTCCACACACAGTTGCGCTAATATGCCATAAAGACCAGCCATTCAGACCTTATAGGCTGCGTGTGTGGGGTCGAACTCCTGAGGTGTGCGGTAATGACGGTTATGAAAATCTAACAAATGTGCTGGTTGTGTTTCTGGCTGCAAGTCAGCGCAGACTAAACCTCTGTCCAGATGAAACTTGCCACCCTTATTTTGAAAAAAGAGAGAGAGAAAGAGAGAAAAGCAGCTATTCTGGTGGAATGTATAATGTCATGGCCATAATAAGCAGTATTATTACAACTATTAAACTGAAGTCATAAGTCAGGTTCAAATGGACAAAATGGGAGGGACAAAGCAGCCAAACACAGAAAAGGAAATGGCAAAAAAGAAAAAAACCCACAAATTTCTTTGGCTTTCTTCCTAAGCAGCATGCATTAGCGACAGTGTAAGTACTGTATTGTGCCCCGGTTGTGACCCTTGGGAGTGCGCTGACTTCACTGAGCCATCAAGACTGTGAAACCTCATGTATATTTCCACAGGTGAGCAGTTAAAAAAATGTTCCTAAAAGCTAGGGTCTGCCTGTAATGAATTACCGGGTGCTGTCATTTCACCAAAACATCCTCCGTCTCTACATAATCAAACCTCTGAGTAAAGAGGCAAAAAAAGACAAGGAATATATATATATACATATACATATATATGTATATGTATATATATATATATATATATATATATGTGTGTGTGTGTGTGTGTGTGTGTAAGACCACAAAAGGCAGAGCCTCTCCCCGCACGATGCAGAAATAACGGCAAGTTTAAATAATTCCGGAGAGCGTCTGGGCCAATAAATTTCCGAGCAGAGGTTAATTTAGTGAGGGGGAAACCTTGCCGCAATTACCTTGTTCGATGCCTCCCCTCCGAATGCCCTCAGGGCCCCGTCTGAAATGTCACCCAGGAGGAGGGAAGGAGGGCTGAAGGTTTGGCTGGATGGAGACCCACCTCAGGATGCAGCAGCCATGAAAAACAAGGCAATCAGGACAGGTTAAATGCTAACAACAATGTCCTATTAGTGTCTGGGGGAAATTACACTCCTCTCCTTTATAATTTTCATCAGATTCACTATAAAACTGAACGTTATGGATTACGCAGAGAGGGCTGAATAGTGAAGGAAAAATTTGCAAGCGCTAATTGGATTTTTTTGTTTTTATAAAAGCAGAAAAAGGCTAATTCTGAAAGCATAAAGGCACAACAATTTATTTTGGAGCCACGATAGGAGATGGCACATTTAGCTCTTACCTTGGGCCCCATCTTGCGTGATTTTTTTTTATGGATCACTGACAGAATGACTCCCCGCTCCCTTCATCACCCGCCGCATTCGCCTTGCCAATACACAGGACTCCATCTTTATCACACTCCCATAAGCTCTGGGTCTGGCGTGCTATATCTACTGCTGAGATCTGGGATGCCTGTAATTACCGCACTATCTTCATCTACTCAAATCAGCTCGATCCAAATCTTTATTTCCCCCAGGCCCCGACCAGGCTCCTAGCTAGCTCTTACCTCCCAGGAAGACACAGCCAACGTCTGTGCTTTTTAATCAGACCTCGACTCAAGCTGTTCCAGCAGTGAGGAAAAAGACGGTCAAGCTGTGCCAGTGGCTTTTAGAAGGTGAAAGGTTCCAACAAAGTTTTGCCCAAATATAAACACTGACAGTCTTTTAATTCAAACGTTGCACAGTGCATCAGTGAGTCGGGCAGCTGGGAGTAATATGTATATTTTTTATAATTGTCTCATGGCGCATAGTTGTATCACTATTCCATCTGGACTTGTTTGAGTTTTGAAGTCATTAGTGAGCTATGGTGGCTTATGATATTACACAGTACTAATGGCACCACACACACATAAATAGCTTAACTGACATATAATTCAATTAAGCACCTTGGCTTTATGGAGAAAAATATATTATTGGCCATCATTCTGACGCTAATGCGTGCTCAAATAAACATGTTGCCCGTGTCCCGTGTTTCAATGTCAGCATGCAAGAAAAAACATAATCTAGAACCGAGAGAGGAAGCTCATTTGCACTTCAGAGCCCGACTTAGCAATCTCTGCAGGCCTTTGCTTATTTGCTCATTGCTTCCCCGCCCTTCTGCATTAAATGGTAACAAACCCAAACTGCGGGAGTCCAAAAGGCCTCGCATTAGACTTTATAAACAGTTTAAGAGAGACATAAGCAAAGGCATTTACACAAACATCATCAATATTTCACAATTCCCAACACTTCCTCTCTCATGTCTTGCTAAATCCTCATTTGGAGCTAAATGGAGCTTTAGCCTGATCGGGCTAGCTAATTGATTGTGACTGTTTGCAAAAAAACTGCTATACTTGGATGCCAACCGCCCGCCGCCCACACGCACACGCACACACACTCACACATACATATATCCCTTTAAGAGAAAAAAAACAACATCTCCATTAAGGCTTTCAGTGGAGCATGTACAAATAAAATCTGCCCATTTGATCACTCTTCAGAGTATGACGAGTATATTCAATGAATTTGTCAGTTAGGAGCCTTTTGATTGTCAAATAAATTACTTGCAAAACTCAAAAAAAGACACAACATATTAAAACTACACCTCCTTCACGGAGAAACCGTGTTTTCATTTTGCTCTACGAAGACTTAAAACGGGAAAATTTCAAAGGACCAACAGGCCCGATTTTGGCTACAAGCGCCGAACAAATCTAGAAGAAGCGACAACAATAAATAAATTAAATAATTTTTAAAAATGAAATCACATGTGCAACCCTAACTAACTGCCATCATTTATATTACACGGACAAAGGACAGAAAGTTCACGCACCTTACTGAAAGCGTGCCAAATAAATTAGAGGAGCCGCTTCAGCACACCCAAAGGTCTAATTAGGTACACAAATTCAAAGAACATAATGTATGAGGAGGACGAGGGAAATGGTGGGTTAATGCCGCGCAAAGCAGGAATTCGCCCGCTGATTTGGGCCCCGAGTGCAGGCGGGCGTGAGAGTGTGCGGTATCCTCAAGGAGCTTTTGAAGTGAGCATTGTAGTCGAGACTTTTCCTACAAATCACCTCCTTACTGCTAAGACAGCACTGCCCATACACCCACCCATCAACCCACACACACATATGTTCAAGTTCATGCATACTCCTATCCAGAGTTGCACGCACACTGAGTAACACTGAAGAGTGAGAAGTGAACACAACAAGAGCAGAGGAGATGAGAGAGAATAATGGAACGAGTGGCTTCCTCTCTCCTAGGTATCATGCTATGACACCGGTTTGTATTTTTTGGTTTTTTTTCTGTATGGAAAGTGTCTGAAAAAGTGTTGTGTGAGTGTGTTTGGATGTGTGGCTCCTCTTGCTAATGCATCACTTTTTTTTCTCCTTTTCTGTGTCCGCAGTGTGATTGCAGCTCTAATCAAAGCCAAACGCATGTTTCCGCAGAGGAATGACGCTTTAAACCTCTAAACACAACACAGGTGGCTCAGCTGAAGAAAAAATAAAGACCCATGAAATCCTTCTCCTCCCGCTGCTCTTTATTCCTCCTCTCTCAGGTGGATCGCTCATTAAAAGATTGCTGTACAGCAGGTGTTTGGTCACAGAGCATTGAAGGAGAGGGTGCTTGAAGTGGCAGAAACCACAAAGTGGATCGGGATGTGTGAATCCAGGAATGCAAACACACACAAATATGCGTTCAATCGATGCGCGACAAAAAACACCGAAATATTGCGCGCAAGTGCACACACAAACACATCAGGGTGGTAGTGAACAGCTGCTTGGAGCAGGTCCCTGCAGATTTGACTAACAGCATCAGTCCTCTCTGGCCCTGAGTGGCCCACGTAGGTGGGCCTACTGATGCCGTTTCCCACACAGCACACACATTCACACAAAATAAGAGAAGAAGAGAGGAGCTAGAGGAGAGATAAGTAAGAATTATAAGTAGTCCGTCCATCCACTTTCTTAAACTTATCTAGTTCAGGGTTGCAAGGAGAACAGAGCCTATGCCACCTGTCAAAGGGCAAAAGGTGAAGGATTGATCCAAATATCAGTAGCATTGATTCTTAATGCTAGTATCAGTGTCGGATTAATACTAGTGTGATGGGATCAATATTTTTCTATCCTATAGTGCAGTACGTAGCCCACCAAACTGTGTTAAATAAATAATTATTTGGAAATGAAAAAATATACCTTAAACACGCACTTTGAAAAATGTATGAACATTTTTTGTGTTGACTGTCACGTCTACTTCATTTATATGCTATAGCAGTGATCCCCAACCTTTTTTGCGCCACGGACCGGTTTATGTCCAACAATATTTTCGTGGACCGGCCTTTAAGGTGTCGCGGATAAATACAACAAAGTAAAACCAGTGACGGTACCAAAAAAGATTTATTCATAACACACGGGAAAAGACCCAGGGAAACCGAGTTAATGATATAAACTATTTTTAAAAAAACCCCAAAACAATAAAAACCCTGAAAACCATAAATTTCACACCCGAGCCTCAACTCTCACGACCAGTACCGATCCGTGGCCCGGGGGTTGGGGACCGGTGTCCTATAGCACATTTAAACAATACAAGTTGACCCAAAGTCCTTTAGAGACAGGCACATTTAGATTTTCAGTCTCCAAAACATCCATTTTTTACAATACATGAAAAGCTGAAAGGTGTGTTTTCTTGTGTTCACTAATTATTGTGGAAAAGTAAAAATCACAGTGATTTAGTGGTCTCTAAAATGTGTCCAGAATTTGCAAACTGATGACTTATCTTATGACTTATAAGTCATGACACACTGCTTTTCCCTACATAATCTGTCTTTATAAGTATCGGCAGTACAGGCCCTGCGTTTACTTGGTATCGGATCCATATCCATATCAGTATGTCACACCACTACACTCTGGACAGTCACCAGACTATCACCAATCTATCACAGGGACAGAAAACTATTCACACTTCACACAGGGCCGCCCCAGCCGGTGACCGGTTTTAACCAAGGAGATGAAGTTGAGGTTTCAGCCTTGTTTGCCGAGCAAAGACTCACCCTCACACCTAGTTGACACCACCATGCCCCCCATCACCACATAACCATAATGCAATAAAACAGAGTCGCAGTAGTTGTAATTTCCCCTCTACTGCTCAGCCTTCATGTAAATGCAGTCTTCTAGCTCCAAAGGGGGGCCGGAGTGCAAGCTGCACGACTCTGTGCTGCACCAAAGAGATAATAGCTAATGTGTTTGCAGGGGATGCTATTTTTACGCAGGAATGCCAGATCCCATTCCTTCAGCACTTTTTTCCCCTTTTTTGTTAGACTCGTGATTATTTCCTGTCCTGTCTAGCCCTCCTATCCCATCCTGCCTGCCTGATTCAATTAATATTCAGTCAAAGTAAGTATGAAAGTACAAAAAATCAATTTATCATGCTTCAGAATCAAGTCCGCTCTTCCTTTTGTGATTTCGTAACGGTGGTTTACATACGCCGGTTACATTGCGGGAGCCCTGTCCTGAATTGTAGTCTGCTTTTGTCTTCATTTTTCCCAGAGAGGATGTTTCTTATCTTTGCTATGTCAGGCCTCTGACACCCCCCAAATGTGTGTATGTGTTTGTGCAGGCATCCCGCATGCGTGTGTGCATTCTTGTATACTGGGACCACTTGTTATTCCCAGGGTTGGAGTTCACTGAGGCCTGTGTCTCTCTGTGTTTATAGCTCTGGGGGCTTGTTGCCTCCTGACTACAAGAAAGACTGATGAATAAATAACATCCTACTCTCTCTAGCTCTCTCTCTCACTCTCTCTGAGGCCTTGAAGTTGGTCTGTGCCTGTGTATGTGCGTGTGTGTGTGTTTATGTCTTACTGTGTATGTGTGTACTTATATGCCAGTAGCTGTATTAGGAAGTTTGTGTGTGTGCGTGCGTATGTGTTCATGTGTATACAAGCATTCCTGTTTGTGACCACGTGTGTCACAAGTGTGTGTTTGTGTCTTCGGCATCTCTCGGTGGACCAGCTTCTCCTTCATCTAACTGATTCCTGGCCCCTCTTGGCGTGAAGCTGTCAGAGAGGGATTGCACTCCGACAGAGCTAGGGACAAACACACAGGCGGAGGGAAAGCATCCTCTTTATCCCAGACATCAGTAGGAATATGCAGAAGCCTATGTGTGTATGTGTGCGCACTAGGATATGTGTGCAAGTAACTGTGTCTGTGTTAGTATGGGTGAGGCTGAGAGGGAAAAGAGATATCTAGAGAAAAAGAATGCATTAAAACACCACTATGTCTTAATTCGGATACACCCAATTTGTAGGCGACACTTCATCTGCCTGCATTATAGTTAGGTTCACAAGTATTTGGACAATGGCAGGATTTTGGAGTTTTGCCTACACCACCTACAGAAGATTTAGAATCAAATGGAGTAAATGTGAAGCCTTCAAAAGTCCTCAAAATATGTTCTACTTGGTTGAGATCCAGTCTCTGATTTGCCCACATCTTTGTCAAATACTTATGAACTGTATGCAGACTGTAAAATGTTAATTAATTTGATGTTTTGCATACTGTTCTCTCATATTGAGAGCTAGCATTTTTTGATTAATACTAGTTAATCAGCATTGCTGTTGATGATGTAATTCAATTACCTGAAAAATGTGGGACATCTCCACACGTCTGCTAGAGACAGCGAGGAAGCGACCACTGAAGGTGAGAAACGTACAGAATGCCATAACTTGATAAGGAAGTCCCCTAGGATTTTCAGTCTACCATAGACAGATCCAAAAATCTTGACCTCAAAGTCAGAGGTCAAGTTTTCTCCAAATGTTTTTAATCTGATAACCTGAGAACAAGGCAACATTTTGAAATTGATGCCACAGGTGTATCTACTAAGAGACTGAGGGGTACCAATGGCAGCTGTCAGAAATTTTTTTGTGTGTATTGTTAAAATTAGGCTTTTTCTAGCGAAGAAAAAAATATACAAAAAGCTACATCCAACTGCAGCCGCACAGAGCTATAGCCCAATTGTCGGCATCAAGGCACAAATGCTCTCAAAATAGTAAGTGAAATCTGTGCAAGTGCAGAAGCACACAATTCAAGGGAGGGCATGTGTATTTTCCTATGAGACACTACAACAAGTCTCCATACTCTTTCCCGGGAGAGACCTTCATTAACCCTTAGCCTGCTAATTAAACTCCCATAGTACACTAACCAAATGCCACTTAGTTATCCCGACTGGACACATATGTATACGCACAGCCTGCAAGTTATTGCCTTGATGGAGGAAATCACATGAAGGCGGTGAGAGTTAATGTCCCAACCAACAAATAAAGGCCTCTTTGCAAGTAGTCTTTAAGTAATTTCTGCAATGGCTATAAAAGAGTCTCTTGTTATAGCTGCTAGATATTCATTTGTCTCTTGTGGCCGCTTATGAAACGTGAGCAGGAGGGGGAAGTGGTTTTATTTACATGGCATTATGTTACATCAAGTGGTTGTACTCAATTAGGGAAGCCATCACAATGGTTTTAAGTCTCTAATACAGTCTGCTGAAAGGGACCATGACTTGCTAATAGGGTGTAATTCCTTTTGTATCTGTATCCATGTGCAGCGGTAGGGAGGGAAAGGAGAAAGGGAGGGAGGGGGGCAAATCCGTATCATCAGTAAAAACAATGCATCAATTAAGCAATTAGTGAGGAACAAACTGGGCAGCTTTCCAAACCCTCTCAATAAGGCACTGTGCCAAGGGGGCTTGTAATGTTCATTATACCCACATCACAGAGATGGAAAGAGAGAGAGAGAGAGAAACAGGCAGAGAGAGGGAGTGTGAAAGAGAGAGGCTTGCCTTTCATTTGTAAAGTCAAGGCATTTGTCTGCCAGCATGGAGACGTTTTGTTCCGCCAGATGTGCTTTTTAGCGAGGCCACATGGTCGGTCAAGGCTGGTGAGAAGGTGTGCATGAGTCCCAGTGTGTGGATGTGTATGTGTGTCTTGTGTATTGAGGAGGGGTTGGGGGGCACCAAACAGCCTCTTTGCTGCCATCTGATTAATTAAGACTTGAAAGGGGCCCAGTGGCAGCAGGGTTTTAATTGTGGTAATTGGGGTTAATAAGGTGCCATTACACGCGCTGATCACAAGTATTGTTTCATCCAGACGGGCAAATTGAGCGGGGTTAAACAGTGATGGTAGAAGGGGTGCGAGGAAAAGGGAGGGGGGAAGTGGTGAGGAGGAGGGGGGGGGGACTTGGCAGCCATACATGCCACTTGTTTCTGCGTGTTAGTGCCATGTATCCCCTTTCAGGACCTGAAAAGGTAATATACTGGGAATTACCAACGAATCAGTAACCCTAAAGAGTCCTGTTTCAGCTTCTATGATTTAAAGTTCAACAAAGTCACTTTAAATATGGTAATTAACTACCTTTTGAATTTGCTTTTTTAACTCAGTGTGCTTAATTTAATCTGTATGACCTTTGCCAAGAGCAGCAGCAAATACAAGTGCTTTAAACACAAACATGAATATCAAAACGAGGATAGTATTTTTGTTGGTTTATTTTGTTGTACTGAACTGCAGCATTCCCTGGATGTTTACACTTCAGCTACAGCTGTACAACTGCTCATTAACCAGCAAATCGGCCAATCATATGGCACCAACTCAACACATATAGGCATGCAGACATTGTAAAGACAACTGGCTGAAGTTCAAACTAAGCATCAGAATAGGGGAAGAGGTGATATCAGTGACTTCGAATGTGGTATGGTTGTTGATACCAGATGAGCTGATCTAGTGGGATTTTCCCCCAAAACCACCTCTTGGGTTTATAGAGAAAATATCCAGTGAGCAGTTCTCCAGGCAAGAAAATCCCTTCTTGATATCGGAGACTGCTTTCAGCTAATAGAAAAGCTACAAAAACTCAAACAACACTTATAACCAAGAGCATCACTGAACCTTTAAGCAGATGGGCTACAGCAGCTGGTGCCACTGCTGTCAACTAAGAACAGGAAACTGTGGCTACAGCATGAATAACAACATGTAAGCATGGGTCCATCCTGCCTCATCTCAGCAGTTCAGGCTGATGGTGGTGGTTTAATGCTGTGGGAATATTTTCCTGGCACACTATAGGCTCATTAATACCAATTAATCCTCTCTTAAATGCGACAGCCTACGTGAGTATTTTTGCTGACCATGTCCATCTTCCAGCAGGGTAATGCATCATGTCAGAAAGCACATGAGTCCACTGTACTCAAATGACTTCCACCGTCACCAGATCTCCATTCAACGCAGCATCTTTGGAATGTGGTGAAACAAGAGATTCACATCATGGATGCACAGCTGACAAATCTGCAGCAACTGTGTGATGCTGTCACAACAGTATGGAGCAAAATCTCTGGGAAATGTTTCCAGCACCTTGTTGATCTATGCAATAAACAATTTAAAAAGTTCTAAAGAGGTTCAAACCTGGTACTTGTCATGTATATAATTCCCCATCAACTGTTCCCTGACACTATACAAAGAATATTGTCGGGCAAATCTCTTCAGTCTGGTGATTGTTGCTGTTTTTACCAACGCCTGTTTCTGACTTTCTGATAACCTGAAACTTGTATGGCAACATCAGCTCATATCAACAGAAGCAGCTCTCACATGGTCATAAAAATACCAAGAAATTAAAATAGAAGCACTAGCACACAGATTTCTCCACACGTCATCTATTTTTGCAGCAATTACAAACACCACCAGATTTTCTTTTTTACCTGACGTTCTCCTAAGAACTCGCCTAGCACTTGTTTACTTAATAAGTGGAAATACTTTTCTTAGGCAGAAATGATTAACTTTTGCTTTTCAGATTATATGTAATGCTAATTAAGCAGTCTGATCATGACAAATTGATACAATATAAACATTTAGGAAAGTGGAGAAAATCCATGCTATTCTTTTTGTGACAAGTGTGTACGTCTCCTTCTGATTTAATATGTTAACAGTTGGGCCTCATAAAGAATTTCTGAGAAGGGGGAAGCAAAAACTCAGATTCACCGTCAGTCTCTTAGAGTCTTTCCTGTAAGGCCACTTCTAACACTTTAGAAAGCGCTGCATCAGTGTCTTCTTCTCATTTATAACATGTGCATAAAACGGACAAAGTTCACTTCTGACAGGTGACAAAGTGTAAAAAAAGTACATGCCGACCCTTAAACATTTAACAGAGGAGGAACAATGTGTGTTTCATAGACATGGTTTAGAGTACAATGGCTTCGATTAAACATCCTCAGGCATTTGTTGAGATCCTAACTGTCTTTG
The DNA here is from genome assembly GCF_001858045.2 of Oreochromis niloticus. Lineage (NCBI taxonomy): Eukaryota > Metazoa > Chordata > Actinopteri > Cichliformes > Cichlidae > Oreochromis > Oreochromis niloticus. The sequence goes on along the minus strand of NC_031981.2, from coordinate 7,884,362 downwards.
TTTCATTTTTTTCCCTCCTGTTGGAAAGTTGTGTACATCCTGAATCTCTGTCAGAAAACAATGAACTACATTATATCCCCTCCCTCCGTGGGAAGTCATTTTAAGGTGCGCCTGAGTGATTTGAGCTAACTTGGCAAAGCTCTGTGGAGTGTGTCTTCTTCACCTGCTGACAGCTAGCATAAAGAAAGAGGGAGAGAGCGAGAGAGAGAGAGAGAGAGAGAGAGAGACAATGAAAGGGGCAGAGAAAGCGTGAGACAGACAAAAAAAAAAAGAAAGCAAAAGACGGATCATCCCTGGTGGTGCTGAGCTGCTCCGTGGTCTACCTTTCTGTCAGGTTGCCCAGTGGAGAGACAGAAGAATGCCAGGCCAATTAATCAAAGTCAGATGTGGCTGGATGTCTGGAGTCACTCATGATTCCTGTCTGCCCCTCCCTAAACCCACCACCACTGCCACAACACACACATACACAAACACACTGCACCACACTGCACTCCATTGCTATTTCTGCCTGCATCTGGCTCTGAGAGGAAAAAAGAATGTTTTAAGAAGACTTGTGCATACGCAAAAGAAGATGCACATTTTCCCACCAAGTTCAGCCCCCAGTAGTATCTCTAGTCCATGACACAAAGGTTTTATTACTACACTTTTGGGGCTCCTCATCGCCTTGTGCTCTTATATTGACCATAAACTCCAGCATTAACCTTCAAAAAGGCTTTCAGGAAGTGGGGACCAGCATATACTGAGTCCTTACGTTTAAAGATTCTACTCATCATTAAACGGCGGTACACATCCGGCCTCGTAAACACACAAGCTTAAAAATGCACACACGCGCACAACTACCTCACCATCCTCAGCAAGTAAAAGTGAAGTTATTCCACCAGGTGAGAGTTGAGTCGACTCTTTTCGACAAGATGTAAAACAGTAAGCGCCTCCTTCCCTTGTGACCTTAAAATGCACAGATCATCTCCCTCGCTTCTCTTTAAATTTGTCAAAGTGGCACTTTTGCTCAAAAGCGAGTTTAAGAAACAGCAGATTTAGAGGCACCTTGTCGTCTCTTGATGTCTCATCAGACACAGTGCTCACCTCCACAATTTTTCCCCCCATTTGATTCTCATTTACACCACTGGAGGAAGGCTGTGGAGTCTTTGCATAAAACAAAACCTGTTTTATTATCTAATCATTTTCTGATAAAAATAGAATTCAAAGTGGTTCTTAACACTGCTGACAAGTAATGTCCTGGAGGTGATGTGGACAGCCATGTGTCTCAACCAACATAAAAAAAGGAGTGTCAGTCATCTTCTTTTACATAACCCAGGAAGAT